>NC_137875.1:33869629-34399629 GCF_963924005.1 Protomyctophum bolini | reverse complement strand
TTACAATCAGCTGTTTGGGGTTTGGGCAGGTCAAATTGGGAGACACGGTATGCATCCAAGGCTTTGCTCTTATCTGCTGTTGTGTTTGTCAGACACTATGTCAGAAATTGGAACACCGCCAAATGGGTTAAAGGCTCTGTGGGTGTGTGTGTGTGTAAGAGAGAGCCACTATTGCAAGACATGCAGTACGTACTGTACGAGTGTACGGTACTATTATGTCACACTCAACTCTCGCTTCTCTCTCTGTCTTTCTCCCACGGTGTTAACAGTGCTTTCAGGCAGTGGTGGCGTACACGTCGACTCGTGGCTGAAGAACTTCACTGAGGTAAAGTGTGAGGATATGGGTGTGTGTTTCTCTCTGTATGGTTGGTACATATCTGTGTATTAACATTTCATCGTGCCTTAATGTCTTTCAGTGTGTGTGTGCGCGCATGCGCATGATCAGACCATGGCGTGGAAAGAATCGTTCATCCTGCATCTGATGTTTGGCGTGGTGTTCGTGGCCAGCGGGCTGATTATCAACTTCCTTCAGTTGATCACATGTGTGCTTATATGGCCAGTCAACAGAGTGCTTTACAGGCGGATCATCACACGGCTGTCTTACTCGCTGTGGAGCCGTAAGTACAGTTTGTTTTGCGTGTTTACGTGTGAGAAAGAGAGCGAGTGAGGTGTACTGTATATGTGATAAGCTTTTGGTGACCCTGTCTGACCCTTATCACTCCGTATCTCTTAAACTTTGAGCCCTCTGATAAATGGACTGATGGGTAGATGTTGCAGACTGTAAGATAGACATAAATTAGGTGATTAAGATTTCATCAAACTTGCCTTTTACATTTGTCTTTCTTGATCCCAGATTTCCCCTGTATCTCATAGTTTTGTATGTCCCTGTCTGTCTCTCTCTCTGTGTGTGTGTGTGTGTGTGTGTGTGTGTGTGTGTGTGTGTGTGTGTGTGTGTGTGTGTGTGTGTGTGTGTGTGTGTGTGTGTGTGTGTGTGTGTGTGTGTGTGTGTGTGTGTGTGTGTGTGTGTGTGTGTGTGTGTGTGTGTGTGTGTGTGTGTGCGTGCGTGCGCGTGTGCGTGTGCGTGTGCGTGTGCGTGTGCGTGTGCGTGTGCGCGCGCGCGCGCGTGTGTGTGCTTCTCTGTGCTTCTCTGTGCCTGTCTGTGCCTCTCTGTGTCTCTCTGTGTCTCTCTGTCCAGAGATGGTCGTGTTGTTAGACTGGTGGTCGGGGACTGAGTGTACCCTGTTTGCAGACCAGAACCTGGAGGACTTGGGCAAAGAGCACGCCATCATCATCCTCAACCATAACTATGAGATAGACTTCCTCTGCGGGTGGAACATATGCACACGCTATGGTGTTCTAGGGGTGAGAGAGAGGTTTCTTAGAATAGAGGTTAGCAGGAGGAAAAGCCATGGTGTGCAGAGTTTAGAATTTGGTCTGGGGGATGACGCTAGATGAAAGGCTGTTGGAGCACCAAATCACTAGGTTTCATTCACAGACTGTAAAAAAAAAAAAAGAATGTACAGCGTAATGAAGACCGTAAATGAAGCCCCTTTCGCAGAGATTTGAAATCGGAATGTGGGTCGGATGGACAGAGCCCAAGGTCTGAGAACTCAAGCCTCTGCTGTGATTTGCTCATTGGGGTATATCATTTGATGGGATTTGGGAAACTGACAGTAGCTGATCACGATGGAAATGTCACCTTCCTGTCAGGAATTATAGGGAGACTGGATCGTACCAACGGCTCAATGCACTGATGGGATGCAACTGCTGTTCAGAATAGCTTCAGGGATGTACGTGGCTTGCGCTCGACACCATCCAAGCCGACCTGTAGCAAGCTCAGTCATCTGCTTTGCAAGTTGCAACCATCATAATGCAAGGTTCAAGGCTCAAGGTTGTTTATTAGTGTCCCCGAAGGGCAAAAGGTTTTACAGCAGGTCATAAGGCTTGAAACAATAAATACATCAATCAAACCAAAGTTATTGCTGCTGGTCGCAAGCGTGTGCTGCGCCCGGCCTACTTGCATCTTCAGAAAAGAAAAAGTGGGGGGGGGGGGGGAGGCAGAGTTTGGGTGGGGGGTATTCAGGGAGAGTGGGAGGGAGGGAGAGAGAAAAGGATGCGACTGCCTTCTTCAGAGGCAAGATAGTACAGGCCTCCATGCGAGACAATCTGTTGATTCTGATAATTATTATAGCTGCTATACCGGTCGTGCTGAAACTTGGCCTACTTTCCAGTCAAAGAAGTGCAGCCGATTCCAATTTGACAGTTGAGGGTATAAGTGTGTGTGTGGTTCGTGGTGATAGACGCACACAAATGGTGTTACGAAGGACATCATAACCGTGGTGTCAGAGGTGACGTCACTCTGACATCTCAACACTATAAATATAGGTTTGCCTAGCGAGTAAAATGGAATTAAGCTTAAGAACTACGATCGTGACTTCGACCTAAGGACTTTACACAAGCTCGCCTCAAGAGACCCCATTTCCATCCCTTACGACTGAGCTAAAAATTGGTATCTCTCGGCATCAACTCCCAGACCAGATCAGGCCCTTGACTTAGGGCCTCGGTTACAAATGGCATGAACCAAATTCACAAATAATAATGAACATGCTTCCCTAATTATAACTGCCAAAACCCACATGCTGTTGATTTGGAAATGGGGGTTTTTTGCGTCAAGAGAAAAGAACAAGAAAAATGCTTAAGTAACTTGAACGCATGTTGCAAGTGGTAGCAAGATAAAAGGGTCTCGTAACATTAATTGGCCTGGACTCTGAAGTTGCGTCCTCCACTCCCTAGCCTCTCTTTCGCACTCTCCCCTCCGTTTACAAGTGTGTAACACTACATGAAGCGTCTGTAGGCTAACTGATAGACGGAGCCATGAAAGCAAACAGTGGCAGACCACTGCTGTTACATGCATATTGGGTATTGCTGCTTTTACTCCAGAAATAAGGAGTCAAGTCACAACGGTTCGGTCACGCAGACCATCAGGCATGATGAACGTTCGCACCAAAACACACTTGCCCCGGATCTAATCCGGTGACCTCGGAACGATCGCCACCAGGTAGGCTATTCCCATAGTAAAACTATGCCTAAGCCTTGCCTTATTCCTAAACTTCACCTTGGTAAAAATGGGTCCATAATGGATCTGTGTCTCTGAGAGTGTACAAATGTACAATTTCTTTCTATTTTTTTATTCTGTTAATTTCATTCCAATTGTGTCTATCCGCCAGCCCCAATATTTAACATTGGAGCCACGTACGCCATTCCCATATATATCACCAGATCCAAATAATAATTTTACCGTATCTTATAGTGTTCAAGTGTTGGGATTCAGAAGGCATTTTTAGAGCCTCTGTCTAAATGGGTTTAAAATGTAGGATTTTGCTGTTATTCAAGCCTCTGCTTCCGTATCTACAGAGTTCCAAGGTGCTGGCAAAGCATGAGCTACTGAAGATGCCTCTGATTGGCTGGTCCTGGTACTTCCAGGAAATGGTGTTCTGTAAGAGGAATTGGGATGAGGACAAATGTGCTGTGACCAACGGGCTGAATCAGATCAAAGACTACCCCGAAAAAATGTGGGTGAGTGTGGGTGAGAACGTGTGTTATTTCATTTCTACTCTGTGAAACCAGTGGTAGAAGTAACTAAGTCCATTCACTAAAATACTGTATAATTTACTTTACTGGAGCAGTTAAAATTGTACTTTTACTCCACTACGCTAACAGACTTTAGTTACAGTAACCATAGATAAATAGATGCCTCGCTTGTCTTACAGCGGCTACTAAATGGTAAAATGCTAAATGGTGCATTTGTGCGCCTTTATCCAATGCGCTTTACCATTACGGCGGAAGCCATGCAAGGTACCAACCAGCACATTGGGGGCAAAAAACTATGCCTAAACCTAACCCTAAAATGTAAAACAGGGGGGAGAAACAAATTCATCTTTGAAAGCCCATTGAATCCTAAACCTCTAAATAGCTCTCAATTAGAGATCTGTCTCCCAGGGCAATGGCATAAAGAAAATCTGACCACCAGCACCCACTAAAGGTAATCACACTTTAAACATTTGAACTCCAGTATAACCTTAGGTTACTAGATTAAGCCTCAGACCATCTAAGTGTAAGATTAGAAACTTTTAGTAATGCTAGTATAAGACTAAAAGTATTTTAGTAGCTTAGGGTTACTTTTAGCAGCAAATTCTGATTTAAGCTCAGTCTTTGAACACACTATTGAACTAAATAAAACTATAACATAATTGCCCAGACTCTTCTTCAACAAAGATGGTGAAAGCAAACATTCTTTGTTGTGACCAAAGGTCACAGTTAACTATGGAATTGAGCATTTCCCGTCAATCAGTGTCGGCCACCATAGAGCACTGAAGTCTGACGTCTATATCGGTAGAGGGCGCAAATCCACGGGTCCATGTACTTTTTATTTGGAGGAGGATTTTAGATCAATGTGAAATGTCATCCCGGCTGCTTCACTCGTATGGATAATAAGAATCAACTGACTGAGAGAAAACGCTATTGTTACTGCTACTGAATTAGTTACATTTTCGCTAGATGAGTGACTGACTGTCGCAAACGATACAGAGACACCTCCCTGACAATAACGCAGACAGCTTGTTAATTTTTGGACCACAATGCTTATATGAAACGATTTTAAGATGAGCCCATGTTATTCTCCATAGAGAAATTACTTCCCTGAACCAGGCAGAACCAGGGGATGAGCGAGTGACGTCATGACTTCAGCGTTCTATATGGTGCCCAGTTCTCGTGACATCATGTGACATGGGGCTGCCCCAAAGTTCTTAGTGCAGCCACGCCTATCAGCCGGCGAAAACTAGTTCTCAACAGGCCCTGAAATTAAGGCCCGGCAGTACTTGGGCCCTCATCAAACCCTGTACACAAGAGAATGTCCCCGCTACCACCCTTAGATCTCCATATACTGTATGGAGCTAACCTGTTATGACATTTCATATGTTGATCTGACTCGGTGACCCCCCCCCCCCCCCATGCCAAAGCGCCAGCACTCACCCAGCAGTCTGCCATCAATGAGGTGGATATGTGCACATGACCTCGCCCTCAGGTGTCTTACTGGTTCTGTACTTAATCTTATACATTAATTGTATGGTACAAAACATTGAAGTCCTTAAACCAGAAACCTAACCTGTAAAACAAGCGCCCCCTCAGCGACCATAGTCTCCCAAGCTCTGCAAAAAAGAGTCTCCCTGCTGAATGCATTTGCTGAAGGCCCAAGTGTCTCACGCTGCCACTCAAGTGACTACTGGCCAATCACAGCGCGTCTTTTACGCGACTTCTGTTACGTATGTGGAAGCCTTCAATTTTGACACTCGCCCCAGAACCGGAAGAGCCTTTGCATAACCTTTTTATGTCTATGACAGTAGTACCACTTAAGCCATTTTGGCCAATTGAAAATAGCAGATCTACAAGCTCACAATGTGTCGCAAAATGTGATGCATTGTGAGCTTGTAGATCCGCAATGAGTACTTACTATTTTTGGTACTTAAATAAATACATTTTGATACCAATACTTTTCTACTTTTACTCAAGTACATTTTGAATTTCCAGACTTTTACTTGTAACTTGAGTATTTCTACATTGTAATTTTGATACTGCTATTTAAGTTAAAAAAATGTAAGCACAGTAAAGTACTTTTCCTGTCCATATCCAGGTGCTGTTGTACTGTGAGGGCACGAGGTTTACTGAGAAGAAACATCAGATATCTATGGAGGTTGCTGACAGGTAGTTCTTGTAGATCAGCTATTTTCACTATTTCTTAGATTTGTTTGTTTAACAAAAAAAAAAAAACTGTTATTTTCATATATTTTTACTTGAGTTGTGACTCATACAAATTGGTCCATGACCCGGCCACAATCAAATTGAATAACATTGATATCAATGCTTGTTATTATGCTATATTAGTAGTGTTATTAATAACATGATGAATCATAATACTATTTCAGTAAAGGGCTTCCCAGACTAAAACACCATCTGCTGCCTAGAACAAAAGGATTCACCACCACACTGCACTGTTTAAGAGATACAGGTATAGTGAATACACACACACACACACACACACACACACACACACACACACACACACACACACGCACATACTTACTGTACACGCAGTGGTTCCCAAAATGTTTAGCTCAAGACCGAAAACAGAAATTTGCTTGGGAAAACAGCAGATTTACAAGCTCACAATGCATCGCTTCGCGCCACGGTGGACCTATTTTCTCTACTTAAACATTTGTTCATGGAATTTATTGGATTTGATTTATTTCATTTTATTTAAGAAGTTATTTGCTTTATTTAATTGATAAAGTTAAGACTTTTGGTCCCAACCCACTGTTTTGGAAACAGTGCTGTACAGCATTGCTTCTCAAAGTGGGGTATGGGGACCCCCAGTGGTCCTTGAGGGAATTCCAGGGGGTCACTAGCTAAATGATAGATAGGAACCAAATGGACACTTGTGGGTCTGTAATGTGTACAAATGGAACAGGGGAGCCTGTCGCATGTCCACGAGCTATTTAAAATGTAGGCATTTAGCAGATTCTCTTAATCCAGAGCAATTTACAGTAAGCAAGGAAAACACAAGGTAATACTGTAGCAATGCATAGAAATGGTAACCTACGTAGGATCATTCTTTGTTAAACCAAGAACACTGGGATATCTGCCCAGTGCCTGCCCAGTCCCCCCCCCAGTGTCTGCCCAGTGCCCCCCCAGTGTCTGCCCAGTGCCCCCCCAGTGTCTGCCCAGTGCCCCCCCAGTGTTTGCCCAGTGCCCCCCCAGTGTCTGCCCAGTGCCCCCCCAGTGTCTGCCCAGTGCCCCCCCAGTGCCCCCCCAGTGTCTGCCCAGTGCCCCCCCAGTGTCTGCCCAGTGCCCCCCCAGTGTTTGCCCAGTGCCTCCCCAGTGCCCCCCCAGTGTCTGCCCAGTGCCCCCCCGTGTCTGCCCAGTGCCCCCCCAGTGTCTGCCCAGTGCCCCCCCAGTGTCTGCCCAGTGCCTCCCCAGTGCCCCCCCAGTGTCTGCCCAGTGCCCCCCCAGTGTCTGCCCAGTGCCTCCCCAGTGTCTGCCACTGAACCAATTAAATCCTATAGACTATAAAGTACTGTCTGTTCAATAACAAAAATAGACAATTTACAAGTTCATGACACACAAGTCGTGAGCTTGTTAATCTGCTCTGCCAAATATGTGACAAATGTCCACCAAGATTTGATGCATTTGTTGCCTGTTTTTTGCAGAATACTGAGCTATAGTGACTTTACAGGGTGAAAAATGTGTTTAACAGAAACCTTCTGCCAAAGTTTTTGCAGAGATCTCCAGTGGGTAATTGGTTGCCATTATTCACAATGGCAACCAATTATATATTAGATATTTTTCTTAACATCACCAAGTTCAATTAAGTCCATTAATTAACCCTGTGCACTATACTATAGCAATTGGTACAGCTGGTGCATGGTCTAGTCATTGGCTGCAATCAGTAACTAAGTACCTTCCTTAAGTATAAAAGTGCTTATTGTTTGCAATACACTGTACAATATTGTGGTACTTTTACTTTTTGTTACATCTACTCCATTACAATTACAGCATTTGACAGCTTTAGTTGTTACTTTACAGATTTTATTTATACAAAACCCACATACAGCCAATCTACAATGTGAGTTGTTATGAGCTTGCAGATCTATTTTCTGAAAACTTGGTACACAAAGTATATTTTGTAGCTAAAATATTTATACATGTCAATTTCATTTTGGAAATCTTTTTAAAGTAGGCTATATTGTGATGCCAATACTTTTGTACTGTATTTTCATTGGCTCCTAAAACCTTCATTTCTTTCACTTAAAAAATAGTACTATAGATTCCCAGACATTTTCGTGCATTTTGATCAAAAATCCTGGGAGGAGATACATTTTAACAGATTTTTTACAGAGTTTCACAGTTCAGCCAGAACTGCTATTTTTGGCAGAAGTAGAAGCTCCGTGCTCAGCCAATCAGCTGAGCACATTCCGTGCTCATGCACACAAAGCTGTGCATTCCGGTCTCATACACACAGTGTGTCAAAGATCAATAATCTGTACATGGGTGTTATACAGTTGATACTAATTAAGGCTCTGTTCCATTTAGTGTACAGTGGTTCTCAAACCTTTTAATTTCAAGGACCCCCATAACTCTGAGAGTGTACAAATGGAACCAAATGGACACTGACTCTGTTTGACCACCAGAATGGAACAGAACCTTCATTAGTGTCATCTGTAACACTATAGGAAATGTAGGGAAGGGGCCAAAGTTCTTTCCAAAAGGGTGTGTGTCCATAGAGCCCATTCTCCTTTGGTTGAGCAGTAGATGTTTGTTACGTATGAATCGTATGATGCTAAATAAATAAATAAACAACCCAGCCAGCAGTCAGTTATGAACCTTTTTTTCCTCTCCCTCCATCCAGTATCGGCGGTGTATGATGTAACTCTAAACTTCAGGGACAGAAAGGCTCCTACTCTAGTGGATATCATCAAAGGACGCAAATTCCATGCTGATCTGTATTTAAGGTTGGTAACATCACATAATATTCAGAGATATCTTGTTTGGGAAA
The DNA here is from genome assembly GCF_963924005.1 of Protomyctophum bolini. Lineage (NCBI taxonomy): Eukaryota > Metazoa > Chordata > Actinopteri > Myctophiformes > Myctophidae > Protomyctophum > Protomyctophum bolini. Next base: position 34,391,021 of record NC_137875.1, on the reverse strand, counting down.
CCTTGGCCTAATGGTGGCGCTATAGAGGAAAGATCGTGGGTCACTCAAATCAGCCATACGCTAGGATTTGAGAAGATGCACAGATAAATCCATAGCAATCCAGACAGTAGTTTTCAATTATGCTGTTTACAGGCGTATTCCAGTTGAAGAGATTCCTGAGGATGAGAAGGAATGTGCTGCCTGGCTGCACAAACTCTACCAAAAGAAGGTAAGGTTTAGGGAAGGTTTATTTTGGAGGTGAATAATAATAATAATACTTCTACTGTTGTGTGTGCAATCTCTCGAATCACAATAAAAAAATGTATTAAATGTTACACGTTATTAGAAATGTAACCGTTTTATAAAACATTATGGTAGCTTTGACGTTCTATTGGCCTCATTTCAACTTCATGGCCAATGATGGTTTAACATTCTTTTGAAAGCTACGGTATTTGTTTCCTCCAGTGGTGTTGTTTCACTAACTGGATTCAGGATAGCTTTGGTCACTTTATTAACAAAAAACTGTACATTTCTGTAAACTGCTGGTTGGTTGAGTGATGGTTGAAAGGCTGACTGGATAAGGGTGTGTTAATGCCTAGTTTAAAGTTTCACTCAGGCGTCCATTTTGTTACGTCAAATACCTGAATGCTCCAAGGTTGTCAAACTTTGGAGTTTCATAAATAAATAAATGAAACTTGGCATGAACACACAACCTAAACAACATTCTTCTGGCTAACTTTCACATTTATTTACATAATGTGTCTCTCCATGCAGGATGCATTACAGGAAGAGTATTTTACCACAGGCCGTTTCCCTGGCAAGCCTGTAGCTCCTCCACGTCGCGCCCTGCCATGGTCACTCCTCAACTGCCTTTTCTGGGTGGGGCTTTTGCTGTCTCCTCTTGTCCGATTGGCTGTTGGTGTGGTCACCAGCGGCAACCCACTTCTCATCCTTGGCCTCTTGGTCTTGCTGGTTGTTGGTATGAACACACGCACGCACGCACGCACGCACACAAACACAGAATTATTTAGCATGTTGACAATGATAACCTATTAGTCTACAGTACAGTTACTAAAGTACTGTACTTCAGTACAGTTTTAGGTCTTTTTTTAACTTAGTATTTCCAAATATTGTAGGCCTACTTTTACAGCACTACAATTATTTGAAAACCTTAGTTACTTTGTACATTTAGATTATTACAAAACATACAGTAACCACTTCAACTCAATATACATTTAGGCCATTCGAAAATAACCGATCTACAAGCTCAGAATGCATCATGAGCTTGTAGATCTGCTATTTTCAAAAGATTTTTATTGTGAAATGGGACATTCTGCACATTGAGTACTTTTGCTTTTGGTACTTTAGGTACATTTAGATACCAATACGTTTGTACTTTTACTCGAGTAAATGTTTAATTACGGACTTGTACTTGAGTACTTCTACATTGAATCATTGAAGTAATAGAATGGATTACTTTTACTACCACTGAATGTGTGTCTGTACGTCTCTCCCTCCAGCATCAGTAGCTATGAAGACACTGATGAGTGTAACAGAGGTGAAGAATTCGGGATCTAGTTATGGGGTCCAGGAGAGCAAGAAACAAACATAAGCACACGCACAATTGCACATGCACACTTGAACCAGTCAGGCACTCTACCAGGTCTGCCCATGTTTTTTTGTTTTAAAAAAGAAGAAAAATTACACAATAGAACACAGACACATGCACACACGCGACACGCCATCATCGGCGATCACTCTGTCGAGTATGATGGGCCTCCTGGGTGGTTCTTATTGTGGATCCTCAGATGACTAAAAAGTTCAATTCTGGAACCACACACTTTTGTGCAGTGTGGGCATTTGTATGAGGTGGTATGTGGAACACACACGCACGCGAACACACACAGGCACACAAAGAGCGTGTGTAACATGTAAATGGTAACTTGTGATGAAACCAGTCTGTGACATGTAAAAACAATGTTGTTACTAAGGACTCCTATATTTTCACTGTGGCATGTATGACATGTATAGTTTTTAACTGGAAATAAAATGTGTTTTAAGCCAGATGGTTTCATGATTCAGCATCCTTCCCCTTGTGCCACCTGTCTCCCTTTCAGCTTTCTCATTGTTTAATTTCCTTTTTAAGTCTTCTCTAAAATAATTAAATATAAATGGGAAGTCACACATATACAGTATATAGCAACAACCCCACCTGGTCTAGCTGGCTCCAGCCCCTGAATTGAACTGAAGCCCTGCCAATTCAGGAATAATGGACAAACAAAATGAGTCAGCTAGCCTTGGAGACGGCAGGTGTTTTGTGTACACTTGGTCATCTAATCTTTCTTGAGAAAGTCCATATCTTTGCCTAATGAACGTAACCAAATTGGTGATGTGAAGTATATTGAACATTTGCCAATTAAGGTTCAGATTCAGGTCTAATACTAGGGTCTAATATTTCTACCATTGCTACAAAACTCAATCGAAGGGTATACATTTAAGTCTGAATGTGCATGTTCAAATCATGTATACTGTACTTTACATCACATTTTACATGGAGGTGCCTACTATTAATTGTAGACCCGAGGCAGACAGGATAGACAGAGGACTGCCACAGGCCCACAGCTTGTTTGTACACAAACTATTCATTGTAGCAGATAAATAAATCTAACTGATTTTAGCTTGCCACAAGCTGGTATCAAGCTTTTTGTGTTATATTTTTGGCTAGCTAAAATCAGGAAATCATAAAGGAGGTAAAAAAGGGGAAGAATCATTTTGGACCATGGGCTATAGCCCACATCGTACGGCATACTATGGCACGCCGTTTTTCATTTTTGAGGATTTGAAAAAAATGAAAAAATGAAAAAAACGATGGGTTATAACCCATGTTTTTTGAAATTTTGAAAAAAAAATCCAGGCCCATGAATTAGAGGATAAAGCTCACATGTTACCCAAATAGTTGAATACACAAAAGCTAAGGCACTGGTGTCGTACTTCTGGTTTACCGGAACGGGGTTCAACTCCCTGCAGTGCCCTGCTCAATGTGTTGTATTTACCGGAAAGGATGGGAAACATTAGCAAATTGCGGAGTGTTTTAAAAAAAACGATGGGTTATAGCCTGTGCGTGTGTAGGTGCACGCTTCAATATAACCCATATAACCAGCAGTTAGCTCAGTGTGATGAGTGCCTCTGCTTGTGATCCACAGGTCCAGGGTTCAAATCCCACATTATTCATGTGTCTCTGTGATGCTTTGCTTTGCACACTGACTTTCAGAAGGACAACTGCGCACAGGGTCCGGCCCATTCCTCTCTGTTATGTCATATGACGAGCATTTAACTTTTAATATCACAATTATTGTAGCTAATCTTTAACTGAATCTGGAAGTATTCCTTTATTAAATGATTCTTCATAGTCTGGAATTGTAACTGATCAATTTTCTTTTGTGACTTTCGCCTTTATTTTATATGGAGGGACAGTCAGTGGTGTAAACTTTATTTATATAGCACATTTCATACATAAAATGCAACTCTGTCACATTCTGTCTCTCCCTCAGTCTCCACACTGGCCTCCCATATCCCATTCCAGCACACCCAGTTCCATTTACACACCTGTCAACTACCTAATCAGCCCAGCAGTGAACACTTCTCCAATCAACCTGCTCACTATAAAACTGGACTCAGTACAAACACTCATTGTCAGTTCATAACCTGTGTCACAGATGTCCTGCCTGTTCATGTGTTGACTTTGATGTCATTCTGATTCATGCCTGATTCCTACCTGCATTCCCCTGTGTAAGATATCTCGTAATTCTTTATTAAATACTTTATTATTATACTCTAGTTTGTTGTGACTTTGCTCCTGGGTTCAACTCTGTCTGCATCCTTGACAACTAAAGTACTTCACATATTAAACTTTATTTATATAGCACATGTCATACATAAAATGCAACTCAAAGTACTTCACATGAAAATAACAAGCAGCGGAATGCCAGAAACAAAAAGTAGGTCAATCTACAATTAGCAAATAAAAATAGCAATACAAAACTAAAACATTAAAAATGGTAAGGAAATTTGTATTGGATAATACATTTTAAATTGATATTATTAGATATTCAACTTTATTGACATTTATAATTAAATTGGTGTCTTTACACTGTAGAATCCATTGTTGTTTGTTTCTGTTGCTTAACTCTGTTGCTTTAACTACATATAAGTGTCTATTTGTTTGTCTCTAAATGTTTTGATGAATTGAACAATGCCCTTTGTTCAATTCATGCCATACTATAGCACGCCGTTTTTCATCATTTTTGAGGATTTGAAGAAAATTCAAAATTTCAAAAAACATGGGTTATAGCCCATCGTTTTTTGAATTTTTGAAAAAAATGTTATCCTCATTTTTCATCATTTTTGAACATGGGCTATAGCCCCTACCGTACGGCATACTATAGCACGCCGTTTTTCATCAATTTTGAGGATTTGAAGAAAATTCAAAATTTCAAAAAACATGGGTTATAGCCCATCGTTTTTTGAATTTTTGAAAAAAATGTTATCCTCATTTTTCATCATTTTTGAACATGGGCTATAGCCCCTACCGTACGGCATACTATAGCACGCCGTTTTTCATCCTTTTTGAGGATTTGAAGAAAATTCAAAATTTCAAAAAACATGGGTTATAGCCCATCGTTTTTTGATTTTTTGAAAAAAATGTTATCCTCATTTTTCATCATTTTTGAACATGGGCTATAGCCCCTATCGTACGGCATACTATAGCACGCCGTTTTTCATCAATTTGGAGGATTTGAAGAAAATTCAAAATTTCAAAAAACATGGGTTATAGCCCATCGTTTTTTGAATTTTTGAAAAAAATGTTATCCTCATTTTTCATCATTTTTGAACATGGGCTATAGCCCCTACCGTACGGCATACTATAGCACGCCGTTTTTCATCATTTTTGAGGATTTGAAGAAAATTCAAAATTTCAAAAAACATGGGTTATAGCCCATCGTTTTTTGAATTTTTGAAAAAAATGTTATCCTCATTTTTCATCATTTTTGAACATGGGCTATAGCCCCTACCGTACGGCATACTATAGCACGCCGTTTTTCATCATTTTTGAGGATTTGAAGAAAATTCAAAATTTCAAAAAACATGGGTTATAGCCCATTGTTTTTTGAATTTTTGAAAAAAATGTTATCCTCATTTTTCATCATTTTTGAACATGGGCTATAGCCCCTACTGTACGGCATACTATAGCACGCCGTTTTTCATCATTTTTGAGGATTTGAAGAAAATTCAAAATTTCAAAAAACATGGGTTATAGCCCATCGTTTTTTGATTTTTTGAAAAAAATGTTATCCTCATTTTTCATCATTTTTGAACATGGGCTATAGCCCCTACCGTACGGCATACTATAGCACGCCGTTTTTCATCAATTTGGAGGATTTGAAGAAAATTCAAAATTTAAAAAAACATGGGTTATAGCCCATCGTTTTTTGAATTTTTGAAAAAAATGTTATCCTCATTTTTCATCATTTTTGAACATGGGCTATAGCCCCTACCGTACGGCATACTATAGCACGCCGTTTTTCATCATTTTTGAGGATTTGAAGAAAATTCAAAATTTCAAAAAACATGGGTTATAGCCCATCGTTTTTTGAATTTTTGAAAAAAATGTTATCCTCATTTTTCATCATTTTTGAACATGGGCTATAGCCCCTATCGTACGGCATACTATAGCACGCTGTTTTTCATCATTTTTGAGGATTTGAAGAAAATTCAAAATTTCAAAAAACATGGGTTATAGCCCATCGTTTTTTGAATTTTTGAAAAAAATGTTATCCTCATTTTTCATCATTTTTGAACATGGGCTATAGCCTCTACCGTACGGCATACTATAGCACGCCGTTTTTCATCATTTTTGAGGATTTGAAGAAAATTCAAAATTTCAAAAAACATGGGTTATAGCCCATCGTTTTTTGAATTTTTGAAAAAAATGTTATCCTCATTTTTCATCATTTTTGAACATGGGCTATAGCCCCTACCGTACGGCATACTATAGCACGCCGTTTTTCATCATTTTTGAGGATTTGAAGAAAATTCAAAATTTCAAAAAACATGGGTTATAGCCCATCGTTTTTTGAAAAAAATGTTATCCTCATTTTTCATCATTTTTGAACATGGGATATAGCCCCTACCGTACGGCATACTATAGCACGCCGTTTTTCATCATTTTTGAGGATTTGAAGAAAATTCAAAATTTCAAAAAACATGGGTTATAGCCCATCGTTTTTTGAATTTTTGAAAAAAATGTTATCCTCATTTTTCATCATTTTTGAACATGGGCTATAGCCCCTACCGTACGGCATACTATAGCACGCCGTTTTTCATCATTTTTGAGGATTTGAAGAAAATTCAAAATTTCAAAAAACATGGGTTATAGCCCATCGTTTTTTGAATTTTTGAAAAAAATGTTATCCTCATTTTTCATCATTTTTGAACATGGGCTATAGCTCCTACCGTACGGCATACTATAGCACGCCGTTTTTCATCATTTTTGAGGATTTGAAGAAAATTCAAAATTTCAAAAAACATGGGTTATAGCCCATCGTTTTTTGAATTTTTGAAAAAAATGTTATCCTCATTTTTCATCATTTTTGAACATGGGCTATAGCCCCTACCGTACGGCATACTATAGCACGCCGTTTTTCATAATTTTTGAGGATTTGAAGAAAATTCAAAATTTAAAAAAACATGGGTTATAGCCCATCGTTTTTTGAATTTTTGAAAAAAATGTTATCCTCATTTTTCATCATTTTTGAACATGGGCTATAGCCCCTATCGTACGGCATACTATAGCACGCCGTTTTTCATCATTTTTGAGGATTTGAAGAAAATTCAAAATTTCAAAAAACATGGGTTATAGCCCATCGTTTTTTGAATTTTTGAAAAAAAAATTATCCTCATTTTTCATCATTTTTGAACATGGGCTATAGCTCCTACCGTACGGCATACTATAGCACGCCGTTTTTCATCATTTTTGAGGATTTGAAGAAAATTCAAAATTTCAAAAAACATGGGTTATAGCCCATCGTTTTTTGAATTTTTGAAAAAAATGTTATCCTCATTTTTCATCATTTTTGAACATGGGCTATAGCCCCTACCGTACGGCATACTATAGCACGTCGTTTTTCATAATTTTTGAGGATTTGAAGAAAATTCAAAATTTAAAAAAACATGGGTTATAGCCCATCGTTTTTTGAATTTTTGAAAAAAATGTTATCCTCATTTTTCATCATTTTTGAACATGGGCTATAGCCCCTACCGTACGGCATACTATAGCACGCCGTTTTTCATCATTTTTGAGGATTTGAAGAAAATTCAAAATTTCAAAAAACATGGGTTATAGCCCATCGTTTTTTGAATTTTTGAAAAAAATGTTATCCTCATTTTTCATCATTTTTGAACATGGGCTATAGCCCCTACCGTACGGCATACTATAGCACGCCGTTTTTCATCATTTTTGAGGATTTGAAGAAAATTCAAAATTTCAAAAAACATGGGTTATAGCCCATCGTTTTTTGAATTTTTGAAAAAAATGTTATCCTCATTTTTCATCATTTTTGAACATGGGCTATAGCCCCTACCGTACGGCATACTATAGCACGCCGTTTTTCATCATTTTTGAGGATTTGAAGAAAATTCAAAATTTCAAAAAACATGGGTTATAGCCCATCGTTTTTTGATTTTTTGAAAAAAAAAAATATCCTCATTTTTCATTATTTTTGAACATGGGCTATAGCCCCTACCGTACGGCATACTATAGCACGCCGTTTTTCATCATTTTTGAGGATTTGAAGAAAATTCAAAATTTCAAAAAACATGGGTTATAGCCCATCGTTTTTTGAATTTTTGAAAAAAATGTTATCCTCATTTTTCATCATTTTTGAACATGGGCTATAGCCCCTACCGTACGGCATACTATAGCACGCCGTTTTTCATCATTTTTGAGGATTTGAAGAAAATTCAAAATTTCAAAAAACATGGGTTATAGCCCATCGTTTTTTGAATTTTTGAAAAAAATGTTATCCTCATTTTTCATCATTTTTGAACATGGGCTATAGCTCCTACCGTACGGCATACTATAGCACGCCGTTTTTCATCATTTTTGAGGATTTGAAGAAAATTCAAAATTTCAAAAAACATGGGTTATAGCCCATCGTTTTTTGATTTTTTGAAAAAAATGTTATCCTCATTTTTCATCATTTTTTAACATGGGCTATAGCCCCTACCGTACGGCATACTATAGCACGCCGTTTTTCATCATTTTTGAGGATTTGAAGAAAATTCAAAATTTCAAAAAACATGGGTTATAGCCCATCGTTTTTTGAATTTTTGAAAAAAATGTTATCCTCATTTTTCATCATTTTTTAACATGGGCTATAGCCCCTACCGTACGGCATACTATAGCACGCCGTTTTTCATCATTTTTGAGGATTTGAAGAAAATTCAAAATTTCAAAAAACATGGGTTATAGCCCATTGTTTTTTGAATTTTTGAAAAAAATGTTATCCTCATTTTTCATCATTTTTTAACATGGGCTATAGCCCCTACCGTACGGCATACTATAGCACGCCGTTTTTCATCATTTTTGAGGATTTGAAGAAAATTCAAAATTTCAAAAAACATGGGTTATAGCCCATCGTTTTTTGAATTTTTGAAAAAAATGTTATCCTCATTTTCTACATTTTTGAACATGGGCTATAGCCCCTACCGTACGGCATACTATAGCACGCCGTTTTTCATCATTTTTGAGGATTTGAAGAAAATTCAAAATTTCAAAAAACATGGGTTATAGCCCATCGTTTTTTGAATTTTTGAAAAAAATGTTATCCTCATTTTTCATCATTTTTGAACATGGGCTATAGCCCCTACCGTACGGCATACTATAGCACGCCGTTTTTCATCATTTTTGAGGATTTGAAGAAAATTCAAAATTTCAAAAAACATGGGTTATAGCCCATCGTTTTTTGAATTTTTGAAAAAAATGTTATCCTCATTTTTCATCATTTTTGAACATGGGCTATAGCCCCTACCGTACGGCATACTATAGCACGCCGTTTTTCATCATTTTTGAGGATTTGAAGAAAATTCAAAATTTCAAAAAACATGGGTTATAGCCCATCGTTTTTTTAATTTTTGAAAAAAATGTTATCCTCATTTTTCATCATTTTTGAACATGGGCTATAGCCCCTACCGTACGGCATACTATAGCACGCCGTTTTTCATCATTTTTGAGGATTTGAAGAAAATTCAAAATTTCAAAAAACATGGGTTATAGCCCATCGTTTTTTGAATTTTTGAAAAAAATGTTATCCTCATTTTTCATCATTTTTGAACATGGGCTATAGCCCCTACCGTACGGCATACTATAGCACGCCGTTTTTCATCATTTTTGAGGATTTGAAGAAAATTCAAAATTTCAAAAAACATGGGTTATAGCCCATCGTTTTTTTTATTTTTGAAAAAAATGTTATCCTCATTTTTCATCATTTTTGAACATGGGCTATAGCCCCTACCGTACGGCATACTATAGCACGCCGTTTTTCATCATTTTTGAGGATTTGAAGAAAATTCAAAATTTCAAAAAACATGGGTTATAGCCCATCGTTTTTTGAATTTTTGAAAAAAATGTTATCCTCATTTTTCATCATTTTTGAACATGGGCTATAGCCCCTACCGTACGGCATACTATAGCACGCCGTTTTTCATCATTTTTGAGGATTTGAAGAAAATTCAAAATTTCAAAAAACATGGGTTATAGCCCATCGTTTTTTGAATTTTTGAAAAAAAAGTTATCCTCATTTTTCATCATTTTTGAACATGGGCTATAGCCCCTACCGTACGGCATACTATAGCACGCCGTTTTTCATCATTTTTGAGGATTTGAAGATAATTCAAAATTTCAAAAAACATGGGTTATAGCCCATTGTTTTTTTGAATTTTTGAAAAAAATGTTATCCTCATTTTTCATCATTTTTGAACATGGGCTATAGCCCCTACCGTACGGCATACTATAGCACGCCGTTTTTCATCATTTTTGAAGATTTGAAGAAAATTCAAAATTTAAAAAAACATGGGTTATAGCCCATCGTTTTTTGAATTTTTGAAAAAAATGTTATCCTCATTTTTCATCATTTTTGAACATGGGCTATAGCCCCTACCGTACGGCATACTATAGCACGCCGTTTTTCATCATTTTTGAGGATTTGAAGAAAATTCAAAATTTCAAAAAACATGGGTTATAGCCCATCGTTTTTTGAATTTTTGAAAAAAATGTTATCCTCATTTTTCATCATTTTTGAACATGGGCTATAGCCCCTACCGTACGGCATACTATAGCACGCCGTTTTTCATCATTTTTGAGGATTTGAAGAAAATTCAAAATTTCAAAAAACATGGGTTATAGCCCATCGTTTTTTGAATTTTTGAAAAAAATGTTATCCTAATTTTTCATCATTTTTGAACATGGGCTATAGCCCCTACCGTACGGCATACTATAGCACGCCGTTTTTCATCATTTTTGAGGATTTGAAGAAAATTCAAAATTTCAAAAAACATGGGTTATAGCCCATTGTTTTTTGAATTTTTGAAAAAAATGTTATCCTCATTTTTCATCATTTTTGAACATGGGCTATAGCCCCTACCGTACGGCATACTATAGCACGCCGTTTTTCATCATTTTTGAGGATTTGAAGAAAATTCAAAATTTCAAAAAACATGGGTTATAGCCCATCGTTTTTTGAATTTTTGAAAAAAATGTTATCCTCATTTTTCATCATTTTTGAACATGGGCTATAGCCCCTACCGTACGGCATACTATAGCACGCCGTTTTTCATCATTTTTGAGGATTTGAAGAAAATTCAAAATTTCAAAAAACATGGGTTATAGCCCATCGTTTTTTGAATTTTTGAAAAAAATGTTATCCTCATTTTTCATCATTTTTGAACATGGGCTATAGCTCCTACCGTACGGCATACTATAGCACGCCGTTTTTCATCATTTTTGAGGATTTGAAGAAAATTCAAAATTTCAAAAAACATGGGTTATAGCCCATCGTTTTTTGATTTTTTGAAAAAAATGTTATCCTCATTTTTCATCATTTTTTAACATGGGCTATAGCCCCTACCGTACGGCATACTATAGCACGCCGTTTTTCATCATTTTTGAGGATTTGAAGAAAATTCAAAATTTCAAAAAACATGGGTTATAGCCCATCGTTTTTTGAATTTTTGAAAAAAATGTTATCCTCATTTTTCATCATTTTTTAACATGGGCTATAGCCCCTACCGTACGGCATACTATAGCACGCCGTTTTTCATCATTTTTGAGGATTTGAAGAAAATTCAAAATTTCAAAAAACATGGGTTATAGCCCATTGTTTTTTGAATTTTTGAAAAAAATGTTATCCTCATTTTTCATCATTTTTTAACATGGGCTATAGCCCCTACCGTACGGCATACTATAGCACGCCGTTTTTCATCATTTTTGAGGATTTGAAGAAAATTCAAAATTTCAAAAAACATGGGTTATAGCCCATCGTTTTTTGAATTTTTGAAAAAAATGTTATCCTCATTTTCTACATTTTTGAACATGGGCTATAGCCCCTACCGTACGGCATACTATAGCACGCCGTTTTTCATCATTTTTGAGGATTTGAAGAAAATTCAAAATTTCAAAAAACATGGGTTATAGCCCATCGTTTTTTGAATTTTTGAAAAAAATGTTATCCTCATTTTTCATCATTTTTGAACATGGGCTATAGCCCCTACCGTACGGCATACTATAGCACGCCGTTTTTCATCATTTTTGAGGATTTGAAGAAAATTCAAAATTTCAAAAAACATGGGTTATAGCCCATCGTTTTTTGAATTTTTGAAAAAAATGTTATCCTCATTTTTCATCATTTTTGAACATGGGCTATAGCCCCTACCGTACGGCATACTATAGCACGCCGTTTTTCATCATTTTTGAGGATTTGAAGAAAATTCAAAATTTCAAAAAACATGGGTTATAGCCCATCGTTTTTTTAAATTTTGAAAAAAATGTTATCCTCATTTTTCATCATTTTTGAACATGGGCTATAGCCCCTACCGTACGGCATACTATAGCACGCCGTTTTTCATCATTTTTGAGGATTTGAAGAAAATTCAAAATTTCAAAAAACATGGGTTATAGCCCATCGTTTTTTGAATTTTTGAAAAAAATGTTATCCTCATTTTTCATCATTTTTGAACATGGGCTATAGCCCCTACCGTACGGCATACTATAGCACGCCGTTTTTCATCATTTTTGAGGATTTGAAGAAAATTCAAAATTTCAAAAAACATGGGTTATAGCCCATCGTTTTTTTTATTTTTGAAAAAAATGTTATCCTCATTTTTCATCATTTTTGAACATGGGCTATAGCCCCTACCGTACGGCATACTATAGCACGCCGTTTTTCATCATTTTTGAGGATTTGAAGAAAATTCAAAATTTCAAAAAACATGGGTTATAGCCCATCGTTTTTTGAATTTTTGAAAAAAATGTTATCCTCATTTTTCATCATTTTTGAACATGGGCTATAGCCCCTACCGTACGGCATACTATAGCACGCCGTTTTTCATCATTTTTGAGGATTTGAAGAAAATTCAAAATTTCAAAAAACATGGGTTATAGCCCATCGTTTTTTGAATTTTTGAAAAAAAAGTTATCCTCATTTTTCATCATTTTTGAACATGGGCTATAGCCCCTACCGTACGGCATACTATAGCACGCCGTTTTTCATCATTTTTGAGGATTTGAAGATAATTCAAAATTTCAAAAAACATGGGTTATAGCCCATTGTTTTTTTGAATTTTTGAAAAAAATGTTATCCTCATTTTTCATCATTTTTGAACATGGGCTATAGCCCCTACCGTACGGCATACTATAGCACGCCGTTTTTCATCATTTTTGAAGATTTGAAGAAAATTCAAAATTTAAAAAAACATGGGTTATAGCCCATCGTTTTTTGAATTTTTGAAAAAAATGTTATCCTCATTTTTCATCATTTTTGAACATGGGCTATAGCCCCTACCGTACGGCATACTATAGCACGCCGTTTTTCATCATTTTTGAGGATTTGAAGAAAATTCAAAATTTCAAAAAACATGGGTTATAGCCCATCGTTTTTTGAATTTTTGAAAAAAATGTTATCCTCATTTTTCATCATTTTTGAACATGGGCTATAGCCCCTACCGTACGGCATACTATAGCACGCCGTTTTTCATCATTTTTGAGGATTTGAAGAAAATTCAAAATTTCAAAAAACATGGGTTATAGCCCATCGTTTTTTGAATTTTTGAAAAAAATGTTATCCTAATTTTTCATCATTTTTGAACATGGGCTATAGCCCCTACCGTACGGCATACTATAGCACGCCGTTTTTCATCATTTTTGAGGATTTGAAGAAAATTCAAAATTTCAAAAAACATGGGTTATAGCCCATTGTTTTTTGAATTTTTGAAAAAAATGTTATCCTCATTTTTCATCATTTTTGAACATGGGCTATAGCCCCTACCGTACGGCATACTATAGCACGCCGTTTTTCATCATTTTTGAGGATTTGAAGAAAATTCAAAATTTCAAAAAACATGGGTTATAGCCCATCGTTTTTTTAATTTTTGAAAAAAATGTTATCCTCATTTTTCATCATTTTTGAACATGGGCTATAGCCCCTACCGTACGGCATACTATAGCACGCCGTTTTTCATCATTTTTGAGGATTTGAAGAAAATTCAAAATTTCAAAAAACATGGGTTATAGCCCATCGTTTTTTGAATTTTTGAAAAAAATGTTATCCTCATTTTTCATCATTTTTGAACATGGGCTATAGCCCCTACCGTACGGCATACTATAGCACGCCGTTTTTCATCATTTTTGAGGATTTGAAGAAAATTCAAAATTTCAAAAAACATGGGTTATAGCCCATCGTTTTTTGAATTTTTGAAAAAAATGTTATCCTCATTTTTCATCATTTTTGAACATGGGCTATAGCCCCTACCGTACGGCATACTATAGCACGCCGTTTTTCATCATTTTTGAGGATTTGAAGAAAATTCAAAATTTCAAAAAACATGGGTTATAGCCCATTGTTTTTTTAATTTAAAAAAAAAATGTTATCCTCATTTTTCATCATTTTTGAACATGGGCTATAGCCCCTACCGTACGGCATACTATAGCACGCCGTTTTTCATCATTTTTGAGGATTTGAAGAAAATTCAAAATTTCAAAAAACATGGGTTATAGCCCATCGTTTTTTGAATTTTTGAAAAAAAAATTATCCTCATTTTTCATCATTTTTGAACATGGGCTATAGCCCCTACCGTACGGCATACTATAGCACGCCGTTTTTCATCATTTTTGAGGATTTGAAGAAAATTCAAAATTTCAAAAAACATGGGTTATAGCCCATCGTTTTTTGAATTTTTGAAAAAAATGTTATCCTCATTTTTCATCATTTTTGAACATGGGCTATAGCCCCTACCGTACGGCATACTATAGCACGCCGTTTTTCATCATTTTTGAGGATTTGAAGAAAATTCAAAATTTCAAAAAACATGGGTTATAGCCCATCGTTTTTTGAATTTTTGAAAAAAATGTTATCCTCATTTTTCATCATTTTTGAACATGGGCTATAGCCCCTACCGTACGGCATACTATAGCACGCCGTTTTTCATCATTTTTGAGGATTTGAAGAAAATTCAAAATTTCAAAAAACATGGGTTATAGCCCATTGTTTTTTTGAATTTTTGAAAAAAATGTTATCCTCATTTTTCATCATTTTTGAACATGGGCTATAGCCCCTACCGTACGGCATACTATAGCACGCCGTTTTTCATCATTTTTGAAGATTTGAAGAAAATTCAAAATTTCAAAAAACATGGGTTATAGCCCATCGTTTTTTGAATTTTTGAAAAAAATGTTATCCTCATTTTTCATCATTTTTGAACATGGGCTATAGCCCCTACCGTACGGCATACTATAGCACGCCGTTTTTCATCATTTTTGAGGATTTGAAGAAAATTCAAAATTTCAAAAAACATGGGTTATAGCCCATCGTTTTTTGAATTTTTGAAAAAAATGTTATCCTCATTTTTCATCATTTTTGAACATGGGCTATAGCCCCTACCGTACGGCATACTATAGCACGCCGTTTTTCATCATTTTTGAGGATTTGAAGAAAATTCAAAATTTCAAAAAACATGGGTTATAGCCCATCGTTTTTTGAATTTTTGAAAAAAATGTTATCCTAATTTTTCATCATTTTTGAACATGGGCTATAGCCCCTACCGTACGGCATACTATAGCACGCCGTTTTTCATCATTTTTGAGGATTTGAAGAAAATTCAAAATTTCAAAAAACATGGGTTATAGCCCATTGTTTTTTGAATTTTTGAAAAAAATGTTATCCTCATTTTTCATCATTTTTGAACATGGGCTATAGCCCCTACCGTACGGCATACTATAGCACGCCGTTTTTCATCATTTTTGAGGATTTGAAGAAAATTCAAAATTTCAAAAAACATGGGTTATAGCCCATCGTTTTTTTAATTTTTGAAAAAAATGTTATCCTCATTTTTCATCATTTTTGAACATGGGCTATAGCCCCTACCGTACGGCATACTATAGCACGCCGTTTTTCATCATTTTTGAGGATTTGAAGAAAATTCAAAATTTCAAAAAACATGGGTTATAGCCCATCGTTTTTTGAATTTTTGAAAAAAATGTTATCCTCATTTTTCATCATTTTTGAACATGGGCTATAGCCCCTACCGTACGGCATACTATAGCACGCCGTTTTTCATCATTTTTGAGGATTTGAAGAAAATTCAAAATTTCAAAAAACATGGGTTATAGCCCATCGTTTTTTGAATTTTTGAAAAAAATGTTATCCTCATTTTTCATCATTTTTGAACATGGGCTATAGCCCCTACCGTACGGCATACTATAGCACGCCGTTTTTCATCATTTTTGAGGATTTGAAGAAAATTCAAAATTTCAAAAAACATGGGTTATAGCCCATTGTTTTTTTAATTTAAAAAAAAAATGTTATCCTCATTTTTCATCATTTTTGAACATGGGCTATAGCCCCTACCGTACGGCATACTATAGCACACCGTTTTTCATCATTTTTGAGGATTTGAAGAAAATTCAAAATTTCAAAAAACATGGGTTATAGCCCATTGTTTTTTTAATTTTTGAAAAAAAAATTATCCTCATTTTTCATCATTTTTGAACATGGGCTATAGCCCCTACCGTACGGCATACTATAGCACGCCGTTTTTCATCATTTTTGAGGATTTGAAGAAAATTCAAAATTTCAAAAAACATGGGTTATAGCCCATCGTTTTTTGAATTTTTGAAAAAAAAATTATCCTCATTTTTCATCATTTTTGAACATGGGCTATAGCCCCTACCGTACGGCATACTATAGCACGCCGTTTTTCATCATTTTTGAGGATTTGAAGAAAATTCAAAATTTCAAAAAACATGGGTTATAGCCCATCGTTTTTTGAATTTTTGAAAAAAATGTTATCCTCATTTTTCATCATTTTTGAACATGGGCTATAGCCCCTACCGTACGGCATACTATAGCACGCCGTTTTTCATCATTTTTGAGGATTTGAAGAAAATTCAAAATTTCAAAAAACATGGGTTATAGCCCATCGTTTTTTGAATTTTTGAAAAAAATGTTATCCTCATTTTTCATCATTTTTGAACATGGGCTATAGCCCCTACCGTACGGCATACTATAGCACGCCGTTTTTCATCATTTTTGAGGATTTGAAGAAAATTCAAAATTTCAAAAAACATGGGTTATAGCCCATTGTTTTTTTGAATTTTTGAAAAAAATGTTATCCTCATTTTTCATCATTTTTGAACATGGGCTATAGCCCCTACCGTACGGCATACTATAGCACGCCGTTTTTCATCATTTTTGAAGATTTGAAGAAAATTCAAAATTTCAAAAAACATGGGTTATAGCCCATCGTTTTTTGAATTTTTGAAAAAAATGTTATCCTCATTTTTCATCATTTTTGAACATGGGCTATAGCCCCTACCGTACGGCATACTATAGCACGCCGTTTTTCATCATTTTTGAGGATTTGAAGAAAATTCAAAATTTCAAAAAACATGGGTTATAGCCCATCGTTTTTTGAATTTTTGAAAAAAATGTTATCCTCATTTTTCATCATTTTTGAACATGGGCTATAGCCCCTACCGTACGGCATACTATAGCACGCCGTTTTTCATCATTTTTGAGGATTTGAAGAAAATTCAAAATTTCAAAAAACATGGGTTATAGCCCATCGTTTTTTGAATTTTTGAAAAAAATGTTATCCTAATTTTTCATCATTTTTGAACATGGGCTATAGCCCCTACCGTACGGCATACTATAGCACGCCGTTTTTCATCATTTTTGAGGATTTGAAGAAAATTCAAAATTTCAAAAAACATGGGTTATAGCCCATTGTTTTTTGAATTTTTGAAAAAAATGTTATCCTCATTTTTCATCATTTTTGAACATGGGCTATAGCCCCTACCGTACGGCATACTATAGCACGCCGTTTTTCATCATTTTTGAGGATTTGAAGAAAATTCAAAATTTCAAAAAACATGGGTTATAGCCCATCGTTTTTTTAATTTTTGAAAAAAATGTTATCCTCATTTTTCATAATTTTTGAACATGGGCTATAGCCCCTACCGTACGGCATACTATAGCACGCCGTTTTTCATCATTTTTGAGGATTTGAAGAAAATTCAAAATTTCAAAAAACATGGGTTATAGCCCATCGTTTTTTGAATTTTTGAAAAAAATGTTATCCTCATTTTTCATCATTTTTGAACATGGGCTATAGCCCCTACCGTACGGCATACTATAGCACGCCGTTTTTCATCATTTTTGAGGATTTGAAGAAAATTCAAAATTTCAAAAAACATGGGTTATAGCCCATCGTTTTTTGAATTTTTGAAAAAAATGTTATCCTCATTTTTCATCATTTTTGAACATGGGCTATAGCCCCTACCGTACGGCATACTATAGCACGCCGTTTTTCATCATTTTTGAGGATTTGAAGAAAATTCAAAATTTCAAAAAACATGGGTTATAGCCCATTGTTTTTTTAATTTAAAAAAAAAATGTTATCCTCATTTTTCATCATTTTTGAACATGGGCTATAGCCCCTACCGTACGGCATACTATAGCACGCCGTTTTTCATCATTTTTGAGGATTTGAAGAAAATTCAAAATTTCAAAAAACATGGGTTATAGCCCATTGTTTTTTTAATTTTTGAAAAAAGAATTATCCTCATTTTTCATCATTTTTGAACATGGGCTATAGCCCCTACCGTACGGCATACTATAGCACGCCGTTTTTCATCATTTTTGAGGATTTGAAGAAAATTCAAAATTTCAAAAAACATGGGTTATAGCCCATCGTTTTTTGAATTTTTGAAAAAAAAATTATCCTCATTTTTCATCATTTTTGAACATGGGCTATAGCCCCTACCGTACGGCATACTATAGCACGCCGTTTTTCATCATTTTTGAGGATTTGAAGAAAATTCAAAATTTCAAAAAACATGGGTTATAGCCCATCGTTTTTTGAATTTTTGAAAAAAATGTTATCCTCATTTTTCATCATTTTTGAACATGGGCTATAGCCCCTACCGTACGGCATACTATAGCACGCCGTTTTTCATCATTTTTGAGGATTTGAAGAAAATTCAAAATTTCAAAAAACATGGGTTATAGCCCATCGTTTTTTGAATTTTTGAAAAAAATGTTATCCTCATTTTTCATCATTTTTGAACATGGGCTATAGCCCCTACCGTACGGCATACTATAGCACGCCGTTTTTCATCATTTTTGAGGATTTGAAGAAAATTCAAAATTTCAAAAAACATGGGTTATAGCCCATTGTTTTTTGAATTTAAAAAAAAAATGTTATCCTCATTTTTCATCATTTTTGAACATGGGCTATAGCCCCTACCGTACGGCATACTATAGCACGCCGTTTTTCATCATTTTTGAGGATTTGAAGAAAATTCAAAATTTCAAAAAACATGGGTTATAGCCCATTGTTTTTTTAATTTTTGAAAAAAAAATTATCCTCATTTTTCATCATTTTTGAACATGGGCTATAGCCCCTACCGTACGGCATACTATAGCACGCCGTTTTTCATCATTTTTGAGGATTTGAAGAAAATTCAAAATTTCAAAAAACATGGGTTATAGCCCATCGTTTTTTGAATTTTTGAAAAAAAAATTATCCTCATTTTTCATCATTTTTGAACATGGGCTATAGCCCCTACCGTACGGCATACTATAGCACGCCGTTTTTCATCATTTTTGAGGATTTGAAGAAAATTCAAAATTTCAAAAAACATGGGTTATAGCCCATCGTTTTTTGAATTTTTGAAAAAAATGTTATCCTCATTTTTCATCATTTTTGAACATGGGCTATAGCCCCTACCGTACGGCATTTGTAAGTGTAAGGCTTTATTGGGTCGTCCACTCACAGTTAACAGTCTTTGTATTGAGTTTGTGCTTGAAATGTAGGCCTACTGTAATTCTGCAAACTGTTAATAAATATTTCAATCAATCAATCAATCAAAATTGACATTTCAACTATTGATCAGACGCTGTGCATTGACGACACCTAGTGGTCATTCATTTTAATTGCATGCATGCAGAGAAATCACAACATTGTGAGACGCACTGGGTCGTTGCCATGTTTTGCCACGGAAACCAGCGACCTGCCTTGTGTAAGTAAGTAAATTTTATTTATAAAGCACCTTTCTTAACAATGTTACAAAGTGCTGTACAGTGACACAATAAAATCAATCATAATTAAAACAGGACAGTACAACAAGCAAATAAGAACAACATAATCAAGTCAAATAAAATCAGAAAAATGTTCCCGAAATAAAAACGTTTTCAGTGGACGAAGCCAGGCTTGATACGAGCAGAAGTGGCAACGCGATCGAAACACAGGGGCAATCTCCCGTTGGCCGAGAGGTTGGAACTCACGGGCCAATGGGAGCCTGTGTCGTGTAATTTCTCCCTTTACACTGACTATAATTCTATCTATTTGAGACAGAAACGGCTAAGCAATACGGCAGGCTGTAGGCTGTAGTCAAAAGCACCGGACGAATGAAGGCAGGCAGAGAGTGTTCTGAAGTGTAGTGTAGAGTCGATCATTTTATTGCAACCGAGACCAAGACAGAGAGCTTCGCCATTGTCCCTGAGCCTGGAGCTCAGGGACTCCCTCGTACTGAACCGCTGCCGCGGCCAGTTTAAGACTCCGTAAACCTTGCATTTTACAGGACATATATACAGTGTTTTTGCATAGACACAGATATACGGAGGTGGAGACTGAAACTTTACATACCAGTATTCATCAACATATTGCCACTTGGTAAGCAAAGGTCTCTCCTGGATACAATAGAATGCTAAGTTCCCTATCACACCTGGCCAGGCCAAGCTACTTGATTAAGGCCCACGACACCTTGACTTTAAATATCAAAGACAGGCCTCTGCAGACACAGTGACTGCAGATAGTGACAGTTGACTTATTTAGCATGCCCTTAGCACAGTGACCAAATGTATAAGTCGGACATTTTAACATGGCTTATATATGAATATCATGAAATATAGATACCACACCTGCATGCTTTTGGGCGGCCAATAAGGGCAGGGGTAAAACAGAGAGAATTGTTTCCGGATCCTTAACATCAACTAGCACAGAAAAGCTGTTTTGTATTAACCAGCAGTTAGCTCAGTCTGATGAGTGTCTGTGTTTGTGATCCACAGGTCCAGGGTTCAAATCCCACATTATTCATGTGTCTCTGTGATTCTTTGCTTTGCACACTGACTTTCAGAAGGACAACTTTAAAGCAGCACAGAAATTCCCAATGATTGTGTGCCTCAGTGGACCAACGGATAAGTCAAATGATATCCGTAGTATACCTAGTAGAAGTGTGCCGGTTCGAACCCCGACATACTCAAATCTTTACTGACACTTTGCATTCCACACTAACATCAACTAGCACAGAAAAGCTGTGTTGTAGTAACCAGCACTTAGCTCAGTGTGATGAGTGGCTGTACTTAGTTGTGATCCACAGGTCCACGGTTCAAATCCCACATTATTCATGTGTCTCTGTGATGCTTTGCTTTGCACACTGACTTTCTTGAATAAAAAATAAAAACTCAAAAGCACCAGGAGACATCTGCTGAATGCCCCAAGGTGCCTTGGCTCAATGGTGTGGAGCGCTTGACCCAGTTGCCAGCTTCAGACAGTTGGCCGGTTCAAGTCCCATGTCATGACATCAAGGTGCTGGAGGACCATCGGGAGTTCCTCCTACAGCTCAATGCTGCAGTAATTTGAACTTTTCAAGGCTAGAATAAAAAATAAAAACTCAAAAGCACCCGGAGACATCTGCTGAATGCCCAAAGGTGCCGTGGCGTAATGGTGTGGAGCGCTTGGCCCGTTGCCTCTGCTACAGTCAGTTGGCCGGTTCAAGTCCCATGTCATGACATCAAGGTGCTGGAGGACCCCTGAAGAACATTTTCAATGTCCATCTAAATTCTAAAAGGCTTGTTAAATATGAGTTCCCGGTTATACCTTACATGCCAGTGTGGCGCAGGTGATAAACCGGGGGTTTGTAAACAGGACATTCAGGGTTCAAGTCCCCTGAAGAACATTTTCAATGTCCATCTAAATTCTAAAAGGCTGGTTAAATATGAGTTCCCGGTAATTCCTTACATGCCAGTGTGGCGCAGGTGATAAACCGGGCGTTTGTAAACAGGACATTCAGGGTTCAAGTCCCCTGAAGAACATTTTCAATGTCCATCTAAATTCTAAAAGGCTGGTTAAATATGAGTTCCCGGTTATACCTTACATGCCAGTGTGGCGCAGGTGATAAACCGGGGGTTTGTAAACAGGACATTCAGGGTTCAAGTCCCCTGAAGAACATTTTCAATGTCCATCTAAATTCTAAAAGGCTGGTTAAATATGAGTTCCCGGTTACACCTTACATGTCAGTGTGGCACTTAGCTCAGTGTGATGAGTGGCTGTACTTAGTTGTGATCCACAGGTCCACGGTTCAAATCCCACATTATTCATGTGTCTCTGTGATGCTTTGCTTTGCACACTGACTTTCTTGAATAAAAAATAAAAACTCAAAAGCACCAGGAGACATCTGCTGAATGCCCCAAGGTGCCTTGGCTCAATGGTGTGGAGCGCTTGACCCAGTTGCCAGCTTCAGACAGTTGGCCGGTTCAAGTCCCATGTCATGACATCAAGGTCAGCACCTTGATGTCATGACATGGGAAGGACCATCGGGAGACGGTGCTCTCTCCCCCTGTTTCCTGAAAAGTAACGGTTGGGGGTTATGCCGTACGATATAGGCTATAGCCCACGGTCCAAAATGATGAGAAACGAGGATAACTTTTTTTTTCAAAATTTCAAAAAACATGGGCTATAACCCATCGTTCTTTTTTTTTTTTTTTTATTTATTCCGCAATTTCCGCAATTTCCATTTCCACAATTTCCATTTCCGCAATTTCCACAATTTCCATTTCCGCAATTTCCATTTCCGCAATTTCCGCAATTACCATTTCCGCAATTTCGCAATTTCCGCAATTTCCACAATTCCGCAATTTCCGCAATTAGAATTTCCGCAATTTCCGCAATTTCCGCAATTTCCATTTCCGCAATTTCCGCAATTTCCATTTCCGCAATTACCATTTCCGCAATTTCCGCAATTACAATTTCCGCAATTTTGCAATTTCCGCGATTTCCATTTCCGCAATTTCCGCAATTTGCGGAAATTGCGGAATAAATGAAAAAAAAAAACGATGGGTTATAGCCCATGTTTTTTGAAAATTTGAAAAAAAAAAAATCCTCGTTTCTCATCATTTTGGACGGTGGGCTATAGCCTATATCGTACGGCATAACCCCCAACCGTTACTTTTCAGGAAACAGGGGGAGAGAGCACCGTCTCCCGATGGTCCTTCCCAGCACCTTGATGTCATGACATGGGACTTGAACCGGCCAACTGTCTGAAGCTGGCAACTGGGTCAAGCGCTCCACACCATTGAGCCAAGGCACCTTGGGGCATTCAGCAGATGTCTCCTGGTGCTTTTGAGTTTTTATTTTTTATTCAAGAAAGTCAGTGTGCAAAGCAAAGCATCACAGAGACACATGAATAATGTGGGATTTGAACCGTGGACCTGTGGATCACAACTAAGTACAGCCACTCATCACACTGAGCTAAGTGCCACACTGACATGTAAGGTGTAACCGGGAACTCATATTTAACCAGCCTTTTAGAATTTAGATGGACATTGAAAATGTTCTTCAGGGGACTTGAACCCTGAATGTCCTGTTTACAAACCCCCGGTTTATCACCTGCGCCACACTGGCATGTAAGGTATAACCGGGAACTCATATTTAACCAGCCTTTTAGAATTTAGATGGACATTGAAAATGTTCTTCAGGGGACTTGAACCCTGAATGTCCTGTTTACAAACCCCCGGTTTATCACCTGCTCCACACTGGCATGTAAGGAATTACCGGGAACTCATATTTAACCAGCCTTTTAGAATTTAGATGGACATTGAAAATGTTCTTCAGGGGACTTGAACCCTGAATGTCCTGTTTACAAACCCCCGGTTTATCACCTGCGCCACACTGGCATGTAAGGTATAACCGGGAACTCATATTTAACAAGCCTTTTAGAATTTAGATGGACATTGAAAATGTTCTTCAGGGGTCCTCCAGCACCTTGATGTCATGACATGGGACTTGAACCGGCAAACTGACTGTAGCAGAGGCAACGGGCCAAGCGCTCCACACCATTACGCCACGGCACCTTTGGGCATTCAGCAGATGTCTCCGGGTGCTTTTGAGTTTTTATTTTTTATTCTAGCCTTGAAAAGTTCAAATTACTGCAGCATTGAGCTGTAGGAGGAACTCCCGATGGTCCTCCAGCACCTTGATGTCATGACATGGGACTTGAACCGGCCAACTGTCTGAAGCTGGCAACTGGGTCAAGCGCTCCACACCATTGAGCCAAGGCACCTTGGGGCAGATGTCTCCTGGTGCTTTTGAGTTTTTATTTTTTATTCAAGAAAGTCAGTGTGCAAAGCAAAGCATCACAGAGACACATGAATAATGTGGGATTTGAACCGTGGACCTGTGGATCACAACTAAGTACAGCCACTCATCACACTGAGCTAAGTGCTGGTTACTACAACACAGCTTTTCTGTGCTAGTTGATGTTAGTGTGGAATGCAAAGTGTCAGTAAAGATTTGAGTATGTCGGGGTTCGAACCGGCACACTTCTACTAGGTATACTACGGATATCATTTGACTTATCCGTTGGTCCACTGAGGCACACAATCATTGGGAATTTCTGTGCTGCTTTAAAGTTGTCCTTCTGAAAGTCAGTGTGCAAAGCAAAGAATCACAGAGACACATGAATAATGTGGGATTTGAACCCTGGACCTGTGGATCACAAACACAGACACTCATCAGACTGAGCTAACTGCTGGTTAATACAACACAGCTTTTCTGTGCTAGTTGATGTTAAGGATCCGGAAACAATTCTCTCTGTTTTACCCCTGCCCTTATTGGCCGCCCAAAAGCATGCAGGTGTGGTATCTATATTTCATGATATTCATATATAAGCCATGTTAAAATGTCCGACTTATACATTTGGTCACTGTGCTAAGGGCATGCTAAATAAGTCAACTGTCACTATCTGCAGTCACTGTGTCTGCAGAGGCCTGTCTTTGATATTTAAAGTCAAGGTGTCGTGGGCCTTAGTCAAGTAGCTTGGCCTGGCCAGGTGTGATAGGGAACTTAGCATTCTATTGTATCCAGGAGAGACCTTTGCTTACCAAGTGGCAATATGTTGATGAATACCGGTATGTAAAGTTTCAGTCTCCACCTCCGTATATCTGTGTCTATGCAAAAACACTGTATATATGTCCTGTAAAATGCAAGGTTTACGGAGTCTTAAACTGGCCGCGGCAGCGGTTCAGTACGAGGGAGTCCCTGAGCTCCAGGCTCAGGGACAATGGCGAAGCTCTCTGTCTTGGTCTCGGTTGCAATAAAATGATCGACTCTACACTACACTTCAGAACACTCTCTGCCTGCCTTCATTCGTCCGGTGCTTTTGACTACAGCCTACAGCCTGCCGTATTGCTTAGCCGTTTCTGTCTCAAATAGATAGAATTATAGTCAGTGTAAAGGGAGAAATTACACGACACAGGCTCCCATTGGCCCGTGAGTTCCAACCTCTCGGCCAACGGGAGATTGCCCCTGTGTTTCGATCGCGTTGCCACGTCTGCTCGTATCAAGCCTGGCTTCGTCCATTTTTCTGATTTTATTTGACTTGATTATGTTGTTCTTATTTGCTTGTTGTACTGTCCTGTTTTAATTATGATTGATTTTATTGTGTCACTGTACAGCACTTTGTAACATTGTTAAGAAAGGTGCTTTATAAATAAAATTTACTTACTTACACAAGGCAGGTCGCTGGTTTCCGTGGCAAAACATGGCAACGACCCAGTGCGTCTCACAATGTTGTGATTTCTCTGCATGCATGCAATTAAAATGAATGACCACTAGGTGTCGTCAATGCACAGCGTCTGATCAATAGTTGAAATGTCAATTTTGATTGATTGATTGATTGAAATATTTATTAACAGTTTGCAGAATTACAGTAGGCCTACATTTCAAGCACAAACTCAATACAAAGACTGTTAACTGTAAGTGGACGACCCAATAAAGCCTTACACTTACAAATGCCGTACGGTAGGGGCTATAGCCCATGTTCAAAAATGATGAAAAATGAGGATAACATTTTTTTCAAAAATTCAAAAAACGATGGGCTATAACCCATGTTTTTTGAAATTTTGAATTTTCTTCAAATCCTCAAAAATGATGAAAAACGGCGTGCTATAGTATGCCGTACGGTAGGAGCTATAGCCCATGTTCAAAAATGATGAAAAATGAGGATAACATTTTTTTCAAAAATTCAAAAAACGATGGGCTATAACCCATGTTTTTTGAAATTTTGAATTTTCTTCAAATCCTCAAAAATGATGAAAAACGGCGTGCTATAGTATGCCGTACGGTAGGGGCTATAGCCCATGTTCAAAAATGATGAAAAATTAGGATAATTTTTTTTTCAAAAATTCAAAAAACAATGGGCTATAACCCATGTTTTTTGAAATTTTGAATTTTCTTCAAATCCTCAAAAATGATGAAAAACGGCGTGCTATAGTATGCCGTACGGTAGGGGCTATAGCCCATGTTCAAAAATGATGAAAAATGAGGATAATTTTTTTTTCAAAAATTCAAAAAACGATGGGCTATAACCCATGTTTTTTGAAATTTTGAATTTTCTTCAAATCCTCAAAAATGATGAAAAACGGCGTGCTATAGTATGCCGTACGGTAGGGGCTATAGCCCATGTTCAAAAATGATAAAAAATGAGGATAACATTTTTTTCAAAAATTCAAAAAACGATGGGGTATAACCCATGTTTTTTGAAATTTTGAATTTTCTTCAAATCCTCAAAAATGATGAAAAACGGCGTGCTATAGTATGCCGTACGGTAGGGGCTATAGCCCATGTTCAAAAATGATGAAAAATGAGGATAACATTTTTTTCAAAAATTCAAAAAACGATGGGCTATAACCCATGTTTTTTTAAATTTTGAATTTTCTTCAAATCCTCAAAAATGATGAAAAACGGCGTGCTATAGTATGCCGTACGGTAGGGGCTATAGCCCATGTTCAAAAATGATGAAAAATGAGGATAACATTTTTTTCAAAAATTCAAAAAACGATGGGCTATAACCCATGTTTTTTGAAATTTTGAAATTTCTTCAAATCCTCAAAAATGATGAAAAACGGCGTGCTATAGTATGCCGTACGGTAGGGGCTATAGCCCATGTTCAAAAATGATGAAAAATGAGGATAACATTTTTTTCAAAAATTCAAAAAACGATGGGCTATAACCCATGTTTTTTGAAATTTTGAATTTTCTTCAAATCCTCAAAAATGATGAAAAACGGCGTGCTATAGTATGCCGTACGGTAGGGGCTATAGCCCATGTTCAAAAATGATGAAAAATGAGGATAACATTTTTTTCAAAAATTCAAAAAACGATGGGCTATAACCCATGTTTTTTGAAATTTTGAATTTTCTTCAAATCCTCAAAAATGATGAAAAACGGCGTGCTATAGTATGCCGTACGGTAGGGGCTATAGCCCATGTTCAAAAATGATGAAAAATGAGGATAACATTTTTTTCAAAAATTCAAAAAACGATGGGCTATAACCCATGTTTTTTTAAATTTTGAATTTTCTTCAAATCCTCAAAAATGATGAAAAACGGCGTGCTATAGTATGCCGTACGGTAGGGGCTATAGCCCATGTTCAAAAATGATGAAAAATGAGGATAACATTTTTTTCAAAAATTCAAAAAACGATGGGCTATAACCCATGTTTTTTGAAATTTTGAAATTTCTTCAAATCCTCAAAAATGATGAAAAACGGCGTGCTATAGTATGCCGTACGGTAGGGGCTATAGCCCATGTTCAAAAATGATGAAAAATGAGGATAACATTTTTTTCAAAAATTCAAAAAACGATGGGCTATAACCCATGTTTTTTGAAATTTTGAATTTTCTTCAAATCCTCAAAAATGATGAAAAACGGCGTGCTATAGTATGCCGTACGGTAGGGGCTATAGCCCATGTTCAAAAATGATGAAAAATGAGGATAACATTTTTTTCAAAAATTCAAAAAACGATGGGCTATAACCCATGTTTTTTGAAATTTTGAATTTTCTTCAAATCCTCAAAAATGATGAAAAACGGCGTGCTATAGTATGCCGTAAGGTAGGGGCTATAGCCCATGTTCAAAAATGATGAAAAATGAGGATAACATTTTTTTCAAAAATTCAAAAAACGATGGGCTATAACCCATGTTTTTTGAAATTTTGAAATTTCTTCAAATCCTCAAAAATGATGAAAAACGGCGTGCTATAGTATGCCGTACGGTAGGGGCTATAGCCCATGTTCAAAAATGATGAAAAATGAGGATAACATTTTTTTCAAAAATTCAAAAAACGATGGGCTATAACCCATGTTTTTTGAAATTTTGAATTTTCTTCAAATCCTCAAAAATGATGAAAAACGGCGTGCTATAGTATGCCGTACGGTAGGGGCTATAGCCCATGTTCAAAAATGATGAAAAATGAGGATAACATTTTTTTCAAAAATTCAAAAAACGATGGGCTATAACCCATGTTTTTTGAAATTTTGAATTTTCTTCAAATCCTCAAAAATGATGAAAAACGGCGTGCTATAGTATGCCGTACGGTAGGGGCTATAGCCCATGTTCAAAAATGATGAAAAATGAGGATAACATTTTTTTCAAAAATTCAAAAAACGATGGGCTATAACCCATGTTTTTTGAAATTTTGAATTTTCTTCAAATCCTCAAAAATGATGAAAAACGGCGTGCTATAGTATGCCGTACGGTAGGGGCTATAGCCCATGTTCAAAAATGATGAAAAATGAGGATAACATTTTTTTCAAAAATTCAAAAAACGATGGGCTATAACCCATGTTTTTTGAAATTTTGAATTTTCTTCAAATCCTCAAAAATGATGAAAAACGGCGTGCTATAGTATGCCGTACGGTAGGGGCTATAGCCCATGTTCAAAAATGATGAAAAATGAGGATAACATTTTTTTCAAAAATTCAAAAAACAATGGGCTATAACCCATGTTTTTTGAAATTTTGAATTTTCTTCAAATCCTCAAAAATGATGAAAAACGGCGTGCTATAGTATGCCGTACGGTAGGGGCTATAGCCCATGTTCAAAAATGATGAAAAATGAGGATAACATTTTTTTCAAAAATTCAAAAAACGATGGGCTATAACCCATGTTTTTTGAAATTTTGAATTTTCTTCAAATCCTCAAAAATGATGAAAAACGGCGTGCTATAGTATGCCGTACGGTAGGGGCTATAGCCCATGTTCAAAAATGATGAAAATGAGGATAACATTTTTTTCAAAAATTCAAAAAACGATGGGCTATAACCCATGTTTTTTGAAATTTTGAATTTTCTTCAAATCCTCAAAAATGATGAAAAACGGCGTGCTATAGTATGCCGTACGGTAGGGGCTATAGCCCATGTTCAAAAATGATGAAAAATGAGGATAACATTTTTTTCAAAAATTCAAAAAACGATGGGCTATAACCCATGTTTTTTGAAATTTTGAATTTTCTTCAAATCCTCAAAAATGATGAAAAACGGCGTGCTATAGTATGCCGTACGGTAGGGGCTATAGCCCATGTTCAAAAATGATGAAAAATGAGGATAACATTTTTTTCAAAAATTCAAAAAACGATGGGCTATAACCCATGTTTTTTGAAATTTTGAAATTTCTTCAAATCCTCAAAAATGATGAAAAACGGCGTGCTATAGTATGCCGTACGGTAGGGGCTATAGCCCATGTTCAAAAATGATGAAAAATGAGGATAACATTTTTTTCAAAAATTCAAAAAACGATGGGCTATAACCCATGTTTTTTGAAATTTTGAATTTTCTTCAAATCCTCAAAAATGATGAAAAACGGCGTGCTATAGTATGCCGTACGGTAGGGGCTATAGCCCATGTTCAAAAATGATGAAAAATGAGGATAACATTTTTTTCAAAAATTCAAAAAACGATGGGCTATAACCCATGTTTTTTGAAATTTTGAATTTTCTTCAAATCCTCAAAAATGATGAAAAACGGCGTGCTATAGTATGCCGTACGGTAGGGGCTATAGCCCATGTTCAAAAATGATGAAAAATGAGGATAACATTTTTTTCAAAAATTCAAAAAACGATGGGCTATAACCCATGTTTTTTGAAATTTTGAATTTTCTTCAAATCCTCAAAAATGATAAAAAACGGCGTGCTATAGTATGCCGTACGGTAGGGGCTATAGCCCATGTTCAAAAATGATGAAAAATGAGGATAACATTTTTTTCAAAAATTCAAAAAACGATGGGCTATAACCCATGTTTTTTGAAATTTTGAATTTTCTTCAAATCCTCAAAAATGATGAAAAACGGCGTGCTATAGCATGCCGTACGATAGGGGCTATAGCCCATGTTCAAAAATGATGAAAAATGAGGATAACATTTTTTTCAAAAATTCAAAAAACGATGGGCTATAACCCATGTTTTTTGAAATTTTGAATTTTCTTCAAATCCTCAAAAATGATGAAAAACGGCGTGCTATAGTATGCCGTACGGTAGGGGCTATAGCCCATGTTCAAAAATGATGAAAAATGAGGATAACATTTTTTTCAAAAATTCAAAAAACGATGGGCTATAAGCCATGTTTTTTGAAATTTTGAATTTTCTTCAAATCCTCAAAAATGATGAAAAACTGCGTGCTATAGTATGCCGTACGGTAGGGGCTATAGCCCATGTTCAAAAATGATGAAAAATGAGGATAACATTTTTTTCAAAAATTCAAAAAACGATGGGCTATAACCCATGTTTTTTGAAATTTTGAAATTTCTTCAAATCCTCAAAAATGATGAAAAACGGCGTGCTATAGTATGCCGTACGGTAGGGGCTATAGCCCATGTTCAAAAATGATGAAAAATGAGGATAACATTTTTTTCAAAAATTCAAAAAACGATGGGCTATAACCCATGTTTTTTGAAATTTTGAATTTTCTTCAAATCCTCAAAAATGATGAAAAACGGCGTGCTATAGTATGCCGTACGGTAGGGGCTATAGCCCATGTTCAAAAATGATGAAAAATGAGGATAACATTTTTTTCAAAAATTCAAAAAACGATGGGCTATAACCCATGTTTTTTGAAATTTTGAATTTTCTTCAAATCCTCAAAAATTATGAAAAACGGCGTGCTATAGTATGCCGTACGGTAGGGGCTATAGCCCATGTTCAAAAATGATGAAAAATGAGGATAACATTTTTTTCAAAAATACAAAAAACGATGGGCTATAACCCATGTTTTTTGAAATTTTGAATTTTCTTCAAATCCTCAAAAATGATGAAAAACGGCGTGCTATAGTATGCCGTACGGTAGGGGCTATAGCCCATGTTCAAAAATGATGAAAAATGAGGATAACATTTTTTTCAAAAATTCAAAAAACGATGGGCTATAACCCATGTTTTTTGAAATTTTGAATTTTCTTCAAATCCTCAAAAATGATGAAAAACGGCGTGCTATAGTATGCCGTACGGTAGGGGCTATATCCCATGTTCAAAAATGATGAAAAATGAGGATAACATTTTTTCAAAAATTCAAAAAACGATGGGCTATAACCCATGTTTTTTGAAATTTTGAATTTTCTTCAAATCCTCAAAAATGATGAAAAACGGCGTGCTATAGTATGCCGTACGGTAGGGGCTATAGCCCATGTTCAAAAATGATGAAAAATGAGGATAACATTTTTTTCAAAAATACAAAAAACGATGGGCTATAACCCATGTTTTTTGAAATTTTGAATTTTCTTCAAATCCTCAAAAATGATGAAAAACGGCGTGCTATAGTATGCCGTACGGTAGGGGCTATAGCCCATGTTCAAAAATGATGAAAAATGAGGATAACATTTTTTTCAAAAATTCAAAAAACGATGGGCTATAACCCATGTTTTTTGAAATTTTGAATTTTCTTCAAATCCTCAAAAATGATGAAAAACGGCGTGCTATAGTATGCCGTACGGTAGGGGCTATAGCCCATGTTCAAAAATGATGAAAAATGAGGATAACATTTTTTTCAAAAATTCAAAAAACGATGGGCTATAACCCATGTTTTTTGAAATTTTGAATTTTCTTCAAATCCTCAAAAATGATGAAAAACGGCGTGCTATAGTATGCCGTACGGTAGGGGCTATAGCCCATGTTCAAAAATGATGAAAAATGAGGATAACATTTTTTTCAAAAATTCAAAAAACGATGGGCTATAACCCATGTTTTTTGAAATTTTGAATTTTCTTCAAATCCTCAAAAATGATGAAAAACGGCGTGCTATAGTATGCCGTACGGTAGGGGCTATAGCCCATGTTCAAAAATGATGAAAAATGAGGATAACATTTTTTTCAAAAATTCAAAAAACAATGGGCTATAACCCATGTTTTTTGAAATTTTGAATTTTCTTCAAATCCTCAAAAATTATGAAAAACGGCGTGCTATAGTATGCCGTACGGTAGGGGCTATAGCCCATGTTCAAAAATGATGAAAAATGAGGATAACATTTTTTTCAAAAATACAAAAAACAATGGGCTATAACCCATGTTTTTTGAAATTTTGAATTTTCTTCAAATCCTCAAAAATGATGAAAAACGGCGTGCTATAGTATGCCGTACGGTAGGGGCTATAGCCCATGTTCAAAAATGATGAAAAATGAGGATAACATTTTTTTCAAAAATTCAAAAAACGATGGGCTATAACCCATGTTTTTTGAAATTTTGAATTTTCTTCAAATCCTCAAAAATGATGAAAAACGGCGTGCTATAGTATGCCGTACGGTAGGGGCTATATCCCATGTTCAAAAATGATGAAAAATGAGGATAACATTTTTTCAAAAATTCAAAAAACGATGGGCTATAACCCATGTTTTTTGAAATTTTGAATTTTCTTCAAATCCTCAAAAATGATGAAAAACGGCGTGCTATAGTATGCCGTACGGTAGGGGCTATAGCCCATGTTCAAAAATGATGAAAAATGAGGATAACATTTTTTTCAAAAATACAAAAAACGATGGGCTATAACCCATGTTTTTTGAAATTTTGAATTTTCTTCAAATCCTCAAAAATGATGAAAAACGGCGTGCTATAGTATGCCGTACGGTAGGGGCTATAGCCCATGTTCAAAAATGATGAAAAATGAGGATAACATTTTTTTCAAAAATTCAAAAAACGATGGGCTATAACCCATGTTTTTTGAAATTTTGAATTTTCTTCAAATCCTCAAAAATGATGAAAAACGGCGTGCTATAGTATGCCGTACGGTAGGGGCTATATCCCATGTTCAAAAATGATGAAAAATGAGGATAACATTTTTTCAAAAATTCAAAAAACGATGGGCTATAACCCATGTTTTTTGAAATTTTGAATTTTCTTCAAATCCTCAAAATTGATGAAAAACGGCGTGCTATAGTATGCCGTACGGTAGGGGCTATAGCCCATGTTCAAAAATGATGAAAAATGAGGATAACATTTTTTTCAAAAATTCAAAAAACGATGGGCTATAACCCATGTTTTTTGAAATTTTGAATTTTCTTCAAATCCTCAAAAATGATGAAAAACGGCGTGCTATAGTATGCCGTACGGTAGGGGCTATATCCCATGTTCAAAAATGATGAAAAATGAGGATAACATTTTTTCAAAAATTCAAAAACGATGGGCTATAACCCATGTTTTTTGAAATTTTGAATTTTCTTCAAATCTTTAAAAATGATGAAAAACGGCGTGCTATAGTATGGCATGAATTGAACAAAGGGCATTGTTCAATTCATCAAAACATTTAGAGACAAACAAATAGACACTTATATGTAGTTAAAGCAACAGAGTTAAGCAACAGAAACAAACAACAATGGATTCTACAGTGTAAAGACACCAATTTAATTATAAATGTCAATAAAGTTGAATATCTAATAATATCAATTTAAAATGTATTATCCAATACAAATTTCCTTACCATTTTTAATGTTTTAGTTTTGTATTGCTATTTTTATTTGCTAATTGTAGATTGACCTACTTTTTGTTTCTGGCATTCCGCTGCTTGTTGTTTTTTATTTTATTTTCATGTGAAGTACTTTGAGTTGCATTTTATGTATGTAAACATATGTGTTATGTGCTATATAAATAAAGTTTAATATGTGAAGTACTTTAGTTGTCAAGGATGCAGACAGAGTTGAACCCAGGAGCAAAGTCACAACAAACTAGAGTATAATAATAAAGTATTTAATAAAGAATTACGAGATATCTTACACAGGGGAATGCAGGTAGGAATCAGGCATGAATCAGAATGACATCAAAGTCAACACATGAACAGGCAGGACATCTGTGACACAGGTTATGAACTGACAATGAGTGTTTGTACTGAGTCCAGTTTTATAGTGAGCAGGTTGATTGGAGAAGTGTTCACTGCTGGGCTGATTAGGTAGTTGACAGGTGTGTAAATGGAACTGGGTGTGCTGGAATGGGATATGGGAGGCCAGTGTGGAGACTGAGGGAGAGACAGAATGTGACAGAGTTGCATTTTATGTATGAAATGTGCTATATAAATAAAGTTTACACCACTGACTGTCCCTCCATATAAAATAAAGGCGAAAGTCACAAAAGAAAATTGATCAGTTACAATTCCAGACTATGAAGAATCATTTAATAAAGGAATACTTCCAGATTCAGTTAAAGATTAGCTACAATAATTGTGATATTAAAAGTTAAATGCTCGTCATATGACATAACAGAGAGGAATGGGCCGGACCCTGTGCGCAGTTGTCCTTCTGAAAGTCAGTGTGCAAAGCAAAGCATCACAGAGACACATGAATAATGTGGGATTTGAACCCTGGACCTGTGGATCACAAGCAGAGGCACTCATCACACTGAGCTAACTGCTGGTTATATGGGTTATATTGAAGCGTGCACCTACACACGCACAGGCTATAACCCATCGTTTTTTTTAAAACACTCCGCAATTTGCTAATGTTTCCCATCCTTTCCGGTAAATACAAGACATTGAGCAGGGCACTGCAGGGAGTTGAACCCCGTTCCGGTAAACCAGAAGTCCGACACCAGTGCCTTAGTTTTTGTGTTGTTCATTTACAGGTCCAGGTGTGCATACGCATGTGCGCCTGTGCGTGTGTAGGTGCAAGCTTCAATATAACCCATCGTTTTTTTCATTTTTTCAATATTGTCAAATCATCAAAAATGATGAAAAACGGCGCGCTATAGTATGCCGTACGATATAGGCTATTGCCCATGGTCCAAAATGATGAGAAACGAGGATAACTTTTTTTTTTCAAAATTTCAAAAAAACATGGGCTATAACCCATCGTTTTTGTCATTTCGTCATTGTGAAGTTGCCGAACGGCCAAGGCTCCAAGAACAGTCAGAATGCCGTTTCAGGGTATTTATTTCGCCCCCAAAACTCCTCCGCCAAAGTCCAGTACAGATTCAACAGGACAATAACAATAATACTGAAAAATGACAAAATGAAATAAACACTTGAGCAAACACTACTGAACAAAACCCAAATGGATAAGAGCTCTCTTCAGGCTGTACCTTGATCACCCAAGGCCCTGTAGCTCTCCCTCAGGGATGTTACCTGTGTCATTGCTCACATCTAACTAACTCACTTGTCCCTGCAGCCCCCTTAAATAGGGGTGGATCATACCACAGGACACAGAGCAATTAGCAACCTTTCTTCTCAATAAATACTTATAAATAAATACTGCCATAAATAATCCCTTGTATAAAAGTAACCTAAACATACTAAAGATGTGTTACCATTAAACAAATATAAATAAGCATGAACACTCAATGACAAATACTCAAAGCATAAGAAGTAACCCCCTCCCCCCCTCCCCTGCATAGCACTTGGCCCCTTCCTAAATCAAGGGCAATGCAGTTTGCCCAGCAGTGCAGGAGAGACAATTGGCAAACAATCAGTGAACACACAGTTTTCCATACACAAGTTTAAAACATTAGTCCTTGCATGTTATAGAAAGCAGTTTCAAGTGTCTTTGTATATAGGGCACGGGTTGCCCCGTGACATTTCCCCCCCCCTTCAGAAGACGCCCCCTGTGGCCTCCTCAAAAGAAGGTCCGCTGTACAGTTCTGGCCTGTTCTGTAGAGGACCCAGAGTTGGAAAACACAAATGAAAGTCACCATTCGTCTCCATGCCTCACCACTGGCACCAGTGCTGCCGCCGCCCTGTCGCTGCCACCGGCCGGTCCTGCTGCTCTGCAGGTGCAATCGGCTGAACCCTGGTTGCCTCAGTGTCCACTGGAGCTGGGTGATTTGAGGGTTGACTCTGTTGAGCTGGGGGTTGACCATGTTGAGCTGGGGGTTGACCATGTTGAGCTGGTGCTCCTGCTTTTCCTCGATCTGACCCCTCATGATCCACATGAAGGTCTCACACTGCCTGGCACTGCTGATAAACGCAGCCTCTTGGGAAATGGTTGTGTCCACCTTGGGCTGGAAGTCTTCCTCGATGACTCCCCTTGTGGCACCCTCTTCCTTTGAGGCTGTGGCTTGCTGCTGATGGTGGTTCTTGGGAGGCATCCTGACTGTTCACTTTTCCGCTGCCACCACATGTGAAGTTGCCCGAACGGCCAAGGCTCCAAGAACAGTCAGAAATGCCGTTTCAGGGTATTTATTTCCCCCCCAAAACTCCTCCGCCAAAGTCCAGTACAGATTCAACAGGACAATAACAATAATACTGAAAAATGACAAAATGAAATAAACACTTGAGCAAACACTACTGAACAAAACCCAAATGGATAAGAGCTCTCTTCAGGCTGTACCTTGATCACCCAAGGCCCTGTAGCTCTCCCTCAGGGATGTTACCTGTGTCATTGCCCACATCTAACTAACTCACTTGTCCCTGCAGCCTCCCTTAAATAGGGGTGGATCATACCACAGGACACAGAGCAATTAGCAACCTTTCTTCTCAATAAATACTTATAAATAAATACTGCCATAAATAATCCCTTGTATAAAAGTAACCTAAACATACTAAAGATGTGTTATTAAACAAATATAAATAAGCATGAACACTCAATGACAAATACTCAAAGCATAAGAAGTAACCCCCCCCTCCCCTGCATAGCACTTGGCCCCTTCCTAAATCAAGGGCAATGCCACCAGCAGTGCAGGAGAGACAATTGGCAAACAATCAGTGAACACACAGTTTTCCATACACAAGTTTAAAACATTAGTCCTTGCATGTTATAGAAAGCAGTTTCAAGTGTCTTTGTATATAGGGCACGGGTTGCCCCGTGACAGTCATTTTTTTCAAATCCTCAAAAATGATGAAAAACGGCGCAATATAGTATGCCGTACGATATGGGCTATAGCCCACGGTCCAAAATGATGAGAAACGAGGATAACTTTTTTTTTCAAAATTTCAAAAAACATGGGCTATAACCCATCGTTTTTTAATTTTTTTAATTTTTGTCAAATCGTCAAAAATGATGAAAAACGGCGTGCTATAGTATGCCGTACGATATGGGCTATAGCCCATGGTCCAAAATGATGAGAAACGAGGATAACTTTTTTTTTCAAAATTTCAAAAAACATGGGCTATAACCCATCGTTTTTTTTAATTTTTTAATTTTTGTCAAATCGTCAAAAATGATGAAAAACGGCGTGCTATAGTATGCCGTACGATATGGGCTATAGCCCATGGTCCAAAATGATGAGAAACGAGGATAACTTTTTTTTTCAAAATTTCAAAAAACATGGGCTATAAGTAACCCATCGTTTTTTTCATTTTTTTCAAATCCTCAAAAATGATGAAAAACTGCGTGCTATAGTATGCCGTACGATATGGGCTATAGCCCATGGTCCAAAATGATGAAAAGCGAGGATTAAAAAAAAAAAAAAATGCTGGTTCAAAACCGACATACTCCTAGTAGGAGGTGCTGGTTCAAATCACCAACACCTAGAGTAAGGTATAACTGGTATAACTAGCTCTCAATTATGACGTAATAAAGATGTGGATTAAAGGACCCAATGTCAGAGTGTAATTGGTTTTCGATGGTGACGTAATGACGATATGTTTTAGTATCGGGAGGATTAAAGGTAATGCTCCTATGTATGTCATCTGGCACCACTGCCGTATCAGGCACAAGTAGTCATTACGTCATTTGCTGGGATGGTGCATACGTATCGAATATCGTCCTGGGCGAAACTAGTACTTGCGCGCTCTGCTTGAGCAAGTAATAATAAATAATCCCCTCCTCGCTCTTTCTCCCAGGAGGTCTAGAGAGGCTGGGCACCTGGCAGGACATGGGCCTCATCAGGGCCTTCCTCCTCTTCTCCAGCTCCACCGTGCTCCAGGAGCTGGAGTTCTATAGCAGGACCTTCTCTGTGCACATGAGCCAGGAGGGGGGCGCCACCGAAGCAGAGGACGGGGCGGAGGGAGCAGACGTGGCGGTGGCGGTGTGTGCCAGATGTGGCATCCCGACCCAGCAGTGCTGGTGTCAGGACGCCCTGGGTCAACTGCAGGAGCTAGGAGTATGGGATGTTACCATTATAATACCAGCTGAGATATATAGTCCCCAAAGTAAACACTGAAATGGGAAAAAACAGCCATACAAAACAAAAAGTAGACTTGGCTGCAACATAACATGTCTGAAAGCCAGACGTTGGAGAGGCCCTCAAAGAAATTGAAACAGGTCTGAGAATGCCCATATATTGGATTTTTCTTTTTAGTTGACGTGTTTGGGCCGGATATGGCATAAAATGTGTGCTAATTAGTAAGGCCAGGCGGGGCCTCAGGCCAGCCCAGTTAGAGCCCAGTTAGGTAAGGCTTAATTTTTCTAGTCTAGTTTGAATGGGCAGGTATCAGTCAAAAGGGAGACGAAGAGGAAGGACGGGTGGGGTAGGATCAACATGTAGACAGCCATATATGGAGCGTGTCACGAGGCGTGACTGACTGACATGAAATGCAGGTGTTCATAGTAAACTGCGACCTACCGTCGCAATAAGAATTCAAGAGATTCAAGCAGGGTTTGATGTGACCAAGTATCTGTCACTCACTCATACTGATATAGCACTTAAGTTATTGTCTGGTAAGGAAACAAACGGATCAGAGGCTGTCTCTAAACCAAGCGAGACATACTCCTTTACTGATCCCATCGGGGAGATTCAGCTACAGCAGATACACTTAAGGAATCATATTACCGGTAGATGAATAGTAGTGCAAGTACAACTAGGAAAGGAGAGCCAGACACCACATACAGAGCCTGTAGTAAACTTGCCTAACTCGCTGCACAGAAGTATATATGTATATTATTGTTGTAGAAAGCGACATTTAGACGGTACATAATAGGGCCTACAGTTCAGATTAAGGAATCATGAAGTCCTCTAAAACAGGGGTTTTCAACCTTTTTATACCACCACAGAATATATCTGGCTCTCCAAGTAACACCATAATAACTGATGTTAAAATACAGGAGTGTAGACCTGCCCCATCCTATTCAGCTATTAACAAAGGAGGAAAATTTAATTTATTCTTTGATTTAATTAAATTTTTCATTCCCAAGCCAATTTGGCTGCTGCTCTGATTAATCCGTCCTCAAATTAATGGCTAGGTGTGCTGTCATGCTCATTTCAGCACAACTGGAGAGCCTATTTCAACCAATTGCTTGGTTAGAAGAACTACCTGTATTAATATAAATATTTCATTCTACCTTTGTCTTTTTTGGGCAACTCCTCTGCGTACCACCAGAGGGGGGCTCAAGTACCACCAGTGGTACTAGTACCAGTGGTTGGGAACCTCTGCTCTAAACAAACATCAACAATCCCATAGACTTGCCTGCCATATTACTCAGCATTTTTCAATTACTTGCTGTTGTCATCAGTGCATGCTCGGACAACGCTGCTTTCTCTCGAAATGGCCAGCGTGTGTGCTCTGAGTGCTCCCAGAGAGCAGCAGCGCACAGTTTTCTAATTACAACACTACCACTTTGAGTTTCTGAATGACCAGAGAGCACTCTGCTCTGCTGTTCTCAGAGCGTATTTATGAACACACCCACACAGACTGGCCTCCAAGTAGGCCTACTCTGATATCACATACTGCACTAAGTACTCTGACAACTAGTGCAGTAGCCTACTGCAGTGGTCTTCAATCTACTGTACAGTATATAGGAATCTATGGCTGCCTTGTGTAGGTCCACTTTTTCACATTGGTGTCATACTCATTCAGTAGCTACATGATGTGTATAGACTGGTCTGCTATGCTTGTACTCTCAGTCTCTCACTGCTCAAAGTGTGCTGAAAACAGGCACTGCACTAGTAAGGTAAATTAGGTGCTCTGGATATTGGAAATATTATCGACCAATCAAAAGGTCTGAACTATGTGGTAGATGTCATGGGTGACGTCATATAAAAGCTGCTGCAGGAGCAGCTTATGTTCATTCAACACAGATGACAGCTAGTAGTCTGATTATGCATACACCAACCTCATATACGCTTCAGAGGAACATGAGCTGACCCTCAGAATTCATATTTTTATTCCTAATTTTACATTTAACTGTTTAAGTGTTCTACAAGAAAGTGTGGTCTATCCCTTTCAATCCTGAGTTTAATGTTTACGACGAGACCAAGGCGAGGGACGTTTTTATATAAGCACATTTCAAGAACAAGGTATTTATCTCTACCATGGAAAGTAAAGCATCCATCATAACAGCCATCAAGGATGCCCTCCAGAGGGACATCTTCACACCCAACAATGAGTGCCTCCTCAGCATTGTTAATGTTTGCAAGGCAGGAAAGAAGAAGAGCCGCTTCTTGTGTGCTACAGTTACAACAGAGAGGCCTGTCCTGGCTAAGGTGGTTATGGTGAAGAAGTCTGACAAAGGGGACTTCTACAAGCGACATATGGCATGGGAGCTTCAGGGCCTGACGACAGTGGATTCCATAGATTCAAGCAAGGAAACCCCAGATTTTAATCTTCATTTTGATAAGGTCTACTGTTGGGTGGCCAGCAGCACAGCTGAGAAGGACGCCTTCATCTCTTGCATCTGGAAGCTCAGTCAGAGTTACTTGAAGAAGAAGGTGGAGTTTGTGAACGTCAGTTCTCACCTGATTGAGGAGGAGTCTATACTAAGCAGCAAGAGTCAAAGTGTTGCCGGGGGCGACAACGACCCTCTGGATGACTACCAACAGCTGAACGCATGCGAGGAGAAGGACATCGAGAGCATGATGGAGATGTGTGAGTGCGCCATCTCCAATGCAGAGGCTTTCGCCGGAAAGCTTACCAGCGAGCTGCAGGTGCTAGATGGGGCCATCATTGAGTCCATCACAGCATCAGATAACCAGGTGAACAGCCTGATGCAGATCCTGGATGAGGCGCTGGCCAAGGTGGACACCATCGAGTGCAAGCTGAGCAGCTATGATGAGATGTTGCAGAACATCAAGGATCAGATGGATCAGATGTCCCTGAGCAACCGCCTCAACACCAACAGCAGCAAGCTGCTGGAGGAGATCCAGTTCCTGGTGAACTACATGGACCTATCAAAGGAACACGTCATGGCATTACGGGAGGGAGACCTGTCCTCCCCTAAAGGCATCGAGGCCTGCATCAACGCCTCTGAAGCTCTGTTGCAGCGCATGAGCATTGCTCTCCAGCCAGGCCATGACAAACTGATGGCTGTGACACAACAGCAGGATCTGTTCAGCGAACTGAGAGACACCTTTGCCCAAAGACTCACCAATCACCTCAATAATGTGTTTGTTCACCAGGGCCACTGCCAGAGCTCCACCCTGTCCCACCACACCATTGGGCTCACCCTGCCAAAACACAGCCCTCTCCACAGAGACTTGCTGCGCTACGCTAAGCTCATGGAATGGCTCAAGAACACACACTGTGAGAAGTATGAAGGGTTGTCTAGGACCTATGTAGACTACATGACCAGATTATATGAACGGGAAATCAAATATGTCTTTGAGGTCGCCAAGATAAAGATGGCGAGTACTACCAAGGAGGCAAGAGTCAAGTTTGCCACACTTTCAAAGAAACAGGGTGCACTCAAACAAGAAACGGAAAGCCATGGCAGCTCTGAGAAGCTGACAGGCTCGACGTCCAGCCTCAACAATTTAGCAGTGCAGGACACCAGCAGCAGATGTTCTCAGTCCTCCTCGTCTGAGATAGATGTAGTCGAACACACAAAGTTTGACAAGATATTCGAGCAGATCCTCAGTGAACTGTATGCGCTGTGTCTCGCAGAACAAGACTTCATCAGCGACTTCTTCAAGCTGCCGCAGCATCCAGCAATATCATCGCCCCTCACTCAGTCAGAAATGGAGGAATTGGATGGAGTGGTGCAGTCTAGGTGTTTTCCTCAGGGAGAATACAGACATTCCCTGTCATCAGAGATGGACATAGTATGTCTGATGAACAAGATCTTCCAAAGCATTGAGCCAGAGCTCAACAACTTCATCGCCCTGGCTGTCAAGATCGACAGCTTTCACTCGCTGTACATGCTGGTGAAGATGAATCACCACGTGTGGATGGCTGAGAATGTGAACCCTGCCTCATACCTCAGCCTCATGCTGAGAAATGTCCATGTCACTGTCAAGAGGAACTTTGACAAATGCATTTCTGGTCAGATCAGACAAATGGAAGAGGTGAAGATTTCCAAGAAAAGCAAGGTGGGAATTCTGCCTTTCGTCACAGGGTTTGAGGAGTTCACAAAATTCGCTGAAACAATCTTCCTTAACACGGAGGCACAGGGAGATGTGGACATTGCTTACATCAAACTCATTAAGGCTGTCTTCATGAATGTGGAGAAGGTAGCCAATGAAAGCCAGAAGACACCGCGGGATGTGGTGATGATGGAGAACTTTCACCGCATCTTCTCAACTCTGTCCCGTCTGAAGATCATCTCTCTGGAGAGTGAGAAGCGCGAGGCGAAGTGCAAGTACACAGACCACCTACAGTCCTATGTCATCAATTCCCTGGGCCAGCCTCTGGATAAACTCGATCACTTCTTTGAAGGGGCTAAGGCACAGGGGATTCATGACGAGGTGAGCTACCAGCATACCAACCAGGAGCTGCGGAAGGTGATCAAGAAGTACCCAGGCAAGGAGGTGAAGAAAGGCCTCAAAAACCTGCACAAGAAGGTGGGCAAACATCTGTGTGAAGAGGAGGGTCTTCTGCAGGTAGTGTGGTGCTCCATGGAGCAGGAGTTCATCCGTAAATACAAGCACTTTGAAGACCTGATTGGCCGCTGTTATCCTGAATTTGAAATCACCATGGACTTTACTATCCAAGACATCCAGGAGTACTTCTCTTGCATCGCCCAGTCTCATTAGGCTATCCACTTTTTAACACATCCATGCATTTCAAGCAAAATAATCAGACTGCGCTCTAATTCACTGCTTCCCAAACACTGGGTCAGGACCAATTTGTGGGTTGCGGACCCACACATTGTTTGTGGGTCCGCCCGGCCGAGCAAACACCTCATTTCTCTTTTGGGCCTTGAACAAAAAGGTTTGGGAACCAATTAGGTGAGGAAGAGAGAAGGGAACAAAGACTTGGAAGAAATGCTGTAATTTCTTGACTGTGAACTGTATTCGCTGTTTATCATTTCTATAATATTGATTTAAATTCTGGGTGTAAGGAAATAAATTGGGTATTGTTCCATCTGCCAGGCCAAAGGCTGGGGATGGAAATAACGATTTAGGAGGTAACTGTATTACTACTAGTACATTTATAATGACTGCACTTATATGTCTTGTGTAGACTTGTAGTTGTGTTTGCCTATGTTGGACATTATTGTATAGGCTACAGCAGGGGTATTCAATTAGATTAGGCCGGGGGCCACAACTGTAGAATGATTGTGTGTGGGGGGCCGCACAGTGTGCGCGCGAAGCGCGGAAATTTGTGGTTTCTCAAAATGCTTTTTGTGCTCAAACACGAAGATTTATGTATATTTCCGAACAGTAATGAGCAGGGTAATATGCCTATACAGGTATATGCCACCTTAGAATAGATGTAGGCCTAGACCCATTTGACAGTGCATAAACAGCATTGCTTTGACATTAACGACCATCAGCTGGACGGACACACACACACACACACACAAACATTACATAGAGCAGTGATTCCAAAGTGGGGTTCGGGGTCCGGGGACCCCCAGGGTCCTTGAGGCAGTTCCAGGGGGTCCCCAGGGAAATGGTTTGGAATCAAATGGACCCTTATGGGTCTGTAACTCTGAGAGTGTACAAATGGAACCAAATGGACCCTAACAGGGTTTATTATTGTGAGAATGATGGCTTCCATTTTCGCAACTTTTCAGGACTAGAAAGCCTGCAGTTTCTATTAGCTTGGATTCTCCATTGATGTCACTGTTGGGTGGGTTTCTGAACTGCCCACAGCCCTCCTATGTGACACAGACCGAGTAGAAAAAAATGTGTCATTTTATCATGATCATTAGTGAGGACCTATTATATGAAGATAGGTTGAAAAGTGGTCCTTTAATGATTACCGTCATTATGGTAATCTCACAATTAATATCGCACACACCATACCTGTAACTTTTATTAGCCCTATTATTCTAAAAA
Organism: Protomyctophum bolini; assembly: GCF_963924005.1. Lineage (NCBI taxonomy): Eukaryota > Metazoa > Chordata > Actinopteri > Myctophiformes > Myctophidae > Protomyctophum > Protomyctophum bolini. The sequence goes on along the minus strand of NC_137875.1, from coordinate 34,346,602 downwards.
AAAAAAAAAAAAAAAAGGTTTTTTTTTTTTTTTTTCAAAATTCTTCCAGGGGCCACAAGGAGGCGCTCCGCGGGCCACATGTGGCCCGCGGGCCGCCAATTGAATATCCCTGGGCTACAGTCTGTGTTTGTCATAACAACAGCTCTCTACCACCATCTACTGACAGAACTAATATTACAGGAGGAGTCGCCTCGTCAAACAGCATTCTTCTCATACTGTCACATTAACAGTACACCCACACTGTTATATTCACTTCCTCATTGATTCGGCATGCTTTTATAAACAGAACCGACGCCAGGATTAGCGTTCTCTCTGATATAAAAACGATGAAAAACGGACCGGCGGAGGGGGGCGACGAACAGCCGGGGATCATGTCTCGCAAAGAGATTTTAGAAGATTATATCAAATATTACAGTCACACTTGGAGCGGTCACGGGAAAGTTTGTAATGACGCCGGGCTGATAACGAAAGCTGTGCAGTTTTTGCTGTCGGAAGAAACCGAATCGAGGGAAAGATTCGAAACTTTGCCCTTCTATCAGATCGTCTGCGAGGGAATAAGTGAAGCTGCCGCTGCCAGAGACTGTAGAAGATACTTGAAGGGCTTCATCAAAGCGGCAGAAGTCCTGGAGCGGCTCTGCGTCAACCTTTTCCTCTATCCGTGGAAGAAAGAATTCAAGACCATAAAGGTTCGATCATCAAGCTATTTATTTGTCGAACTTTTTTGTTTTGTTATACTCATTATGCAGAATGTCCCATTTCACAAGTTAACTATTCTATTATGTCTAAAAAGCCTTTGAAAATAGCAGATCAAGCTCACAACTGTGAGATTATAGGTAGGCTATAACTTTGAAATAGTGGTAAATGTTTGTTTTGTAATCAAATTCAATAAAGTAAGTTTTCAAATGCCGGTCATTTGTTATTTAATTGTCGAACGTTTTTGTTTTGTTTCATTCTTTCCTTCTATTCCTTTCTTTTTTTTTTCTTGGTAGAAGTGATTATTTTGTATAGCCTACTTGTAGACAGTATAGATTGGATATCTATTTTGGATATTGGATTGAAATTAATGATGATGCATAATGTGATGATTATCACTTTAAATGTTGCAGTTAAAATGCAATGTATTTTGGATAGATTATTGTAGGCTGCATCATAATGTAGGCCGTCTATAGTTTTATCTTATCTCTTACTTACTGGCCAATGTTTGACACTTCCTGCATGTTTACTGGAAGCATTGATTCCTCTGGTCATAAACCAGAGGAATTCATTTTCTACTCATAGCAGACAGCTTTCTTTCATTTAAGACCAGAGAAAACTGTACAAAAACAGACGTCTGTAAGGTTTAATAAATCATGCCGTTTGTCTCTGTCAGACCTGTACAGGCGCATTTGTGTACAGTCTCCTGGCTGTTTTCAGCAACTCCACCATCCAGTCAGTCCTGGCTTTAATAGGCTATCTGCCTGATACAGACACACAACAAAGGTAGGACAAAGTTAATTACACCCAGCCTTTGAAGAAATCTGTCATGTGAAAGACTGCACTTAACACTAAAACATTTCAGATACGACTAAAACTAAATTAAAATGTATATTCAAAAGACTATGACTAAAACTAAATCAACAGCTGGTACCAGTCTAGTGCAGTTACATTGTGTTTTGCTGTAGGACCAGCAGCCAGTACAGACTCAGTGAGGAGGCTGACCCTGACAGAGCTATGGCACTGGGCTTTGAGCTGCTGTTGGCCCGGCTGGAATGTCAGCACATCCTGAGTCTCACAGAGCAGGCTCAACAAGGACCACAGGTAAGGTAACTGGGGGCCTTTAGCCCATTGAGACCTGAGGCCCATTCTGAAAATGCTTTCTAAATCAGTAGTTCTCAAACCCTTTTCTTGCCAAGGACTTCCAAATTGATATGTATTTGGCATTAAATCCAATTAACAAAAAATATATTGTTTGTTTTGACACTGTTTGTTTTACATCATTACATCACCTAATCATAGCAACATGAGTTAGACTTTAATATATTAGAGTTAGATTAATAGAGGTTGTAAGATGATAAGAGCGCCCCTCACTTCATACGGGTGTGATTTTTGAGGAGCGCTAGACCCTCCTATACACAGGTTTAATGTTTGTCTTTAGTTCAAAGTTTGTTTAGTAAACGCATTGACAATAATTTGAAAATCATAATGTGTCGTTTATACATATTGTCTCTTTATTGTTAATGGCGTTTAATGTCTGTGTTGGCACTGTTTGCTTTACATCACCATAACATCACCTAATCAACATGAATTAGACTTTAATATATTAGCGCCCCTCACTTCACACGGGAGTGATTTTTTAAAACACTTTCAAGACTTTTCATAAATAGCAGATGTACAAGCTTATACAAGTGAGCTTGTACGTATATCTGCTATGTTTGAGAACCACTGTTCTAAACCACTGTTCTAAATCCAAAGAGTTTTCTGAAAACCTTTGCTATCTATTATTACAATTGTGAAGTTGGTAGCCAATGAAAAGCGCCAAAAGATGTGAACTTGGTAGCCAATGAAAAGCGCCAAAAGATGTGAACATGTCCGCCACTAGCCAATGAAAAGCGCCAAAAGATGTGAACATGTCGTCAGAGCTCTCAGCCCCTCCCCTTGCGAGCCTGCAATTTCATCCCTCTCTCTCCGAGACCCGCAGGAGAACACAAACAAGGAAGGAAGGGCATTTCTGCCACGGAGTGCGTGGCGAAGTAACTCTGGGATTAGAGTGCCCGCGCGAAGCGGGCGCGAAATTCTAGTGTAGATACAATCTAAAATGACACCGATGCTTTCCCCCGATTTTAAAACTGGATCTGCCTGTCTGTGTGCCCGCCTTGTCTGAGTCACATCATAACCATTGTTAAATTGACATGGCAGGACTGGGCAGAGATTCTTCAGAAGAGAGCCAGGCATCATGGTGGCAGCCACACCGTAGAGTCCTTAGGACTGCCTTCAGAGACGACAACAACAGCTGGACAAGAGAACGACCAGATAGGAGAGGAAGAGGAGATGGAGGAGGAGGAGAATGAGGAAGAGGTCGACTCGAGCAGGAAGGAGCCCAACCAGGCCTCACAGGTGTGCGAACATATACATACATTTACAAATAAATAAGTAAAACTCGTTCTATTGTGTTCACCCAAACAATTACTTATTTTCTATAAATTACACACCCCAACTTTTTTGTCACATTACTTAGACAATAATTTGATGGCCGAGTTGGCTTGCTTAGGAATGCGACGGGGAAAAAACAAAACAAAAAACAGTATTTTTGGGGGGGTGAACTACTCCTTTAAACAATGGAGGGAGACAGGAAACATTAAGGGTGGGTGTCATTTCATACAGTATGTTGTTATGAACCATATTTGAAACCATGTGATTTCAGGAATAATGCCATGGAAAAGGTCCTCTTTTGAAGCATTTAGAATATTAGTGGATATTTACTTTCTCTGCACAACACTGTAGCTTCCACCAAAAAGAATGAGCTCACAGAAAGTATACATAAAGTATGAATTTTCTTACGTGTTTCTTATGTGATATTATATGCAGTACAATGGAAATTATGTAACATCACAGAATAAACACGATACGTAATGCATATTATAAACAGATATTGTGTTTGTGTTTTCCAGGTACCTCTCTCTCTGGAGGCGAAGCCTAAAGTCAAACCTAGGCGGCGACAGGGATCTGCAGCAATGTCCTCCACCAGGCATTTACTCAACGAGGACAGATCCATCTTGGAGATGCAGAGGAACTACCCTGACCTGGCCATCAGGGGTCGACCTCTTCTACGAAACAAAACACGCACAGGAAGCAGCAGCAGGAACAGTATTAAAGCGGTTACTGTGGAGACTGATAGTAAGGGTAGTGGCAGTAAAACTGCCAACATCGCTAGTAGCGATCATACTAATGAAGTCAAAGCTGCTAGTGTTGATAGTGTTGATGAAGCTGATAATGTAACTGGTAATAATGTTACCACAACTACCACGACTAGTAGAAGTGACAGCAAAGCAAGTAAAATGCACAGCGACATTAATGCCGATGGCAAAGCAGGCAACCAAGTTGCAAGTGTTGATAGGAAGAATAGTAGTACGAGTAATAGTAATATTGTCAGCAGCAGTGATAAAAGCAGAACTGGTGGTGATACCATCGGCGGTGATACCATCAGCAGCAGTGATAAAAGCAGAGCTGTTGGTGTCTCTTCTGAAAGTGATCTTAGTGGTCCTGCTGCCATTTCTATGCACATCACACTGAGAGCTGGGGCACACACCTCAGAAGACAAGACTCTGAAGTTTGAAGATCACAGACCAGAGCCTCTTCCCAGGGCTGTAGCAAGGAGAGGGGACCAGTCTTCAGGAGGTAAAGTCAAATTCACCCGGAAATAACAGTTATTTCTAAGTTTTTTTTTATTCTACGAAGTATAAATTAGGCTTTAAAGCCTAACGGTTGCAAGGAGTTAACGCTAAAACCATCTCGACCCTTTGGTGTGGTTTGGGCCATTGAATTCCATGCGTTGAATCGCTAGGGAAGACGCACGTCAACGTGCAACAGGACATATCACACCGCAGGGACAACGCTAAAACCGTCTCGAGTCGACCCTTTGGTGTGGTTAGGGAGAGCGTCATCTGTAACATCTGGCAAGTGGGGTTACATTTTGTGTAAATATAAAGTATAATAAGTTTCACCTTTTAATTTAAATGTCCATATTCTGTCTGCTGCAGGTCTGCCAAAGAGTGTATTGTCCAGCAAAGAGCAACCTTCCACGAGTTCCATAGAAGGGGAATATCTTGCACAGAGAATAGGTCACATCCACCAAGAGAAAAAAGCATCAAGGAGAAGAGATGGGGAGACAAAGAATGAAGAAAAAAAGAGAACATGCGAGAAGGATGAAGAGGACAATGTGCCAGCCCTACAGAACGTCCGGTATTCGTTCGAGGAGAGTGTTGATGAAGATGATGAGGGCTCTTATCCAGGTCAGGGTGGACCGAGAGAGGGGAACCAGCCAATACTGTGTCACCCCTCTGCAGTGATCACCTGCAACATCACCGACTGTCACAGCTGTAAGGAAGAAGAGGGAATTGGTGGAGGAGAAAGCGCAAGTAGGAGCAAATCACCATCACAAAGTCATGGACTATTTATATAATTCATATGTATAATTCAGTCAACTATACAGTATGTATGGAATGTGTTGAACCTATTGACAGTTTGTATGTCTTCATGGATTTTTACTCATGACAGCCTATTAGACTGAATATTGCCATAATGCTTGTTATAGCACCTTTTGTTGATGGCAAGGTGATGTGGCACTATTCTCAGGAGAAAGATCTTAAGTTTTTGTGCTTAAGGTTATACGGGTGACATTTTGAATGTATTGAGTATTTTAAGATTTTATTTCTGGATTGTGTTTCAGATCCACTGCTGTAATTTGACTGAGACCTGATTTTGTATGTGCATTGTGCAAAGTGCCTTATGTTCTGTGCAGTGTTGCCAACTTAGCGGATTTGTCGTCATATTTAGCTTCTTTCCAGACCCCCCTAGCGACTGAATTAGTGAAAAGCTTCTGGCGAGAAATCTAGCTTTTTTCCCCTGGTGAATTGGGGACAAATCGTGTTGACAGGCGCCAGATATGCGCCAGAGATAAAATCTTTTTTTTTTTTTTTCTCAGCCTCAAATCCGCGAAATTGGCAAAACTAAAAGTGGTCGGCGCGTCTAGTCTGGCTCACAGGTCACAGCAGGCTCAGTGGCTTCCTCGGCTCGGTTATGTGCACACTGCACAGACTGTCTACCAGTGCTTCCTCCTTTCTTGCTCTGCCTACTTGCCTAGGCGAGTGCGCTCCGGTGCGGTATTCCCGAACGCGCCCCTCGAGCTCGACAGAGCAAGAAAGGAGGAAGCACTGGCAGCTCAGTTTAGTCTGCTAGTAAAAATAAAATACACACTCGGATGCATAAAGTATTAACCTTCTAATTCCTGTATGGATCGGAACAAAATAGCGTTCTAAACATTAGTTGAATTGAGGTATGTTTTTTTTAAATATTACAATGAGTTTAAACGATGTGTTATCAAATGAAGAGATGATACAAACTAAGTGCACATAAATGACAAATGTTTTTCTGGGCTGGCTACATATTTTCGTTGCTAGGGGCGCAAAAAAGTCGCTAGGGGCGCAAAAAAGTCGCTAGGGGCGGCGCGCGCTACGCGCGCGCATATCCCACCCCTGGCGACTTTTAGCGACTTTTCGAGGAGCCACTAGCTACTTCCGTTACTGGAGAGTTGGCAACACTGGTTCTGTGCCTCCTGCTAATGATGTCTGAAGTGATATGTTTTACAAAGGCAAGCTGGCCTTAACTGTTCCAGGAGATCTGTGGGGGTGTGGGCCAACTCTGATGTGAGATCCACTCCCTTACACATTACTTAGAATAAACCAAATCCTGTGATAGTTTGATGTGTTCATTAGATAGCTTCAGTCCATCCAAACAGTAAATTGACATTGAAATGTATTTAGCAGCAATATTTTACAATGCAGACATTGCAGATAGTGTAATTTAAATTGCTTCAGTCCATCCAAGCAGTAAATTTACTTTATTCAAACAATATCTAATTCTAGGATTTCTATATTAGCATCAGATCATTTTCAAATCTACTAAAAGGAACACAGTTTACTACTAATAAGAAAAAAGTGTAGTTCCCATTAGCTTCTATTTGGGAAAGATTTTGTTTTATCTTGTGCAATAGAAAAAGACCCGAACATTGTCAATAGGATTACAGTAAGCCATACTACTCTTTACATACAAGTTTGTTTAAGTTTATTGATTCATCTCTGAGGATAAACTGATAGCCCATCTCAATGGATACAAATAATGAGTAATCCATGCTTAACCCTGTAGTAAATCCTGGTTAGCCATGGAAACTATACTAATGGCATACATGGCTACTTTGGTCCAGAACATATAAGAAGTAATAGGGTACATTCGGTGACAGACGTTGTACTTAGGTCTCTCGGTTTGAAATCCTCTACGAGGCATCAAGCTTGACTGGGCGTTCAAATAAACACAATTGACCACGTTTGCGACAGGGAAGCTGGACGCGGGAGGGCATTCTTTGTCTCCCTTACAATCCTACATAATAGCAAATAATCATACAACATGGTTATACAGTATGTATTCCGGAACATTGGAACAGATTAAAGTTAAAAGAAATGTCAAGATGATGGTCCCATTATTACTGCACTACTACAGTATTTTCACAGGTACAAAAAATCTTGTTTTAATGCCTTATGGGGGCAACTTCAAGTGCTAATATTGATAGCAAAACATTTACTATATTAATGCGGTCATAAACATGATTGTTGTCTAAATTGCGTTTTTAGTCACATGACAAGTTTAAAATCGAGTCTGGAGAAAACATAACGCAATGAAAAGCCATGATTCAGATTATTTGTCCTTTTTGAAAATCTAAAGGTAAACAAACAAGAGATATTTTGTATTATTGACCTGAAAAATAATGGCCAGACTCACTATATAAAATAAATAAATAAATAATGTTCTTTCCAGAGCACAAACTGTTTGTGTGTATCAGATGTGATTGGCTGCTAGAATCTTGTCTCTGTTCTCCTCAAACTGGTGAATCATCTTCTGAAGGTCATGGTCAGCAGGTATGACCTGAATGGAGGAGAGATACACCATTATTGTATTCAATTATTAGGCTGAAATCATTCAGACCTGGAAAGCAACCGTGTAGGATTTATGTTTTTCAGAAAACTGTAAAAAGAAGCTTTAGAAGGCATTAAGCTGCCGTCGGGCAGAAACCTCTTAGCTCCATTTTCTTCATACTACACTACAGTGTCACACAAAAGCACCAAAAGTTTCAGATCCACAAGCTCAAAAAGTGTAGCGTTTTGAGTTTGTTGAAAAATTATAATAATATTAGGCACTCACAACAGAGGCTTTTTGCAATGTTCACGCAACCAAGATGTGATATTAACACAGAGGTGACACAGATACTTACATTACATTTGGTGGTTGCGTGTCTTGCGCCTACAAGTTATGTACTGTACATTACTCAAGAATGAGCAAATGTATGACCTATTTCTCACTTTACATTCTATCAGAAACTGCATAGTTAATAGTTTTCTTGTGACCCTACCATTAACATCCTATGCTCCTTATGCTTTAAGTAGCATGTGACATGTCAAACTACTGAAACTATGGGGTTTTCATGATTTTGAATCCATTCCAAGCAATAGCTTTGCACAAAAAACTCCTCCTAAAAACAGCCATAGCCACTTGCCCAGTGGCAGAGGGAATGTCCCACGGGCCCTGATGCGAGATTGACAGCCCAGGCCCATAAGTTTGACATTTTTGCCTTATATTGTTAATGTTAATGGTAGGGTCACAAGAAACCCCTATAAAAAATTGCTCAATACTGACAGCCGGTCAGCAAGTGGATTCATGAATGTATGTTATACTATTTAGACAAAAAAAGACTATACAAAATGTCCAACCCCACAAGCCCTGCTATCAGTTACTCACTAAGACAGGAGCAGGAAGTGCAAAGGAAGTGCGGTTGATTAGCCAGTCTTCATACAGCTGGTGGATAGACTCTAAATACTCCTGGGCAGACAGATAGACACACACACAGTGAGACAGATCCTCTGTAAGTTGGCGTTTGTGACAAATGGACTGAAATTGATAGTAGTTGACTTACGTATTTAATTAACTACAGCAAACTTACATATACGTATCTAATAACCTAGACATATGTATCTAATAACCCAACCAGACTTTTGCCATTAACATCATTACAACATAGCACACATTAGCATCTATGTGATTGGTCTCACCAGAGGAATGACTTTCTCCTCCTCCCTGCATCTCTGTTTTAGCCTCTCATAGCAGATCTCAGGAGAACTTTGGAGGTAAACTGGAGAGCAAGAAAGATGAAGAAAAATGAAATGAGGGTCAATAGAGGGAAATGTGCATGCATAGAGGGTGGCAAATCGAGTATTTTAACGTCATTTAATGCAATCAGATAGGACTTTTCAGTTTGGATGGATGAAAGTCAAGGCCAGAAAATAGTTTTTTGCCATTTCAGTAGGCATTCCTGCATAACTTCTGGGTATGATGATGTTGTCACGTGACGTGACATAAAAGAAAAAGTGAAACTAGCTGATCTAAAAGCTCACAATGAAATTGGTTCTCTAGTTTGAAAAAAAGACTGCATTCCTTTAGGAAATAAAAATTATGAAACATGTAAAAACAAGGTTCCTGCCCTGTTTCTACTGTAGAAAGAAACAAACCCATGTTGAAAACAGTCAATAGAGGCCTTGCACAGAATGTTTCTAGTTGTTTCTTTCAGCATGGCTGTATGTAACCCGTAATAAACTTTGTTTCTTCCAACATGGAGGATAAATGGCCATGATGATGTTGTGCACCGAAAATAGTAGATCTACAAGAATCATGAGTTGAGCTTGTAGATCGGCTATTAGTATTAATGCATACAAGTATGCATACATACTCCATGAAAGGCCTCTATTGGGGTTTCACATGAAAGCTTTCTGCTGCATTCTCACCAATCAGATCAACAGGAATAGATATGTTAGTCATGATCCAATCAAACCACTCGCTGAGAACGGCATAGTCCACCTCAGGCATCTTCCCACTGAAAAACACAGGAGATGGGTTCAGAAAATCTACTTCAAACGTGAAAAGGACTTTCATACTGTGACACAGTATACACTGAAGGGAGGGAAGCTGCAGTTGGGGAGGGAAGATGCAAGTTGGCATAAATGTGTAATTTGAAGTCGGTATGCTCATAAAGATTTGCTACTATAAATGAAAGCCAATAAATATTAAAGAACGTTGTACTGGGCGTAGCATCCCATAGGCCATTATTTTATTGAATTCCCAAGTTTTAACAGTAGCAGTTGCAACTTTTGAACTCTCTTTTGTAAAATTGCCAAATTGGAATAGGAAACTCCATTGCGTTGCCTTAGTGTCTTGTATCTCACCGGTACAGGCTACCACTGTGAAGCTAGAGGCTCATTTCCATATGTGGACAACAGAGTAGCTGTTCTAAACTCTACATTATAATAAATAGCTCTTCTGAAGAGTCCGGGCCTGTAATCTTACTCCCATCCCCTCCGAGTATAATGGTTCTGAGGCTGCTTACTAGGCTTCCAGAGATCAAACTACCTTTTATAGAGGTTTTCCACAAAGATGTACTTGGCACTGAAGATGGACCTCTCCATCATCCTCACGGGATCATTCTAGAAACAAAGAGAAACCACTCAGTACCACAGCTAGCTAGCATCACCACCAATAAACATCATATTTAATCTATCCTTCCTCTGACGCATGTGTGCACCTGCGTGAGAGAGATGCAATTGTTGAAAGGTATTCAGAGACTTACGATGGCTGACAGGTGTCTGTCTAGCATTGTCAGTTGTATATATGATTGTAATGTGATGCCCCATCGTGTAGGATCCTGGTACATCAGTCCCTGGAGGATACACAGAGAAACGTAACATAACATAGCTACTCAACGGGACAGGGGCTCACTGGAAATTTGATAGGGCGACTTCTCAGGATGGCTAATACAAAATGGCCACATGTGGAATCTAACTTGACAAGATATTACACTACTCGATGATGGTTTTCATCACTTCACTATAGAGACAAAAATGCCATGAGCCAATAGTCATTGCAGTCTGCATATAATGTAGTGATTTAGTCACAGAATGTACAGTTATTGTAGGCTGTGAAGTAGCTGCTAGATTGCATGATATAATAGACTCAGTAGCCTGTAACTGGGATGGGTCCATTATGGTTCAGATCTGTCACTTTGAACCTTTTTTATAGAAAAATAAATGTATACTGAAAAATTATTATTAACAACAACAATAATAATAATATCTATCTGACAGTGAATTCATGTACAGTACCAAAGGGTTGTGTCCTCTGACGTTCCTCCATTTAGAAATTGGCTCCGTTAAGACCTGGTGTAATAGGACAAGAAAGGAGCATGGAAGAAGAAATAAATAATAATATAGAAGAAAACTATATCTACCGGTAACGCATTTTGTTTGTCTGATAATAATTGTTCCATGGTTGTCAAAAGTGGCAGGTAACAGCTGTACAGTACAGTATAATTACTTAACATAATTTTGTTCCACAGTATCCAAAACATGGCAGCCATGGTATCTTTTAATCTCATTCATGTCTTGGGTGTGATCTATAAGATTGGAGCTGAGCTAATGCCATTATGCCAGATCACATTCATATATTTTGTAAAATTGCACAATGGGGTAAAATATGGCATTGATATGTTTACTATTTACTGTTTAGCAAAGGCAAAAATATTAGATGTCATACTTTGCATTAAGCAAAACAAAGAATTGAAGTCTATACCATTGCATACGCAATGTAGCTGCAAAGCTTACACCAAAAGTAGCAATACCCAAGGCATTATTTACTGTGAATATATATGACGATAATGCACTGGTTAAGAGGGATGGATGCAAACTACAGTAACAGCATCACAATAACAAAACAGAGAAGATGCCACTTTATATTATTGTCTGTCATTTCTGCCATAGCCATTTTGTTTTTAACATTTTGTCTTTTCATATCATTCATTATATTTAAGTAATTTGTTTAGCCCCGATATATTTTTTAGTTTTATGACATTTCCCTGTTGTGTTTTTGACAACTGCAAAGTTTTATCATCAGAATGTGATCCTTGCCTTTGTCTTACCTCTATATTGCTAGTTTTACTGAAATACTCCAGACATGTGGTCTTTCCACTGGCAATGTTGCCCTCTATACAGATCTGAAAAAACACAGAGACATGGATTCTCTAAATTTAGTCATTTTTTAATAAAAGCATAAATGGATCGTGTCAAGAAATCCAGCCATTTAAATGTATATTAAAAACAAAAATCCAAGGAGTAGAGACACCTACCACTGTTTTCTTCTCCTCTCCATTCCGTACTAATTTTCCTTGGGAGGAAGATAACATTGTGAGATAAGACTTCACTTTCCACACCTCCCAGTGCTGGCCTCAATCAGGATAAGAAGCAAACTAAAGCAAAGCCAGTGAACAAAATTATGTTAATATAGGTGTAGCAGGCAATTAGGTGAAGCAAGTTTATGGTGAGATTATGGTAAGCCATAACAACAAGAGTGTAAATAGTCGGATCTGAGAGGCTGAAATGGTACGTGTGTGGAACTCAAGTTGTTATTCCCAGCTGTCCCATAGCTTCAGGTAACAATTATGTTCTTTATGGTAGTGGTTCACAACCTGCGGGTCGGGACCCCCACATGATTGATTGATTGATTGATCCCAGATAACAATAAAGTGACAATTTAAGGACTTTTAATACCCAATACAAAAATTATTTAAAAAGACCATTACTGCATCAAACGTAATCAACAAACGATGCTATAAAAACTGGTTAAACTTTGGCCTGAATTGTCAAATAATACAATTAAGAGGAAAACTTTTTGGAATAGCCAGTCAAGTACTGGCTTGACTGTACTGACAAGTACTGGCTTGACCAGCAGTACAAGTACACTAATAGATGTAAAAGATCGGCAATTTTCACAGATCTGTGGATGTGCTTGTCAGGGTGGATTATCTGATTATTTTGGGGGGGTCGCAGCCTTTGAGAACAGCTTGTTTCGGTTTCAACCTTCTTGTTATCTTGACTTGAACATCCCAGTTGGGGGGAGGCATGATGCTTTGATTGCAGATGTTTCACCAAGTGCCACCCATTCAACATGGAACAGAGCAGAGCTTAATTGGGGCCAGGGATTTTAAAGTCTCTCTCTCTCTCTCTAAGTGAATTTCTGATAAAAAAAACTATATATATAATATATATAATTAAACACAATATATAAACTAAATGCTGATGAATATAGATTCCCATCAAGCGCGAGAGAGAGAGACACAGACAGACAGAGATATCTATCTTGGGATATTTTATCGATTTGATCAACTACTACATAGAGTCTATGTAGTATTTGATCAAATCGATAAAAATAGACTAAAGACTAATAGACTAAAGACTATCATAGTCCCAGTCTAAAGCAGTAGCCTACCAACAGCTATCATTTGAGGAAACTATAGACAACGAATATGTACCCCGTCGTTTATATCCCATGTGTACGACACTGTACGTGTTAGTTTAGTAATTGCCATTGGTTGCAAAGTAAGTATATAAAGACGAATTGATTTAATTTCACTCACTAGTCTGCGCAGTCCTGCTGTGTGCTCTTGTCTGTATTATGAGCCCCCGGGCGCTCATCCGATGAGTTAACAGTATTTTACACAAAGATGAAACTATAGTACAATTAAAAGGTGTTGGCGTAACAGATCTCCACAAGGCCTTCATACAGTGACGCGATACGTACATCTCGCATGAAAAGAAACGCGGTTAGAAACATACAATAACACGTTAAGAGTCAAAACTAGTAGTAGACATTGAGACAACATAAAAACGGAACCAGGAAGAAGTCGGCACAGGGATGCAGTCACGTGTCATGGTGTCATCAGCACATTGGAGGTATGATTGCATTGCAAACTAGCGGCCACAAGTGGTGGAAAGAGTACCTACTTACCGCATGTAAGTTTGACTGGTCTGATTGATTGAATTTTAATACTTAATTAACAGGGGAAAAGGAAGGGGGGGGAAAGTACAGTTCAATGCAACGTCTGCTAAGAGGAATTATAACCCAAGAAAGCATATGGCTGGCTTGTTTCCATTACTACCATTAGGTTACTTCATATTCAATTAATCTTAAGTAAAAGTATCAATACCATGGTATTGATACTGATTGATTGAATAGATATATATGTCTATTCAATACTGAAATCAATGTAGAAATACTATGAGAAATACTTGGTTAGTCCTACATTTACTTGAGTAAAACAAACAGTATTGACATCACAATGTACTTCAAGTAACTAAAGTAAAAGTATTCATTATATTTGTCTCTGACTGAGATGTAGTGGAGTAGAACTAAAAGTATTGAAAAAGGTAAATGTATTTGCTTGCTGTTTATTGACTCCTCCGCTAGAGGGTGACAAAGTCATTGGAGAAGCAGATCTCTGATATTGCTGTACCCCCCCTCCCCCCCCTCCCTCATTTATCTAAATATTGTAGGTATTTGGAGATTTGTGTGTCTGTTTTATATGCATTTGATCGTGTGTCTGCTTTCCCTCTGCGTGTATGACTGACTAATATGATTTTTATTGCTGTATTGGGCTGTGTTGTATTAGCCTAACTTAGGATATCATTCCATATTTGTGTTGGCATTGTAGCCTACAGTGGTACTGAACACTGGCTCCTGGACAATATTCACATCCTCTTGGAATGTTTGGTTCCTTCTTGTGGTTTTTATGGACTAAGTGATCAGCCTTTTATGCATGGGTTGGGTGATGAACCCAGTTCAGCCCTTGGGGTTTAATAGTGCTTATCCCATCTTATCTGTTGTTTAGACAATTCTATACCCTTGCCGCCAAAACAGTCTGAGGAAGTCTGAAAAGATTTGTCTTAATTTGGAAAACATAATGTCAAACGTTCCCCATGAAGGATAAACTTTTTCATAGTAAAAGAAAAATCTATCTTCAAGACTACTATAATAGGCTACAACTCAAATGTTTCCTTCCTCAGTAACAGTCTTCCCTCCTTTTGTCATTTTAAGTTTAAGCAGAGTAGAAGTTTAAGCAGAGTAGAAAAAAAGAGCCCAGTGAAGGATACACTCGTTCATATAAAAAAAAACTATACTACTATAATAGGCTACTCAAATTTCTCCTTCCAGTCTTTCTTCCCTCCTCTTGTCTTGAAGTTTAAGCAGAGCAGAAAAAGTACTGCAGACCGTAGTAGTAGAGTACATCCAGAGTACATCCCATGCTTGGCTCTGGAGGTCCAACCCCTCTTGAAGGAGGAGTAGACTCTTTGGAGGCGCTTTAAACGCCCCTGTGTTGTGTTATTACTCTGACACATTGACAGGAGATCCCTCAGCGAAGACAGACCTCCTGGCTGGCAGGGCAGCATTATCACATCTTGACTACAACTTTGTTTTTAGTTTTTCCTTCTTCTTTTTCTGTGACTGCTCTCTCTTTCCAGCGCATTTCCCCCATGACTTCCAACCATTGCACACCGTTGCAGCTTTTTCATGGGTGACCAGCCAGCCGTGCAGGACTTACAGCTTCATTCGTTGGTGTAAATCACACAGCCTTGACCTGTCAAGATGCAGCTCCGTACTGTTCATGAAGTTAACGTGGTGGACGTGCAGAAACGAAGGAATCCCTCCAAACACTATGTAAGTGCTGTTCAAACTCTGTATGTCTGTCAAAGTCCCTTTTCTATGCAAAAAGTGTGTCACACACACACACACACACACACACACACACACGCCTTTGCTGACTTGCTGTTCAATGTTGACTGAGTGACAAATCCTAGTGGCATTTACCAGTGCTGAGTATAATGCTATATAAAGTCTCTTGGGACACACGACTGCAGCAGCAGCTCTGGGTCTCAGTGGAACTAGAAAAATCAATTGGGTTCAATAGGATTAATTAACCCGAGAGTTGGGGGATCAATTGAACCATCTCTCACTCGCTGAAAGGGGTCTCACCGAGAGGCCACTATACGATAGGCACAGCACAGAGACTGTCCCTTGGGAGGAGGAAGGCACATGGAGAAGATGATGGGTCAGTCAGTCAGTCAGTATGGGGAAGTCCCCTAAGAGAGGGGGGAGATCAAATCTCATTATCTATGAGCTCAGCAACTGGAAATGCTCATCCTGTTTTAGAGAGAGAGGAAAGAAGAAACTCTTTGTCTTTCGTCCGCAAGGTTCAAGTGTTACTTCCTTCCACGAGAGGGACGTCTGCCGGAGGCACTGGGACCCAGAGTGGTCAAATGGCAGCTCCAATTGTTTACACACACTCAGACAGGAGATGTGTGGAGAGTGGAGAGAGGAGGATGGGACCTTTTGTTTCCATTTACCTTGTGTGTTTTCATTCGTCGATTCACTTTTTAAATTATGAATTTAAACTAAGGTCTATGGTATATATGTCACAACCTGGCTATCAACGGCCAGGTTAGTGTTGTATAACAATTTAGCAGAGTGTATCTTGGAACCATAATTATGACCACACTGCCCCTCCCCAGAGAGAAATCAATAATATTGCATGTAATTATAAGCTACCAATTCTATTATAAATATGATAATAATCTATTAACAATCTTGCAACTAGAGAGAGAGAGAGAGAGAGAGAGAGAGAGAGAGGGAGAACTATCACATACTGTACAAATGTTAGATCCAGTGGTGGCAAAGTCAATAATTGATCATGAACAGTAAGTACATTTTTAGATTTTGCCCTGATGATAGTCTTATTTAGGCATCCCTAGTTCTATTAGATACTCCCCTGCCCACGTGGGGAGGTCACTACATGTGACGCAAACCCATGGGGATGTCGCTTGACCACAGACCACCCGCCTTTTGCACAGTGTTGTCTCGTAAATTTACAGCATTTGGTCATGCTGTCTGTATCTAATTAGCAAGCTGCCGGAGAACTTGTTCCGGCTGGAGGCACAAACTCCTTTTCTTTAATGAACTGCAAAGAGAAAATTCAAGACCTGATTACAAATGGAAAACCAATGGCTTTGCAGATTGTCACCATGTGTAAAATGTTGCATTTCATATACATTCAGTGCCATATGGCCAAAAGGAAGTGTTGCATACCTCAGGGTGTGCTTGGTTCTTTGTGGAACGTTCATTGTAAATGTGTCCTATGGGACATTGGGACAACTTTAGACACCGCTTGGTGTTTGTTCTACAACAGATTTAGATCTCCTTGAACATTGAATGTGAATTTATATATATCACATAATGGGACCAACATGTGTTTCATTAGACACTAAATTAAAAAGGACTGAAAAGTACAATGGTAACTAAGCTGGTAATTATACGATGAAATTGGAACGTTATGGTTTCTCATCCACATAATCGTTCTTATTGTGTGCGCGCGCGTGTGTGTGTGTGTGTGCGCTCGTGCAGATGAAATTATTTTTGATTCTAGTTGTTGCTGCATAGCATTGAGCTTAGATAATGGTGTAGAATTCAAGGGAAAATAAAAAATGTTGCCATGTCCCAAAAAATCAATTTCCTCACTTGGCTACAAACTCAGCTGTATTAATGTGTAACCGTGTATGAATTTCACAACAAGTTGAAAACCCATTGCCGCTCTCTTCTGAACGTCTGGCAGAACTTCTAATGAGGTGTGGCTGGAACCGACAGGCCTAAATGAGTTTGTTTGACCTCTGATGACCTGTGGAAGTTTAGTCAGGAGGGAATGCACTTTGTGTCATTAGAGAAAATCCGGCTAAAGTGGTGCCGGTGCCGTGGCATCTTTGACAAAGTGGCTTTTCTTAATGTCCTTTGTTTGCACTTGTCTCTCTCTCTCCCCGCAGGTCTATCTCCTCAATGTCACTTACTCGGATTCCTCTAGCCACGTTATCTACAGGAGATACAGCAAATTCTTCGACCTACAGGTACAACGTCTTTGTCCTAACAGCAGCACTCTATCCAAATGACATTTGGCTATGTTCGTATTCGACAATGCCGGGTTCAATGCTACAAGGGTTCCCAGACCTTTCAGGCCAAGACCTCTCCCAAAATAATCATATTTGAACTGGGGACCCCCCCACCCTGACAACCATTTGGAATTGTACGCATTACATTTAATTTGTTCCACAGACATTGTGAAAATAGCCGCTCTACAAGATCACAACGCTGATGCGTTGTGATCGTATGAAATATCGTTGTGAGCTTGTAGATCGGCTATTTTCACAATATTTGCCTCTTTCTTAGGTAATATTAGCCAATTTGGTATTAAAGGGTCTTAAAAGTCATCCAATTGTTTTCTTTTCAGTTTTTCTTTAAATTTTTATTCCACGATTTTGTAACCCATTTTTTCACCCAGTGTCAATTATCTAATGTAATCCTGGGCGCTACGCTTCCTATGCCAACCTGGGGAGAGCAACGGACTGACCTCATGCTTCCTTCTATGCATGAGGAGTCCAAGCCGCTTCCTTTCACCTGACAGTTGGGGAACACTATTTAGGAACACTATTCCAACCAGTTCCTTTCCCCTCCATCAGGCGCCCTAGCTGGCCAGGGGGAGGCAGTTTAGAGACCAGGATTACTGCATGTTTTTTGTGTGGGTACCTACCCTAGGGGACACAGGGCGATAATGCAAACTCCACACAGAAATGCCCTTTTGCCAACCCCACCTTGGGTATGGGCACTGAGGAGAGAGAACATGCCCACAGCGTCCCCTGTGGGAATCGAACCCAGGACCTTCTAGCTATGAAAAATAGAAGACAAAAATCATTCAATTGTAACTTTAGAAATGTGCAGATACCCTGTAATACACTTACCATATACTGTAAGTTGGTTTGTTTACTGTCGAGTGAACAATACACCTTTAGCCAATCATCTGGGGACGTCCCAAAATACCCACAGTTTGGGAACCACTGACCTACTATGAATGTGACGTTAGGAAGCCCAGTGCAACAAAGTGGTTGCTGGTGTTTTTATTCTGGGCTCGGTCGAGGTCAGTGTGTGACATCACTGACATGTAATGGTGAAATTATACGTACAGTCTAGTGATACGACCGTGCTGCTCGCCCAAAGTAACCGATTTGCAACTGACAAGCATGACAAAAAGCGACACGGTCACATGACAAACTATAAAGCAGGCTTTAGTCTCGGATCGCTGGTGGTCAGGTGGGTGGAGGGCAAGCCTCAATGCGCCCCAGTGTCCTCCCCCTGAAAAGGTCTCATTTAAGACCATTTGACA
Source organism: Protomyctophum bolini (assembly GCF_963924005.1). NCBI lineage: Eukaryota > Metazoa > Chordata > Actinopteri > Myctophiformes > Myctophidae > Protomyctophum > Protomyctophum bolini. The sequence goes on along the minus strand of NC_137875.1, from coordinate 34,327,719 downwards.
TGAGCGGAAACGGGGGACATGGGGGGGAAATCCTGTCAGCTATATGCGTCATACGGAGTTAAATAATGAAACCAGAGGAAAACATGATCTCACTCTTGAATGTGCCATGAGACAAAGTTGCCCTTGAAGCTTGGATTTATACTACATCACACAAGGGTGTCACTCTGTTCTGTTTGGCAAAGCAGCACTGTGTCATTACTATGGAGAATAAAATAGGCTTACGCTTTGCTGGACTAGTAGTCCTCGGGCCAGAGGCCTCTTTTGGGGTTTTGGGTACCACTAAATGGGTTGCATATGATTTCTGTCTGTAGTTTATGAAAATATATGATAGCAATCTCAAAATAGTAGCTGATTACTTGTTTTCAGCCCTTATATCCGATATAAAAATTGGTACATATGGCATAACCCGGCAACTAATGGGCCGATTTGGATGATTCTGCTATCAAAGTATAGGTTTTATGGGGTGCTGAGTTGATTTATGAGATGACTGAAGCAATTCAAGTTCAATCAAATGTCGAAGGTCAATGTCAAGGTCATTCTCGATCCAAAATGTTAACAAAACTGGCATATCTTGGCCTTGACTTTTGTTGACCTTGCCCTCAATAATACGTAGCAAATGAAATTACATTTTGTAGCAAATAAACAACAAATAAGCTCAAGATAGTTTATCTTATTATGCACGATAATCACAAATTATCAGTCTAGTTTACTGCCAAATTTATTTTGCCATCTGTTCTCCCCTTGCCAAGGCCTTTTCAGTCAGGTCCTTATTTTAAGGCGAAAATTAGGCCAGGTCATATACCGGAAGTTAGCAAATGGCTAACGTATCAACTCGCAATCTCTATAATTCACCCGAAATGTAACCCCAAGCTAATCGGATGATAATAATTCCGGAGACCTTTCTGAATTCATAGAACAATGCAGGGAGCATATCCATATTCGAGTCTGGTGATTGGCACAAGAAATAGACATTCTCTACATGGTGGAAGTTGACTGGAATCAGCCTCCCCTCTAATGGCACTGTTCATGTCACTGGAGGTGGTCCAAGACAGGTTCCAGCTACAAGTGAACTGTTGCAGTTAGTCAAAGAGCTCAGTTGAAACATCCCAAGTCTGGCCAAGTTGTTTGAATGTCTCCTGGAAATCTGGGGTTTTATTCAGTAACCCAATGCATTCAGTTTTCCACAACCATGAAGGTACTGTCACATCTTGTAAATGCGTGTAGCACAACTGGACTCTTCCAAAGCAAGGCATAGCTTGTCTATGTCCACAAACTGTGTGTGGTTTTGTGTACCACACTTCTGATAGAAAGGACAAGGGAATATGTGTTTTTGGAAGGCTAAACATAGAACTAATATAATTCAGCCTGCCTGTTGTTATATTATGATGTCCATTCATCGTACAGTACATCAGAAATGGGCAGAAAAGTGAATACTTTTGGAGTTTAGACAACAATGAAATATGTGGTTTTGCATAATCAGATTATACCCCTAAAACAGTATTCAGCTACTATTCTGAAACTGATATCACACATTTTGTCACTCCTGGATGTCAGACGAACAAAATCATACCAAAAGGTCCCTTTTACCGATATCTCACCTGGCCTAAGGACTATAGAGGGAAACTAGAGGGACTAAAGGGAAAATGTCCCACACTGAATCACTGACCCAACCATGTTTACAGCTGGACATGTTTACAGCGCTCAAACGTTTCTACACTAACGTGGTTGTTAAGACTGAGGGAGACAAATATAGCTAAACCCCGCCATAAACGGCACAAGTAAGTAATGATAGAGGCGGGGAAATGGTGATGGGAAGGTCATGCAATAAATGGACATGTAGGCTGTATAGCTCCCTTGAAAAACGATGTATCTCTGGATCCTCTCAGACGACATGCTCAACCCACTCAAACCAGACCAGGGCTTTGTCGGTCTGACTGCGCTGAAGGCGGCAGAGGAAACCCTTTGTTCCAGGGCCCCTTGCTAATAGCCAGGAAAATCCTGCCCTGCTCTGCTCCGTTTGATGGAAACAGAGCTTCTCTCCTGTCTCTGTAAACATTAGTCTTGTGCAGAGATCCCTTACTACCCCGGCTCTGCTTGCCTGGCTATGGTAATCAGTAAAAAGTGACCCTTCCAACAGCTGTCTATACAAGATGGGTGGGGATGGTGAATTTGTATTGGTCTCTCTAATGAATATAGTTCATACATGCCAGGAAAGGAGAACAGCCATGATCCACTGATCCAGAATCCATCATTAGTGTCAACAGTGAGCAGGTGCAGGAAAAACAAATGAAATAAAGAAAACCATCCCACACTATAAGATTGAACCATCTGTAAATCAATCTTTTTGGGGTCTGGCATGATTTGCAGTACCTTCTCTAAGGAAATAGGATGCCATTTAGAAGATATCAGGGAAAATACCAGAGGGTGCTGGTGGAAAGAAATTGGAGGAAGTCGTGATCAGGAAGGGGGGGGGGATGACTACCAGGGAATGAAATCACTGGGGAGTGAAATGACTCCAGGCTTTGATAGTGGATACGAAGTACTGGTCCTCCTACTTAAAGCAAGTACCGGTAGTTAGCTAAAGTGTACTGTGGTCCCACATCTTAACATTAGCAATCTGGCATTTAACCATTTTGATCTCATTATTCAGAATCGGTGAAAGATGTTTCCCCTCAGTAGATTCAATCAGGTACCATCTCCATATTAGCAGTTGTACTTAAGTACTGCATTGACAAAGTCTACTGTCATTCCCGCTATTCTTTCTGACATTTATGATGCAGCAATTCATCCTCAGAAGAAGTGCCTTACTCCAAAATAATTGCCTTTTTTGGGGGCCAGACAATGCTTTTCTGTCTAAAATTGTGTCTTCGCCAACTGACACCTACAGTACAGTATTTTCAGAGTCTGCACGACTCTGTCCCCACGTGCACAATTGCACGTTTCAGCCAGAAGTTGGAAAAGGGATCAGAAATAGTATACGGACAAACGTGAGAGCGATCGCATCTGATATGCATTGTTGAGAATGAACGAATGCAATGTGATCCTGATGCTGTTTCACATGATTTGGCTAGTTAAAAGCTAAGCCAGGTCAAACAAAGTCATGGAACAATTGGCACTGGTAAAATCTCATTGCCAGTTGTCTCTGTAAGATAAAGAGCAGGGGTCTTCAACCGGGGGTCCGGGACCCCTAGGGGGGTCCACAGAGTTAATACAGGGGAGCCACCAAATCTTTGTGTGATACTGTAGGAACCTTTTTGAGCATTTTTTTACACTTTTTTTTTTACATGAACTACTTGATCCCTATAGCATCCCGATTCCCTACTCTGAGGGGAACATTAGCCATCAATAGCAGATCAACAACTGCGAGGAGTTGTGAGCTTGTAGATCGGCTATTTTCGGCAAAGAGGCTTGGTGTTGAGGGAAAGAAAAGCAGACCAAGTGCATGTTTTGAGGGTTGTATTGAGGGTTAACCGTCTCTACACAACACTACACAATGATAGTGCTGTCAAACACGTCTATGAAGCTATCTATTAAATCTAGAAAAAGGTTTACTTCATACAATATGAAGTGGGGGTCTCTGCTTCATCTGTCTCTCAGCTAAGGGGAACGTCCTTGTCTTGAACAACACTTTTCCAAAACTTAATTAATAACAATTTTAAATATCTAAGTTCAATCAAGATTGAAAAACTTTATGGCATATTTATGACCTACAAATGTGACAATACATTATAGACAAGGGGCTATATCTTGCGCCACCCCTTAACCCTTATCCCTAAACTAATTTGCCATTTTTTACTATTTAAAAAAAACCTTTTAAAATAGTTAAAATAGCCGATCTACAAGCTCACAATGTCTCGATGTAGATCGTCTAGTTCAGTGGTTCCCAAACTTTTTCATGTCAAGGACCCCCAAATCGACATTTATTAGGCCGCGGACCCCCATTTGAAAAGAAATGCCAGACCCCCAGTTTGACATGCATATTAGTCTACACTACAGACCCCCATTTAATGTCATTTCTATCTCTGAGACCCCAATTGATATTGTAAAATCACCGTTAGTTTAACTCTGAGAGTGTACTCTGAGAGTTACAGACCCATGAGGGTCCATTTGGTTCCAAATTATCATTTAGCTGGGTCCCCCCTGGAACTCCCTAAAGTACCCCTGGGGGTCCCCAGACGCCACTTTGGGAACCACTGGTCTAGTTGAACTATTTAAAAATGTTTTTCAAAATGGTAAAAAATAATTCGTTTAGGGATAAGGGTGGCACAAGATGGAGCCCAATATGCCAGAGACGAGCACAGAGGTCTTTGTGTTTTTCTGCTTTGAGCTCACACTGCTGGAACATAACTCACGTATTCATTGCAATATATTAGAAAGAAAATTCAACTCCACGATGAAACTCTCTTCTGTTTGTTTCTCCGTCAGTTTTATGTCCCCCACTCCCCCCCCCCCCCCTGGGATAGGCACAATAAGCCATTGGCTTCAGACTAAACCCTTTTGGTCTCTACAAACAAACAAAAAGAAAGTGTAAAAAACACACGACGAAATGAATACATGTAATGTAATGGTTTAAAAAAAAACTGAACTGAATATAGTGATAAATATGATGTAACAATATTAGGTGAATGATAATAGGTTGTTAGGCAGAAGAGGAGGGTCACTGGTGGTTTTGTGCACCTGATCTTTTAAAATGCCAACATGAGCTAGCTGTGTGGTTTGTATGTGAGATTAGGGACAAAATCTCCCACCAGATCAAAAACTGTTAGAAGGCGCGCTTTACTCAGAGGGAGTCTTGAGGAGTAGTCTCAATAGCTGGGTAGCGCTATATGGTGAGCCTTACAGTAGATTGGCTACTTCCGCTATTCACCGTATGACAAAGTGTATAGGGCTTAAGTGGCTAAGTATCCCTTTGCAGTGGTACAGTGTCATAAGTGCACATGCTCCTAATGTTGAGAGCCTTTCTACTGGACTATCGTGTAACTCTTAACTGCTCATTTGGGAAACAATCATCATAAATCATAAGGCATTTCTCCTCATCTGGTTCCTCTCCCCTAAGCGTTTCTGCTGACTACATGTCGTAAAAGCTCTGTGTGGGCATGCAAGTGCAGCGCAAAAGCATGTTTAGGTCCATTTGTTTTTTATGCAGAACATTGCTGAGTCTGCAGTCCAACAACCAACACCGGCAGGAGGAAAGGGTTCTGAGTCTGACCCACACATGTTGGAAAGAGTAAGAGTTGGTCAGTGTGTCAGAGTTTACCCTCTCCCCCCATTCCACACCCGTCGACCACAGTGCATTCCACAAGGGGATTGTGGCGTGTGTGCAAGCTGGTTTTCCTTTTGGTGTCTTTGCTTGGACAGAAGAAACCCCCTCCAAAGATCTCTTTAGTCGCCATTATTTTTGGATTGTAGAACTGGAACAGGGTCAGATCTTACCCCATCCCTGCACTGTAATTTTGTCTGCACCGCATTCCTGTCATAAGCTGTGTCCTTAACAATGTTTTCTCAGTGTGCACTTACATTGAAACTGAGGTACATATAAGGCTATAGGAACTAATGCTTCAGCTAGATAGATACTGTATAAAAGAAACCACTACAGCCCATACTGAACTTTGCTTGGGGACCCAATAACGCATATTGCTATTGCTATGGATATGATATATCCAATGCATGCGTTTGATTACTTCCTCTTGTAAAAACGTTTGACACAGATTCAAAGTGTCGCTATGAATGGACATTGGCTTTTACCACTCAAGCCATTTGAACCCTAGTGTCCTTATTCATTGGCATGTCATCATAATGGGCAAACATTCGACAAAATTAGGCCAACATTCGGCTTGAATAGCCGCTCTACAAGCTCACAAGAGAGACAGAATGTGGGGGCCAAGAATAGAATGATGGAGGGCCGTGGCCCACCAAGTAGGCTATAGGGTTCAAGTGGTTAATGTGCTGTCATGGCAGAGAGGCAAATACTGACAATCAATCAATCACAATCAATAAACAGTGTAGTCCGAGACTGTGGTTTGAGACAAATGGCCCCAAAAAGTAATTAAAAAGCAAATTTATTTTCAAATCTGCCAAGTGTTTATGTTAATATTATTGTTGAGGAGACTAGTTAGCACTGCAACGTAGATTTCATATTATCATAATTATAGATTATCACATGAAGACGAATGCTCAGAATATTCATGGGTGAATTCTGAAGTATGTTAGGAAAAAGTTACTGACCCAAGTGGGCAGTTGGAGATGCTCCTTTTTGCAGTAAACAAATGTCAAGTGGCTTCAAAACCCAAACAAGGGATGGAATTGGATTGTTTTCCCACTCCGACATTCCTCCAAACTCCCCCCATATGAGATTCTGAATAGAACAGCGTCTTTGTCTGCACAGAACAAGCTCTCTCTCTCTCCCTCTCTCTCTCTCCGTCTCTCCGTCTGTCTGTCTGTCTGTCTGTCTGTCTCTCTCTCTCTCTCTCTCTCCCTCCCCGCAGTTCTCTCTTAGGGCTCAAGTTATAATCATCTTAGCATACAGAAGCTGCAGTGGTGTTTTGCCTCCATCATAATGACTCAAATTTAGGGTGTCACAATGTCAAGCCACAGAGACACAATTGAAGACTGAAAGCACATCATTGCACACCAGGCTATTACTCAAAACATGTAGGACAAAGAATAGACCTACTGTAAAAAGAAAAAAAAAGGGGGGGGAAAGAAAATGAAATACAGGGGGGAAAGAATGAGCACATGGCACCTGTTGCTACACAGACAAGTTCATTTTCCCTGCGGGAAGACTTTGGCTGACACAGAGACATTACACATTAAAGTATCTCCCACGCGGTTTAGGAAAGTGATACAATACACATATATTAAATACATACAGTGCTGGGACGAATGGCCCGAAGTTGCGGCTGCTGCTGCGTTACGAGAGTCTGAAATGTGAGAATGAGTGAAATCATTCCAAGAGCTGTGTTGGTGTGTTGCCATGGCAAAGCAGTTCTTTCCCACCTGTAGCAGTTCTGCAAGCTCGAAACGCGGCGCGAAGCAACAGGTTTCAAGCTTGTAGATCTTCTACTTTTGATATTATTGAATTTGAATCCTGAAAAGTAACAGTTTTGGACACGGGGGGTTTCCACAAGACATAGACGATGTGGTTCATTTTGTCAGGCCACGGCAGAAATGTCCAATTCCCCCATGTGCCGCGTTAAACATTGTTTTATAGAGGTATATATATGGAGGAATTATGCCATTTCACTGCTGGCCATTGTTACAGCGGTTGGACGGGAACCCACACACCGCAGCGTAAACAGGAAAAAATAAACTGTTTGTTACCACATGTTTTACAAAAATGATTGTTTTTCATGCTCAGCCACTGAACATTAGTGTGTAATGATGCAACAGTGTACCGTGCACAGTGCAATAACATAAATGCCCACAATAAACATTTGGCATTCAGAACAAACATTTATTAATGTTTTCACAAATAATTTTGTCTAAGTTATTGTTGCCATTTCCCGTAGCCAAATGTCAAATGTCAGGGTTCATGTATATTTTGAGGGTCTCTCTTTTTTTTTTAAATGTAAGGAGCAAGAAAACCAGAAACTCAAATATCATTCTGTGAATTTCTGCCTATTTAGGCAGTTTTGGTTAACCAAAACAACTCTTTATATCTGGCAGTTCAACGCACCCTCAAAACACAATAATGGCTGCCGCCTTCTTCAAAGGAAACCACTCCTCGTTTTGCTGTCTTGTGTTTTTTGAGGAGGGGGGGAAATGCCAAGGGCTGAAAGAGACTTAAGAGTCTCAGCAAATGGCAGTAGAGCAGTAAAGAGTACAGCACACTAACCACAAGAAGAGAAAACCAAACCTCCCTCTCTCACTGGGAAAACTCCCATAAACAACTCCTACACTCCCAGACAGAGTGGATCCAACGTTACCCTCCAAGTGGGCCAGATTGTGTTTGTCCACCTGGTTCCTTTTGGCTCACTCCCTGGCCCAGAGCCTACTGGGCCCAGCCTAGATGTGTGAATGCTTTCGCTTAGTTCTGCTCACAGCCTTTGCCGCTCAGTAGAGCACATCTGGAACGAGGCAAGACAGGGGCAAGGAGGAGCTACATTATGAAATGGAGCATGATTTTTCTTTTTTTATTATTATTATTATTCTTATTTTCTTTTACTTTAGGATGGCTCCCATGCACATTCATTTGATCTTTTCAGATGAGGTGCCAAGAAAATAGGTGGTTCAGACATACACTTAACACTTAACAAAATCATCTCATACATCATGTACTGTATAACCAAATGGCCCCTAGTTTCTGCTAGTGCACTCAGGGGAACATGCTGTATTTGTACGTGCATACGCATCCACCTGCACATACAGTATAGTATGTGCAAACACACAAACATTCTGTACTAAAGGTGAGTGTTTCTATGGTGTCATTATACAAGACTGTGCACAGTTTGCACAGTTTACACTTTCCCTCTCGGCTCTCACACAGCTGCAACTTTGACCCAGTTACATTATTCGGTGACTGGGTTTTTCATGGGTGCATATCATTGTTGCAACAACTGTGGGATGAGAATCAACGAAAGAATTCTCTTCCTTCTTCTGCTCCCAGCGTTGAGTGCTGTCACTGTATAAATATATGCTTAAAACAATTGTCTTTATTCTCTTTGAACCCATTAAAACCAGGAAAGCATCTGTGTCAGACTCATTTTAGATATTAGAGTTAAAAAATAGCAGATCTACAAGCTTACAGCACATCACTTTGTGCCGCACTGTGAGCTTGTACATCTGCTATTTTGGAACATTTAGAAAAAATCTTGAAAGAGTGAGAACTACTGATTTAGAAGGCATATCTTTTTAGAATCAGCCTCAGGTCTTAAATGGGTTAATTTAGACAGTGAGGGGAAAAAAACACTTAGGCCTATATGGTTGACAAATCACAGAGTTGATTGTTGACTCTTTAAACTTCTTATGAGTAAGTTGCAGTGGAGGGGAGGTTTCACTTAACTGCAGATGACGTAACCCCCCTCGGTCACCCCCACAGATCAAAGTGACCCCTTGTCTGCCGACTTAACGTAGTGGCTCTTCAGAGGCGATGTAATTACACCCCGTATTGCAGTAATTTAACATGGGGTTGGTCTGCAGCGGGGGAGTTCACGACCCCCATGTGGTTTTATCACTGATCTCAGATCAGATTCCACCACTGAGCTCTGTCAGATTAACTGGTGCTGCGTAAAAAAGACAACTTGCGTTGGTTTAGCCATCAAACAGATGGCCTGAACTTAATTACTAGCCATTAACCCATTCAGGTCTGACGTCGAAATAAATAAATAAAAGTTTCTAAATCATGACAATTTTCTGAAAGATTTGAGGCACATTTGAACGATTTAAAAAAAATAGCAGACCTACAAGTTCATAGCGCACCACTCGGTGGCGTGCTATGAGCTTGTAGATCTGCTAGAAAAACTGCTAGAAAAGCTGTGAGCTTGTACATCTGCTATTTTTGAATAGTCAATGTATAAATAGATTAGAAAAAGGTCTTTGCCAGGTCAGGTAGGTTATTGTGGCCTCATGGTGGCGCTATAATTGGCCAATGTGAAAAGGGTGCCATTTCTTCTTAGGCAATCAGATGCTGCATTCATGATTTGAAGCATTTGTTCCAAAAATGTGTTTTGTAGAAATCAACCTGTGTAGAAATCAACCTGCTGGTGGCACTAATGGCAATGTGGAAAAGGTGGAATTTCTTCTGGGAATGTGCGTGCAAAACTTCACGGAAATCGCACCGTGTTCATGATTTGAGGCATTTTTTCCAAACAGACCAATCCTGCAAACTTTGGAAGCCAATGTTAGCCAATTAGGATGGAATATGAAAGGTTTTCGCTTGGCCTCGAGGGAGTGTGAGTGCAAAGTTTCACACAGATCGGTGCAGTTATATGGAAAAAACGTAAATGAGCCTGTTATAGCACCACCCAACTTTTGAATGACTCAACTTGTGAAATTAATGGTGGAGATTTGTCAGACGACTCCACTGCCTAGAGCTATAAGCGAGGAAAATGCTATGAAGTTAATTTCTCTTTTTCTCCAGATGCAGATCCTCGACAAATTCCCGATTGAGGGTGGCCAGAAAGACCCCAAGAAGAGGATCATTCCATTCCTTCCTGGTGAGCTCGTGTACAAGGTCCATTATGTATTCGGCATTTGAGCCACGGACCACCACTTGATGTCATTTAGCCTCTCAGACCCAAAACTTAGAATATTTTGTCCACATTTCCATGTCATATTTGATGTGGTACGATTAGGAGAGATGGCAAACGTCAGTCAAAATAATAATTCTTCTAACTCTTGAGAGTGTAAAATGAAACCAAATATACCCGTAAGGGTCCATTTGGTTTGATTTTACGCTCTCAAGCCTTATAAGATCTATAAGGCTCCATTTGGTTACCAACTATCCATCATAGCTGGGGACCACCTGGAAGGCTGGAACCCCCTTTAAGGACCACTGGTGGTCCCTGGACCACTGGTTGAAAACCACCGATCTATTCTGTAAATTCTACCATCACGTTATCACTAGTGTTAGCCTCCACGGTGTTCAGTTTCGGTCGGAGAGACATTTCGCAACGAGAAAAGCAACAAAACAGGCCTTGCACTTTTCTTTTATGCATAACAGATATCCGTTTGTACTGCTGCCTGCATACTCCATACTGTCCATAGCTTGACCTACCACACAGTACAGCCTACAACTACAGTAACTTTCCTCTCCAACCAAGCCCAGTCAGTGGTGGGTCTGGTATGGATGTAGTAGGAGGCTGGTAGAGACAGGGATCCATCTAATCTGATAAAAGTCAGCGTGGCCCCAGAGCAGTGAAGAGCCCCTTTGTTTAGTCAAACTCTAAAGCCCCAATCTGGCCAGTTTTGAACTGACTGTAATGCCCTATTGCCTGGTTTATATGCTGTGCCGGCCAGCGTGTTGCACACTGGACATCACTGATCTACAAGCTCTGCTGTTTTAGTTCACCCATGTACACTGGACATCACTGATCTACAAGCTCTGCTGTTTTAGTTCACCCATGTACACTGGACATCACTGATCTACAAGCTCTGCTGTTTTAGTTCACCCATGTACACTGGACATCACTGATCTACAAGCTCTGCTGTTTTAGTTCACCCATGTACACTGGACATCACTGATCTACAAGCTCTGCTGTTTTAGTTCACCCATGTACACTGGACATCACTGATCTACAAGCTCTGCTGTTTTAGTTCACCCATGTACACTGGACATCACTGATCTATAAGCTCTGCTGTTTTAGTTGCGCAACACCGGCGTGCAGCTACAGTAAGTGTACCAGGCTTTAATTAACCCATTATGACCCGAGTCAGATTCTACAAATGTCTTCTAATGCCAAGCGTTTGCTGAAAAACCTATGTTGCTGTATCAGTGGTTCTCAAACTTTTTTCATATCAAGGACCCCCAGAAAAAAACGTTTATAAACCAAATTTTCACTATTTTTCAAAAATATCAGATCCACAAGCTCATAGCACGACACGAAGGGACAAACGCTATCTATGAGCTTGTATATATATGTACTATTTTTGAATAGCCAACCAATGGGCTAAACCAGGGGTATTCAAATGGCGGCCCCCGCCCCCCTAGTGGCCCTGAAAGTGTGTGCGATATGAAGTGTGAGATTATTATAATGATAACGTGATGATGATGATGTGAGATGATGTGAGATTATCTGCTAAATGCCTAAATTGTAAATTGACAGTAATCCTTAATCATATTCTATCATATTCAACGGCTTTTGGAGAGAAATGAGACAGACAGTCACTTTAGACCAGACTAGAGTACTGCTGATGTACTGTGTGTGTGTGTGTGTTTCCAGCTGGTGCTCGTTGACGCTCGTTAATGTCAAGGCCATTATGTTTATGCAATGTCAAATAGATCTACATCTATTTTAAGGTAGCATATACTTGTAAAGACATATCACCCTGTGCTGATACTGTGCATAAAATGTATTACATAAATCTTTGCGTTTGAACACAAAATGCATTTTCAGAATGCATTTTTTTTTAAATGGGTTAGAACTTAATTGCGTAATTTATACATGCTAGTTTAACAGCCCTGCTTATGAGTATTCTCTCTGGCATCACAACAACACCATAGCCGAGGAACCAATTACCAACGTATTTATTCATTAGAGATCTTTTGACTATAACACTCCTTTTTAGCACATGTACTCACAAGTTCAACAAGTACCTCTGTTTCTCTGAGGGCTCATGAAAATGAAATGTACACTCTTTAATTTACTGTGATCATTACCATGGCCCTAGTCAGTTTAACAATTAAACAATAATCTAATGCTGTAGGGTACTAGGGGCTAGTAGTAATGAAATGATATCCCTTGATATTTATCATTCCTCCCACCCATAGCACGCCATAGCTTGTAGAACAAAGGGACAAACACGCTATGGGTGATACAAATCACTCTAAATGAGTAACAGCATGCATTCATAATGAGAACACGTTACTGTGTGTCCACTGTGCCACTATGAATAGGGATTACTGTAGATACAGCACAGTCAGCAAAACTACATTCAATTAGTAGAACAAGTTATATAGAGAAATGATGAAAATGTGTGCAAATCTTTGAGTACCGGTATATAATATAGCAATTATATTTTTAAGTGAAAAATGTTAAGTCAAATCTTTGCTTCTGGGGAACAAAATTGTTTGAGATGGGTGTCGGCGGCCAAATACAGCCATTTTGGGGGTTCGATCTGGACATGAAAACGTTTCAGAACCCACTGATGGAAACTGAAGATTTAGAAGACATTTGTAGAATGGGCCTCAGATCTCAGTGGGGTTATGAACTCTGAGGACCTTGCCGTGATGAGAACCGTTAACTGTTCGCACTATGCAGTGCTAATTGACCATGCTCTGTTCATCATCATCACGCTCGTGTTTTTCCATGCAGGCAAGGTCTTATTTCGCCGAAGTCACATCAGGGACGTGGCGGTGAAACGACTGCGGCACCTGGATAACTACTGCCAGGTACGACAACAGCTTTCTCTCTCTGACATTACACTGTGTTTGCAGTGGTGGAAAGTAATACGTTTACCTAAACTGTACTTATTAACCCATTCAGGCCTGACGTCGAAAAAATAAATAAAAATAAAATCTAAATCATGACAATTTTCTGATTTTTCTAAAATAGCAGACCTTCAAGTTCATAGCTCGCCACTCGGTGGCGCGCTATGAACTTGTAGATCTGCTATTTTTCAATAGCTAAATTATAACAATGTTTAAAACACCAAAAGGGGTTCCCGCCCAGAATGTAATTTTTTTTTAGGTATTTGTGATTTAGAGTATTTCCTATTGCCAATACTTTTACTTCTACTCCACTACTGTACATCTTCGATCCAAATATTGTACTTTTACTCCACCACATTTCTTTGAATACTTTACGTTACTAGTTACTTTGTAGATTTTGATTATTAATACAAAACATACAGTAAATCACTTCAGCCCCATATATACATTTTGGCCATTTGAAAATAGCCAGATATAGATACTTTACTTTACATGTTGATACTTTAAGTACATGTTGATGGAAAATTGCCAATACTTTTGTACTTTTACTCAAGTACATTATGAATTCCAGACTTTTACTTGTAAAAGAGTATTTTTATATTCATTGCCGTATTGATACTTTTACTTCAGTAATTAGTTTCTATTAGTTAACTGTGCAGGGTTGGGAAGAAGACATTCAAAATGTTGCCAGATAACGATTACTAATGACCTGTATCTGGAATTGTAATCAGTAACCTAATGAGTGATATCAGATTATTTAAAGTAATATATAATAATAATAATAATTATAATATATGTATAACTTTGGATTACTTCATTTAACAGCGTATTATTGACTGATTATTGACAAAAATGCATATACATGAACATCTGTACATATCTGTCAAAAGTATGAAACTTTTTTTGTATTGTGGTTCTTTCAGTGCAAAAGTGTAAACTGTTGATTGTCAGTAATTATTAGATGACGGATTGAATTCACATAAATGTACAGTATATTTAGCTATGATATTGAATGTAACATTTCCCAACCCTGGCTGCATCTGCGTAATGTATCAAACAACCCTCCAGTGACTCCATGCAACACACACACACACACACACACACACACACACACACACACACACACACACACACACACACACACACACACACACACACACACACACACACACACACACACACACACACACACACACACACACACACACACACACACACACACACACACTTCTGCCAGTACGAGCCTCCACAGGAAAGCAGCGGCTCTATCTGTGCTGGCGGTCACTTCCTGTCACCCATGTAAATAGGCAGCTTATGATGGAATCGCAGGATAAAGGGGCACACCAGGGGGGGCAGTCAGGATACAGGGGCACACCAGGGGGGCAGTCAGGATACAGGGGCACACCAGGGGGGCAGTCAGGATACAGGGGCACACCAGGGGGGCAGTCAGGATACAGGGGCACACCAGGGGGGCAGTCAGGATACAGGGGCACACCAGGGGGGCAGTCAGGATACAGGGGCACACCAGGGGGGCAGTCAGGATACAGGGGCACACCAGGGGGGCAGTCAGGATACAGGGGCACACCAGGGGGGCAGTCAGGATACAGGGGCACACCAGGGGGGCAGTCAGGATACAGGGGCACACCAGGGGGGCAGTCAGGATACAGGGGCACACCAGGGGGGCAGTCAGGATACAGGGGCACACCAGGGGGGCAGTCAGGATACAGGGGCACACCAGGGGGGCAGTCAGGATACAGGGGCACACCAGGGGGGCAGTCAGGATACAGGGGCACACCAGGGGGGCAGTCAGGATACAGGGGCACACCAGGGGGGCAGTCAGACAGATACAGGGGCACACCAGGGGGGGCAGTCAGACAGGATACAGGGGCACACCAGGGGGGCAGTCAGACAGGATACAGGGGCACACCAGGGGGGCAGTCAGACAGGATACAGGGGCACACCAGGGGGGCAGTCAGGATACAGGGGCACACCAGGGGGGCAGTCAGACAGATACAGGGGCACACCAGGGGGGCAGTCAGGATACAGGGGCACACCAGGGGGGCAGTCAGGATACAGGGGCACACCAGGGGGGGCAGTCAGGATACAGGGGCACACCAGGGGGGCAGTCAGGATACAGGGGCACACCAGGGGGGCAGTCAGACAGGATACAGGGGCACACCAGGGGGGGCAGTCAGACAGATACAGGGGCACACCAGGGGGGCAGTCAGGATACAGGGGCACACCAGGGGGGCAGTCAGGATACAGGGGCACACCAGGGGGGCAGTCAGACAGATACAGGGGCACACCAGGGGGGGCAGTCAGACAGGATACAGGGGCACACCAGGGGGGCAGTCAGACAGGATACAGGGGCACACCAGGGGGGCAGTCAGGATACAGGGGCACACCAGGGGGGCAGTCAGACAGATACAGGGGCACACCAGGGGGGCAGTCAGGATACAGGGGCACACCAGGGGGGCAGTCAGGATACAGGGGCACACCAGGGGGGGCAGTCAGGATACAGGGGCACACCAGGGGGGCAGTCAGGATACAGGGGCACACCAGGGGGGCAGTCAGACAGGATACAGGGGCACACCAGGGGGGGCAGTCAGACAGATACAGGGGCACACCAGGGGGGCAGTCAGGATACAGGGGCACACCAGGGGGGCAGTCAGACAGGATACAGGGGCACACCAGGGGGGCAGTCAGACAGGATACAGGGGCACACCAGGGGGGCAGTCAGACAGATACAGGGGCACACCAGGGGGGCAGTCAGACAGGATACAGGGGCACACCAGGGGGGCAGTCAGACAGGATACAGGGGCACACCAGGGGGGCAGTCAGGATACAGGGGCACACCAGGGGGGCAGTCAGACAGATACAGGGGCACACCAGGGGGGCAGTCAGACAGGATACAGGGGCACACCAGGGGGGCAGTAAGGATACAGGGGCACACCAGGGGGGCAGTCAGGATACAGGGGCACACCAGGGGGGCAGTCGGACAGATACAGGGGCACACCAGGGGGGCAGTCGGACAGATACAGGGGCACACCAGGGGGGCAGTCAGACAGATATTTTGTGAAGCTACTAAGGAAATCGGGATTTCCTGAAAGTTCATATAATGGCCTGTTGTGGCGCTGTCATTGGGCCCCAAAAAAACCCATAGCCCCATAGAAGTCCATGTATTTGGGCCCAACTTCACCTAGACTGTATTACCTTAATAAACATGGTCATGAATACTTTCTGCTTCCAGTCACTAGTTTAAAGTCTCATTTCTAATACACATACACAGAACGAGAGTGAATCACCGGACCCGAGGTGTGTGTGTGAGCGTGCGTGCATGTGTGCGTGAGCGTGTGCTGGCCTATCCCCCTGACCTTGTTATATCCTAGGTCAGATATGGGAACGTGTGAAGCAGGCATGGTGATGCTAAGTATGACTCACTGTAGTGTACAGTATACAGTACTCACTGTACCGTTTACTTTTTTCCGGATCGGCAAAAATTTACGCGTTGTGAGCTTGTAGATCAGCTATTTTGGCCATGTGACACTAGCACACACTACTACGGTTTAATGAGTATACACCAGGAACAACAGAGCTATATGGAACACTAAACAAATGACAGTATAACTTCATCCAGATAGCAAAAAATATGAATGTAATGTACTGTATAGCTTTGCTGACAGTACAGTTCTGTACAGTATCAATACATAAACATTTGTCTACAGTGAGTGGACACAGCGTGAAGTGTGAAGTGCATGCCGTTGCTCATTCAGAGTGGCAGCAGAGTGATCTGTATCACCCTCCATGTTTGTCCCTTCTTGTCTTCTCATCCCACTCTCTGGGACGTGAACCCTTCTCCTTCTCCTCCACGCCCTTCAGTGGGAGGCCAAGGTCTGTGTGTCATCCTCTCATCTATAGACCGACGGCACTATGACTCCTCAATAAACTGGGAAATGTGCTGAATAATAAACCGTCTCTCTCTCTCTCTCTCTCTCTTCCTCCCTTCCCAACCCGCAGGCGTTGATGAAACTTCCCTCCCACCTCTCCCAAAGCGACGAGGTTCTGAGGTTCTTTGAGACTAACGCAGAGGACCTCAACCCTCCAAAAGAGTGAGTCTTTATTGGCAGTTTACTTTTAGGCACATCGGCGTGTTTACATTAGCCTTTCATTGAAACATTAACATTCGTTATATGCCCTCCATATTGAACACTGCCCTCTGGTGGGAACATTTAAATTGTAGTACAATACTGTGTACCATATTGTATGTGTGTGTGTGTGTGTGTGTGTGTGTGTGTGTGTGCGTGCACAGTCGCACACGCGTACGTGCGTGCGCATGTGTGCGTTTGTGAGAGAGAGAGAAATATGCATGCGGTGAGACATCAGCGACACTGACCCGTCCTGATCCCAGGTCAGTGCGCGGCTCAGCAGTGACTGATAGTCGGCTGAGGGATAGTGTCGTTTTATTAATGATGATGTGTGTGGGGGCGTGACATCTGATCTCAGCCTCGGTGCTTAAGGTATTACGAGAACGAAGGGTAAGTTCGGGGGCTCTGGGATCAGGCGAGGACCATTTGTCTTAGTCAGGCCCTCGTCAGAGGGAGGAGCGGCAGAGTGAATTGCAGAGTGGTCCTCGTGGACGGCTGTCGCGGGACCTTTTGATCGATGAGGTTTTCTCCTTAAGGCTTAGGATTTTTTTGATTTATGTGCTCCTGTGTGGCTGCCTGCCTCGTGGCGACGTTGCAGCTGAACGCCTCTCTGATATTATTATAGATTTTTATTTTCTTTACCTAGAACTTTAACTTTACACTATTTGTACTGTAGCAGCACATCCTGTGAGGGTTCCTTTAGTGGTCACCCTATACCACTACTCACCTACACAGCAGCCTCCATTTAACCACATTAAACCTGCCATGTCGTTATACGAATACATAAAATAGCAGATCAATAAGCTCACAACAACATGTTGCGTCACGACATGTTGTAGGCCTATACCGTGTATAGGTCAGCTATTTTCACCATCATACAAGTGTCAACTAGAGCTTTTAAGGAAGTGCAGGGTACTACTGTACATGCACATAACAGTGTGCGATATTGGTAATCCCACTTGAAAGTGGGTTTACGTCACACAATCGATCACATTTCCACCTCCACCATTTAACACCATCGCATTCCACAAGAGGGAGCCATACATCTACCTGAGAGATGAGAGAGCGCGGTAACTGGATGATTGATGTTCATTGTCAGCTGGTACAACAACTGAAATTGTTTGAACTTTTGATCCTTAATTATCTTGTAGATGATTAAGATTTACTACCAGAAACACTGCTTCTGTAGTTTTTCATGGCAATGATCATCCCAAATTGCCCACTCTTGTTAACTTTTGTTACTTTTTTCATGGATAATTTTTCATCTGTCTGCCTGAACACAAAATTATATTTGAATCTTAACAAGCCATCAATTTAAAACATAATTATTTCTCATGATTTCCATACAAATGGGGCAATTGATCGTTTTTTTTTAGTGCAGTTAACTGTTTAGCTTACCTAAAAAGACCTTAAGTCGATTCTAATGTCTACTGAATCAGTTTTTCTATGTCCTGTCCTGACATCACAACACTCCATATTTGGTCATTCCTGACATCACAACACTGCATGTATAGGAATGAAGGGACACATACAGAGAGACAGATACAGAAATCTCCATATATTGGCACAAAAGGGACACAGACAGATAGGTGGGACGGTTATAGCATAGTCGTGTGGGGCATGGATCTCCAACTTCCATCGTTACCGACTCGGTGCTCTACAGCCGGGCACCGGTCAAGTTATAGCTAAAAACTAAAATGACACAGATGCTTTCCCTGCTTCAATGGGTTCAACTATTTGACCATACTCAGCATCTGTGGACAAGCAAAGAGCTTACATCTATCTCACTAACATACAGTACATGGCATACATATACATGCGTACTAAGGAATTAGGGGCACTTGGGGGTGAGGTCACTGAGGTGGTGGTACGTTTTCAGACTCTAGCAGAAAATGACAGATTTTACAGTAGGTGGCTCATTAAAATGTATTGTATTATTCCTATCTGCAACTTCACTGTTCATTGCATTTCAAAAAAGAAGTCCTTCAATGATCGTTTGATTGACTTAGTTGACTTCTAATAACTCATACAGCAATGCTCTTGACCATTATGAATGCATTGCTTAGTTAGTTTGTTAGTTATGCGGTAGATTTTAATATTTAAGAAGCAGTTGTTGAGCTTAATTCTACCCTGTCAACCTGCTGTGGATCTAGGCTGTCAATCTCCATCTGCACCCGAGATTATTCGACAAAACAAACAAAACAATTAGACAACAGACTCTTCCAACAGATACGGATACCTCTCTCATGCACATCATTATTGAGGATGATAACAGGCCTCTGAGAAACATTTAATCATAAAGGTATGGTAGGAACTGGTATAGGACGGACTGAAACTATGACGATGTTCGTCGACTACCTTTTTTCACTGACGAAAACTAAACAAAAACTAAATAAATACCAAGCTATGACGACTAAAACGGAGACTAAATAATAATAAAACTAGACTAAAATGCTAGAGGGACTAGTGGAGAAGAGATCCAGTAGAACTAAAAGACAAGGCATGTTATGTTTGGTTGCGCTTGGGTGTTGCACTACAAGCTCACAGTGTGTCTTTGCTGCAACGAGTTGTGAGCTTGTAGATCGGCTATTTTCAGAGTGCAACCAAGTGTAAAATCTGCCATTACGACCCTGTCCAGGTCCTGCCAAAATACATGTTTGTCGACAAAATCAACTGTACATTAAAGTCTACTAAAATCTCAGGATATGTAGTCGACTAAAACTACAACTTTTCAGGTGACTAAACTATGACTAATACTAAATGAAAATGTATTCAAAAGACTATTGACTAAAACTAAATGAAAATGTGTTCAAAAGACTATGACCAAAACCAAACCTAATTTTGCTGTCAGAATCAACTCGTTAGGAAGCAGGTCCTAATCGGGTCCAGGCACTAAACACTGTGTAATTATAGAGTCCTGCTCAGTGGCATGCAGTGCATTTGCAGGATTTGATCATTCCAACACCAAAAAGAAAAAAGAAACTAAACAAAAAGAGGGGAAGAACTGTGGCTGCTTTTCCTGGCTCGATGTTTTGTATATTCGGACGAGGAAAGAACAAGAAATGTGATATTGTAAGTTGTGCTTTTTCCTCCTTGTGCTTATTTTAATGGTCAAATAATGTTAGTTAAATTGAAAAACCATTCTATTCAAAAACACTGTGCCGGGGCCAACCGTTTTTCAATGGAAGAGTTGGGAGACCAAACCATTGCAGATATAGCAGTGGTCTATCACACGGGTTAGTTTAAAATAACGTTTTATTCATTCAAATAATTCCTGGAATATAAGCTGCAAAGGTAGAATTGTTTCCACTACAATGCAGGTATACATGTAGTCACAGTCTCACACACACACACACACACACACACACACACACACACACACACACACACACACACACACACACACACACACACACACACACACACACACACACACACACACACACACACACACACACACACACACACACACACACACACACACACACACACACACACACACACACACACACAATATTCATCGATCATGAAGAAAATTACAGTGAGTGTCATTACAGTTGCAGTAAACAGTCTTTCATGGGCTTCAGCGAGTCTGAACAGTGTTTCACCACATGGGGTGGTATTAGTGGTTGATATGTGGTAAAACTAACATTCTTTCTCCTTGACATCATTGTGCAATCAAGACCCAGCTTTGTTGGAGCTGTGTGACTGTGCGTCTATGAATCTAATACACTACGTTTCTGCCTGTATATAATATATACCCGTGGGTATATAATGCTGTACGTGTGTGTGTGTGTGTGTCTCTATATTGCTATACAAATCACATTTCTTTCTCAAGGACATAAATGCTTGAGTGTGCATGCACACACACACACACGCACACACATGCACTCGTGCGTGCAGCCCAGCTCCCTATTGATCATAATGATTTCCTGTCCAATGTCATGGACCCACTGACCCCAGAGTCGGAGGTCACCCTTGCAGGGGTTAATCTTAGGTCATCCTCGGGCAGGAGCGTCTGTATCGTGTAAGCCCCAGAGCAGAGCAGACACTTTGGTCTCTCTGGCTTTGACCCAAGATGGCGGAGAAGCGTGAACAAAAGACTAATATCTTACACATTCCATGTCTAATAGGCCCACCTACAAAGAGTGAGCTGCAGCTATGCGCAAACAGATGGTTATTCTCAACTCAAACCCGGGATCAACCCAGGGTTGGATTTTAATGATGTGCTCAGTCCCTGCAGAGTGTGTGTGTGTGTGTGTGTGTGTGTCTAATGCACACACATACATGCGCACGCATACGCGCATGTACATATCCAAACGTCTATGATCCTAAGCCCTATATACTCCGCTGTATGACTTTCTTTAATAGCGTAAATAGAACATCTAAGCTAACAATGCGTTGCAAACAAGTTATGATCCAAACGACTTGTGATCTTTGAAATTATATGTAGCATACAGTATATATATTTATGTCCATCTTTGAGAGTTTGTGTAAACACAAACATTGAAGACAAAAGTGTGTAAACACAAACATTGAAGACAAAAGTGTGTAAACACAAACACTGAAGACAAAAGTGAGGACGCAAATTGTCTCTGGCCAGAACGAGATGACGTATGGCGACGTACAGTATGATGATAAGAGCACCCCTCACTTCACAGTGGGGTTTCAAACTGAACCATCACCACTGACTTCTGTGACTAGACTACCTGCAGTTAACCAAAAGGTTAAACTTCAGCTCAGAAAACACACGCAGGCTATACAAAGTCTTAAACATTTTAATAGTGTTTGGACATATTTACGCCCCCTCCTCCTCCTCCTCCTCCTCCTCCTCCTCCCTCTCACACACCCCTTACCTTCCCCACATCTATTGGGGTTTTTTTACAGGCGTCGAGAGGAAAGCGCACACAGAGCCAGGGTTGTGTGCTCAGTCTCCTCCTGGGAAGAATATTCTTCCCAGTCTGTGCTATATGGGTCACTTAGTGTAGCAGGGCCAGTCCCATACAGTATCTCCTCTCTCTAAATCTCACTCCTCCTCCCCCCCCCCACCAAGCCTCCGTGTCCGTGGCAAAAACAAAGGCTTTGTATTCCCTTTGTCATCCTATTACTTATAGGGATATTCAGCTTAGTGGCGAGAAATGTCAAACACACATTAACCCATTTAGGCCGGACGTCGACATTTTAAAAATGTCTTCAAAATCCTGACAGTTTTCTGATAATCACACCCGTCGTGTGAACCGAGTGATGCAACTTCTCTCTCTCTCTTCTCTCTCTCCTCTCTCTCTCTCATTAGCAGGAAACAGTGCAGCAAGTCTCTCTCTCTGTTTCTGGCAAACAGTGCCCCTACTGGTACTCATTATATGATGCTCATTAATGGGTGAACACATAGGTGAACACGGGAACACGGACATTGCTGTTCCTTGGTTGCACCACTCAAAAACCTTATGTTTCTGTATCAGTGGTGGTCAATATTTCATGTCAAGGACCCCAAAAATGATATGCAACATGCCTCTACCCCCCCCCCCCCCCCCCCCCCATCTGAAAATATGTTATTCCAGGGACCTCCCCAGAAGCAAAGATTTGAGTTAAAATGTTCACTCTGTAATAATATATACAGAATTTGAGGCACATTTTCACGATTTTTCAAAAATAGCAGAGCTACAAGTTCATAGCTCTGCACCGAGTGCCCTTTTCCGACCTCCTTTACTCACCCCATATGGAGCCTTGTATTCATTCATGGGTGTTTTTTGTTCGCGTTACATTCCTTTACAGTGAATGAAGAATCACAAAATAGAATCAAGAAGATGAATCGAAGAAAATAGGGGGCTAGTACTCACTGAAGAACTAAAGCAAACATCCGTTCATGAACCCCAACCCACCTCTCACAGTATATAATCCAACGAACGTATTTAGATTGGTCCGTGTCCTCACTACTTCCACAACACATGAACTTTTATATAGTTTTGCTGCTAAATCATAGGAAACTATTTTCAATTCATCGAGTATTCTCCTTGTACTGAGATTATCCATTCACCGCGATAATGACTATGAGTCAACAACAAGAATTATCCATGAATTCAAGGCTTCACAGGGGGAGTAATTGATGGGTGGGGGTGGGTGTGTGTGTGTGTGTGTGTGTGGGGGGGGGGCATTTGGGCGGTGAAGTATTCCTATAAGTGCACAGTATCTCACGCGTGTGCTGCATTATTTAAAGAATTACCGCCATTAGTTGATTCTCTCCATACCACAATCTCCCCGATAACTCAAACTGAACGGGCATCAATAAAAGCTTTTTCTTACCATACCATGTGAACTGTTTATATAAGAGGACATTTTAGCGTTGCAACTTATTACATAACATGTAGTAAACCGTATTATTTGATGTATCTTGGCACTTTAACAGCTATTGTTATCACTCTGACTCTGCATCATTTAGCTCAGAGTGTAAATTCTTCTGTATTTTAGCACTAAATTGCAACACGGTTTGTGTTGGCTGAGTATCGGCGATACACATGATTTCCCCTACCAGTCATCATATAGAAAGTTGTGAAATTCCTAAAGCATGGCGGACATTACACGTGCATTTAATGTAAACATTTCTTTTACCGTATAAAGTTTCACGTCAGTAATTGCAAACAAATGTCCGCACAGCTGAGTGCGTATAGAGTTATATTTCAATATGAGGTAATAGTTAATTTGTTTGTATATTTTATGAAGCACACAGGCTATTTACACGCCTCGTGAGAGATGTTTCATGGCAGCTTTCGTCATACATCTGGAAATTGGAAAGCTTTGTTCAAAAAATGACTTTCGCTTAAGAAAAAGAGATGTGTTATTGTTGCCAAATCGGCTTTAATTTACCAAGAGATGTATTCCCTACAAAAATGAATGGCACCCATAGGGTCTATCGTTCAAACCATTTAAACTGTGGATTTGGGAAATAGCAGATATACAAGCTCAAAGCGTGATTTAATTATTATTTTAAAGCGAACATATTGAACTAAAATCTTTGCTTCTGGGGGGTCGCCGGAACAAAATATTTTGAGATGGGAGTCAGCGGGCCATATAATTTTGGGTGAAAATGTTTCTGATAAAACATACGTCTTTCAGAAAAGTCTTAGGATTTTGAAGACATTTGTAGAATCGTCCTCAGGTTTTTTATTTAAAAATGTACTGAACAGGGAAATACATAGTATACTTCCGATACCTGAAATCCCCCTTTTTTCTCTGAGGCTTTATACTGTACTCCAGTGACACACAGAGAAAGGTGACCCACAGGCCACGACCTGGGAAATGTTTGACAGGGTTTATCCAAACATGTTTGCATATCCATAGCTGGCCCACAAGGTTCCATAGTCCTGCTGCTGGCCTCGCTAGCGAGCCAGGTGTGTCTGTTCCCCATCTGCCTTGACCTTCGGTCTATCAGCACCACCGCAGTGTTGCCAGAGGACGTTTGCGAGAGAAGTAAGCAATGAGGTCTATGTAAACAGCGACTAGGTCACATAAGCACTTTAAACCTATATGCGTGAGATATTTGAATATAGTCGATCTACATTAAAAAAATATCTGAATACGTTTCGAAACATTTTACAGGGGTATCTTACAATAAATGCACCATGTCTTTCTGTGTGTGTGTGTGTGTGTGTGTGTGTGTGTGTGTGTGTGTGTGCGTGTGTGTACGTAGGTCTGTAATCCATGTAACTCAAGAACCGTTCGCCCCACCGACTTCAAATACTAGTCACTTATATACGACACACACGTTCAACACCACCACATGGAGTGCAGTGCCCGGCCTTGAGTCGCTCGGATACACAGTTGTCCAGAACCGCCACAAAAGGCTCTGGGCAGGCTCTGCCAGTGGACCTAATGAGCCTAATCACATTTCCAGGCTTTGCCAGAGCCAACAGCCTTATTCCCCAATCCCGCCATTTGATTACTTACGTAGTCTACTTTTCAGTCAGTTTGCACTCTTCAGACATTCTCCACGGATGTTTATCACTGCTCAAGGACTTATGACAGACAGACGGTTAAAACGGGTACTGTGAATATAATGGGTCTTGCATACTAGGGTGGGGTACGTATTGTAGGCCGGTGCCCGACGGGCACAGGTCTAGTACTTATACATTTGGGGGTTCCTTGATTTGAAAATGTTAAGAGAACCACTGGTTTAAGTAACATTAAAAACAAGCCCAAAACAAGCAACTACACTTTAGGCCAAAGAAACGGATGCATGTGTTTGGTCCGACGTACTAACAGTCCTACAGTCATGAGTCCGACACCCTAACCGTAAACCTAACCCCACAGGAAGCCACGGGTTAGTTTTAACCTGCCACAGGTTAGTTGTAACCTGCCACGCATGTCGGGAGCCACGGGTTAGTTTTAACACGGCCACGGGTTAGTTTTAACCTGCATGTCAGGAGCGACGGTGTTGTCAGACTAGTGTCTGTCGGACTGTATGTCTGCACCCCCAAAGAAACTACCAATATTTTCAAGCAACTTTACAGAAAAACAAGCCCAAAGTCGCTTATAATAAGCAGACATGGCAACACTGCAGTGCGTCCTCCGTAACTGCATAAGGACCGGCAGACTGCCAGGATTTACACAGCACACACATCACCGTCGCTGTCGGGTGGAAACCTTCTATGTCCAAGACGGTTACCTTTCAGGAAATGGAACAAAAGAACCTGTGTTCCAATAATAAAGTATAGTAGTCAAAAGCTCTATCTTGTTAAACATTTAAAATAGCAAACATAGCAGATTTACAAGCTCTAACCCTGAGCTTATAGATTGACTACTTTAATTTGTGACACCGTAGTATCACACTGTGAGCACGCGCGCGACAATTTCACGGGACCGCGCCCACGCTTTGCGTTGTCGCCCCTCGACTTCTTGAAAAAAACCGCAGGCCTCTCATTGAAAATGAATTACTAGGCGCATTTACAAAAAGAAAAAAACATAAAAAAGGTGAAATATATGTACATACAATGGTATGTGTGTACAATACATGCACACACACGCACACACACATATACAGTTAGGCGTCCCAGAGGCAGTTGCGATGCATGCGCAGCGCACAGCGTCTCCTCCCTCCCACTGGGCCCTCTGGGTTGGGGCAGCTCAGAGAACAGAGCGCGGTCATTGTGTTGCTATACAGAATGGAACAGTATGCGTTTCTATACTAGCTCCATGCATTCAGTTATAAGACGTGCTTTACTGTGAGCTCTGGAACAGAGGGACACTTTGACATTGAAACCCCGAAAGGGACACGCAATTGAACGGTGCACGACAAGAGGATACAACACTAAAGCATGAATGCAATGCTGTGAACTACATGAGCGGCGACTCATGCATTTTTGTCCACATATACAGTACATAATGACACGGCAGGAGCTGTCATCACCACCAGTGGTGGAAAGTAACTTAGTACATACATCAAGAACTGTATTTAAGTAAAATTGTGAGCTACTTGAAATACTTTACTGGACTATTTCCAATATTCAATACCGTTACTTCTACTCCACTATACATCTCAGAGGTAAATATTGTACTTTTACTCCACTACAAATATTTGAAAAGTTATTTTGTTGCTTTACAAATTTACAAAGCATACCGGTACATTAACCACTTCAACCCTGTATACATTTTGGCCATTTGAAAATAGCCGATCTGCAAGCTTGCGATGCGACGCATTGTGAGCTTGTAGATCTGCTATTTTCAAAAGATTTGTATACATTTGAAAACTTTGAGACATTCTGCATTCATTTTGTACTTTTACTCAAGTAGAGCTACATTTTGAATTCTGGAATTTTACTATATTGCAGCATTGATACTTTTACTTGAGTAAACAACGTCTCTCTCTCTCTCCCTCTCCCTCTCTCAGTCACTGTTGCTCTTCACTCCCCTATTTGTGTCCTATCACACCCCCTCTCTCAGAGAGTGGGTCGAATTCTACAGGCATTCTTAATGAGGGTTTGGCCGCTGTCTATAGCGCTGATAGCGGCTCTATGGTGACAGGTTTGGGTGTGTGGAGTGTGCCGGTTGCTGTGATGGTCCTTCTAAAGGGCTGAGACTAACAGTATACACACACATACTGTATGTACTGTACACTGACCATGCCTCTGTGGTGTTGCTTCCTTTTCAGAGACTGTGGAGGATCCTGCAAGCGCAAGTCAGGTAAGAGAACCTCAGAGACTATACAGCATAATGTAACCTCCATCAGCCAAATCAGCCACACCTCCGTTTGCATTCATTTTTGACCTGAGATCAGATTCTAAAAATGTCTTCTACACCCTGACAGTTTTCTGAAAAGGCTATGTTTCTATGTCAGTCATTCTTCGATTTTTCAAAAATAGCAGACGTACAAGCTCGTAGCGCTGCACTCGGTGGCACGCTATGAGCTTGTAGATCTGCTATTTTTCAATAGCTAAAGCATAAGGGGTTCCCGTATTTATTCTGTACTAGTGGTGCGACGGCAGATCCAGAAATTCACAACGTGTCACGCTGTGAGATTGTAGGTCTGATATTTTCAGCGTAGGATACCGACATATGACAGAGTATTAATTGGGCATATTACATACACTAGATTAATTCATTTCTTACTGTATTTCAATAATTTATAATTTATCACGAGGGTATATATATATATAGGGTTGATTGATAACAAAAAAAAGGCGGTGTTAAAGGTCACAATTGCGCACTTGACGGCAACAATGGAGCACTTGACAGCAGTTGGCAACCTTTTGTTCCATAAAGCAGAGAAAAGTAAAGTGCAGAAGGATGCAAGTCTACCATATCAGTACTAACTGTGCCTACAATACACACCCTGAGTGAACCCGGTGTTATTGTGATGAAAGGGTTAAGCAAACAGCAATGGTTGGGAGCAACCACCTGTTAGTGCAGCTATGATCTCTATCCACTGGGCTTGGGGTTGGGTGCGTGTGCATGTGCGTGTGCGTGTGCGCGTGTGTGTGTGTGTGCTTTGAATGGCAAGGCTCTGGGTTCAATCGTGGGCACTGCCAACTCAGCGTACTGTATATGTATTAGCATGGCTTGGGTAACTAGACAGGTGGTAAGTACTCAGTGGGAGCTGATGGCATTAGGTGTGGCGCTCCACCTCAGCAATCTCCCAGAGGTCTAACTTGTTAAAAATGTTGTGTGTGTGTGTGTGTGTGTGTGTGTGTGTGTGTGTGTGTGTGTGTGTGTGTGTGTACTGTAAGGGTGTACAGTACATAAATGTGTGTGTGCACATAACTATGTGTGTGACTCAGCTGATGTCAATGGGAGCAAGAACTTGGAACATGTTTAGAGGGAGGAGACTGAGAGTTTAATGAACAGCTGTGCTTGTTGTGCAGTGTGTGTGTGTGTGTGTGTGTGTGTGTGTGTGTGTGTGTGTGTGTGTGTGTGTGTGTGTGTGCGCGCGCAAGTGTACAGTACAAATTGTGTGTGCATGCATGCACGTGCATAATAACTATGTGCGTGTGTGTACGCATGCATGCATGCATGCTTGCTTGTGCATGTTTACACTTGCAGACAACCTTAGCAAGCCCACATACAGTACATTACATTACTTGGCAACAGTAATGAAATTAAGCTAATTTATACTTGATTGTACAGCTGCGCTCGCTGAAAAATAACAGGTATTCGGCGAGTGACGTTGTCGTACGACGAAGTACAAAGTAGGCTCGTTACCGATCTGCTGCTCTCCATGTGTGATGATGTAGCCTAGCTATATGGTAATCTTACTAAGTGTCCTCTACCCGGGTCATTTCATTTTGTTCCAGGAGACCCTCTCTGCTGAAAGGCTGCAACGGAGCCGTCTCCAAATGAAATAAGACTCCTACTAATTTCATTATATGCTCCATGGTATTGGGGCTTTACGTAAGAGTGAATTCCAGCCACATAGTGAAATGGAAAGATTGTCTTAGCTTCAGCTGTGTGTGTACTACGCACGCGCACACCGTGTGCGTGCGTAGTAGCCCTACATTCAGACTGTGCTAGATATTAGATTGGCTCCCACTTAGACAGATTGGCTGCCTGGAAACTCACTCATGCCGTGTGTTTCATTCACATGTGTGGTTTTAAATGACAGTCAGCTGGTCTATTCTGCATAGATGACAAATGTCCAATGTTAATTACATGCAGGTTTGCTTTCTGTGTGTCTGTTATGAAGAGCGTCAAGCCTACAGTATCTATCCTGCAGCACATACTGTAATTGACACGAGGGCTCAAGTCATTCAGTGGAAAAAGGAATTCCATGATTCCTGTTGCCTGGTTATATATACACAGTAGTTATACTCGTTTGCACATTGCATCGACTGCATACCCAACATAACCGATCTACAAGCTCACAATGTCTCACCGCACAATACGCTTATATCTGATATTTTGACACCGGCTAAGTAACTAAAGGTTTAGGTGGTGGTGGAAAGTAACTAAGTACGAGCCCACAAATATTTAACTTTTAACTTTTTTACAACAAAACAAAGTTTGAAAATAGCAGATCTACAAGCTCACGATGCAACGCACTGTGAGCTTGTGAAATGGGACATTCTGCACAATGAGTACTTTAACTTTTGTACATTTTTGATGCCAATACCTTTGTACTTTTTGTACATTTTGAATTCCGAACTTTTATTTGCAACAGAATATTTCTACATTGCAGCATTGATTATTTTACTTAGGTAAAAAACCTTTTTAATTTCCACCACTGCCAACACCTCTAAACCTTCACCGGGGCCTCCTGTGCTGGACATGGGGTTTAAACTGCAGCTGAAATATTGCTCGTTTCTCTATTAGAGCCGGACACAGTGGAGAAATTGCACCGTGAGTCTGTGGTGAATTTGTGCTGTAGCTGCAGCTTATGGTGGCCATAATTACACGGTGCAGGTCTCCCCTAAGAGTTTACTAAGCCCCGGCCCTAACTGGAGAATGTTGCCCCCAGCCACAAAACTGCATGTGGTCAGAGCGCGGGTTAGGAACTCTGTTTACCTGGCATGAAGAGGGAATCACAGACGTACGAGAGTGGCCTTAGGTTAACGCAGTCCATCAAAGAATGGCCAGCCTCTATCCTCATCACTGCCCCTCAACCATCACCGAGTCTGTGTCTTTTCTTTATCCTCTCTTTCTCGGTGGATATGTCTTCCTCGTGTAGGGATTGATAGATGACAGAGACAACCGAACGGCCCCCCCAACCCGCTTTGAGAGCGGATTGCTAGTGTTTGTTTAGGGGATCTCATCCTATCATGTGGTTTCAGTAAAGACTCTGGCCTGCGTCTCAGTTATTGTTCTCCGACTGTGACCTCCGCTGCAATCAAATCAGAAGCCCTATGGGGCTCTTCTTGGCTGGACGGGGTCCATGCTGTTGAGTCAACACCATATCTGAGCCCTCCATCTTCTGGAGGTTCAGGAAAGGACATGCAGCTACACAGTACCGTCTGGCCTGCCTGAGATATGATGGAATGTTTATGTTGTCGAAGCAGAGTATTTTATCACCGCCCCCGTCCGACTGTTTTACTGGAAAGACTAGGCATACTGGGATAGGATTATTATCCTAAACATAGTCGTCATGCTATATCATCCTCAAATGCCTTGAGGACATAATCATGTCATTTTAACACGATGTAAAATAAAAGTGCCCCGTGTTAACTCCTGGTTCAGTCTTTAGGCTACTAGATGAAAGGAAAAGAACAGAGACAAGGGAGAGGAAATGAATGGTGTGATGATCTCAGATGTCCTAAAGCAGTGGTTCCCAAACGCTTTCATGTCAAGGACCCCTAAATTGACACAAATTAGCCTGCAGACCCCAGGGACCCCCCACAAGAGAAGATTTTTACGGCTCTAGCAATGATTGTCAACCCGTTTAATTTCAAGGACCCCCTGTTTGACATGCATTAGTCTACGGACCCCCACCATTTAAGGGCATTTCTGTCTCTGGGACCCCCAAAAGCGATGTTAATTGAACTCAGAGTCGTGTACAAATGGAACCAAATGGACCCGCTACATTGTACACGTGAATTTTCACACTTATATTTCCGACGGAGCGTTGGGGATAGTTCACATGGTGAGGGTGCAACAGAGAAGGGGTGAGGGGAAGAGAGTGAAAGAGAGCAAGAGAGAGAGAGAGAGAGGGAGAGGGAGCGAGCGAGCACTCGGGGGCGCAGTGCATGTGAAAAGCAGATGGAGAGAAGAGAGGAGGTTTACGTGGCAAGTGGAAACCATTTCAGTGTTACACACAGACTGAGAGAGTGTGTTTATGTGTGCAGCCTTGCTGTCTTTATTTGAGCTGGGGGCTCAGGGGGGGCCGTAGGGAGTGGAAGTGTGTGTGTGTGTGTGTGTGTGTGTGTGTGTGTGTGTGTGTATGTGGGGGGGGTAAGTATTAGTCAATGCAACTTATGCAAGTCAAGTCACCTTTATTTATATAGCACATTTAAAAACAACAGGAGTTGACACAAAGCGCTTTCCAACCGATGCAGATGACCAAACAAAAAAAACATAACTGTAATAAATCATAATCCAAAAGGGCAGCAAGACTAAATGAAACACATACATCGCAATGTGTGGGATTTGTGTTTTTTGTGTGTGTATCCATCTGTATGAGAGCTTGTGCATGGGAGTAAGTAAGTGTGTGTGTGTGTGTGTGTGTGTGTGTGTGTGTGTGTGTGTGTGTGTCTCCCCAATATGGGCCGTCTGATATGAAAAGAACCTAGCGTAATGATTTATTTTCTCCAGCAGAGCGCACCGAGGTGTCCCGTGTGTGTGTGTGTGCGTGTGTGTGTGTGTGTGTGTGTGTGTGTGTGTGTGTGTGCGTGTGTGTCTTCACATATCTTCACACACACACACACACACCCTTTGATTGACTTTGATCCGCACTGCACTCCACTCCATGCTGACAGAAAACAGCCACAACACAAGTACTTTTGTTTGCTTTACTTCTAGAAAAGAAAGAGGAGCAGCCACACATATCCATAAGTTCTGGGACAGAAAATTGCGCTAAATACTGTTATTCATGCCTGCTTCAGCCTCCTGCAGCAGCCTGCTGCAGCCTCCTGCTGCAGCCTGCTGCAGCCTCCTGCTATCTGTTGTGCTAAGAACACATCCAACAAACACTGCTTTGACCAGGGTTGCCACATGTGAGAGAGAAACGAGCAACCAGGTCTATGAAAATGTTAATAGGCCAGATCAATCAGTCAGAAAGTCTGAAGAGATCCGAAAATAAGTCTAAAATAAGCAACTATAGGGCTGACTGTCAAACTTCGTACTCCAAGAGCATACAAAATGGAACCAATTGGACCCTGATTTGAATAAAGCCTTGAATAAAGTAATTGGTTTAAGAAAGCAGGGCTGTCTGTGCTACTGTCACTGAACCTTTGCATAATCATAACATATCGGTGCAAAATCTTTGCACAATCCTCACAGAAAAGGCCTGTTTTTATTCCAGTAAAAAAATACCATATCGGTTGCATATCGGTTATCGGTGATTGTATATACCCTCTATCATATCGGTTATCGTATTGGACACAAAATTCCATATCGGTCTGTGTTGCGCAATCTGCACATGCACGTGTGTGTGTGTGCGTGCGTGTATGTTTGTTTGCGTGTGCAGATGACTGTAGCATGGCATAGAGAATTATTATGACGAATGAGCCCTCCCTAACCAACTATTGTCCACTTTTTCGGCAAAAACACTCAATAACACAAATACATTCTCAATAAACAGCTATTGAATACTGAGCCCCTTTGACAGGCCGCACCTCCAAGATAGAAAGGCCTTATTCACTCCCTGGCAATCAGTCTCATAACATCGGCATCCAAACCGTTGCAGTCACTCCCGTCCAGTGGTGGAGAAAGTAAAAGAATCAAATCAATACTGCATTATAGAACTACTCTACTACTCTGTTACAACTTGACGTCGAAATAAAAAAAACGTTCGCTCTGAAAGAATATATATTTTTGCCATAATAATCAAAATTTACAAAGTAACTAGTAATTAACGTTTTCAAATAAATGTACAATATTTGCCTTTGAAATTAAGTACAAATACCTAAAAATTGTGCTTGTACAAAAGTGTGCAAACACAAACATTGAAGACAAAAGTGAGGACGCAAATTGTGATTGGCCAGAATGAGATGATGTACTGTATGATAACGTATGATGATAAGAGCGCCCCTCACTTCACACGGGTGTGATTTTTAAAATTAAATTCAAATCATCTTGACAGTTAAGGCGGAGAGTTAGCCCGAAGTGTAGATCTGTAGATCTACTATTGAAATGGGACATTCTGCATAATGAGTACTTTTTACTTTTGTACTTTACTCAAGTAAAGTATTAAATACCAGACTTTTAACTTGTAACTGAGTATTTCTGGATTGCGGTATTGACATTTTACTTTCAAAATGCACTTTTTCCAACACTGCCAGATTGTACGGTTTCTGACAGTAACCATTTGTCAGTGTTGACTCCAGCCCGGAGGACACCCTCCCACCCTCCCAGCCCAGCAGCATGCAAAGCAAGCTTCATGTCCAAAACACCCAGCGCCGTCCAGAAAAGAGAAAAGGTTACGAAATCCTCCCGACACTAAATGGGGCAAAAGGAGGACGGTCTGGCGGTTTCTCTGAGTTTAGTGTACAGCTGCTGTTGTGTGTGTCGGCATGTTGAAAGAATGCTGCAGTGCTGCGTGGGAGTCCGGTGATTGGAAAAGAATGCTCGATGAAAACTTTACATGCTTCTTAATATGCCATGCGTGCACACAGCTTTCAGTGTTATCCGAAAGCCATTTTCCTCTCTGTAAGTTTGTTTTGGACATGCTCGTTTGTTTGTCGTCGCCCCCTCCCTTAAGGGATCACATACTGATTCCCTGACATGAGTGCATCTGCACACTCTGTTGAACGGCAGTGTGGAGTCCGTTCCTCGTCCACCTACTGTACACATCTGCAGCTGATCATGAGCCAAACAAAGGCATCGTGCGTTGCCAAATTTCACTCCACAACGGCTAGGTCTGCCTTAGAAACAATTGCGCAACATTCAAAGCATGGCAGCGTTTTACATGGGGAGTCTATACCCAACCCAGGGGTGTCAGCGGTGACGGCAGTCACAGTCAGATCCTGAAATATGAAAGCAAAGCAAAAAGGCCACTGGTGCTCGGAAGCACGCAGTGTTAAATGTCACGGGTCCATTTTGTACACTAGTCGGAAGTTAAATTGACACTGAGGATTTTTTAGTGCAGGCTGCCTCAAATCCCTCACTCCCTGGTTTCCTCCTCCGCTACATGACGCATTATTGCAAAAGTTGCCAACTGCCGTCCTCTCCGGACGGAGATGATGATGGGTGGAAGAGGGGAGGGATCGGTGGCGACCGGGAGCGCGAGGGTGGGAGCAGGAAGCACATGTATAAATCTGAGAGGGGAGCGACATAAACAAAGTGAGTGGCTAATATGGCTATCTGATGACGGCGGCCCAGAGCTGAACCATTTCTTTCACTTCATAAATCCTCTAAGTGTAGGCCTATATGCTGCTGTGCATGCACTTTACAGGAGGAGACTGACTGTTACATGTGTGCACTGACTGTGCAGACAGCTGTACATGTGTGTGCAGTGTGCACTAAGGCTGTCCCCCGAACATTCGGGGTTCGAACCTTCGCTCGTTAGGGTTGGCATTCGAATTTTCACTCGAAATCTTAATTAATGGACTTGTTTTTTAGTTTATTTTCTTTATTATTTCCCCCTTTTTTAACTCGAAAATATTTCTCTGCGACAATGCGATATGCATAATAAGAGTACTATGTTCATGTTGTGTTACGTGTTACATATTTAGATGTTATTAATAATCAGGGGGGCACACAACTGATGCGCCAGTGCGCATACGTCGTCAAAATGTTTTCTGCCCGTAGATCAAAAGCATGCAAGGCGCATTTGCGCACCAACAGCTGAGACAGTTATAATATGTAGAGAAATCTGACAGGCATTCAAAAGGAACTCAAATATGATGTTAATGTCCTGTAAGTAGACTTAAAAATAAAAGTTAGTGCACAGGAAGTCCGTTTCAGTTGTAAACAAGCTACTATGACACTTTCTCAAAGTTACGTGTTTGAGCAAAACACTGAACCCCTAACTTATCCTGATAAGCCTTGCATGGTTTCCTCCGCAGTCGGTGTGTGAATGTGTGTGTGGGTAATGTAATGCACATTGTAAAGGGCCTTATAAAGGCGCTTTATAAATGCAATATTTAGTCTAAATACGAATAAACACGGATAGCTGTGTAATCATTCATAATCAATGCCAAATTAGTAGGAAAGAATGTAGAATAGAAATAAAGTTGACACTTTCTTAAAGAAGTTACACACCAATAGAGACTATACTGTAGGTGTTGTGTAACACAGTGGTTCTTCTGTACAGTGCAAAATTGGAACTGGAATACTATTAAATATAAGCTGATAAATGGGTACTTTCTCCTGATTGGCTGACCTTTTCTCACCTACCTATGAATATCTTCTGTTTATCAAAGAGCTGGAGAGACAGGGAGACTCCTTTTACAACACTCAGGTCTATAACAATGATGACTATCATTGTGTTTTAACCTTTTAACTACTTTTCAACTACTTTTACTGAACAAGCTTTCATTTCAAGTGAAGTAAATATTTGAGCAGGAGTAAAGGGTTTGTGTACTTTGTCCAATGTCCACAACTGTGTGGCACGCACGTACGTACGCATGCATGCACGCACGCACGCACGCACGCACGCACGCACGCACGCACGCACGCACGCACATCTTTCAGTAATTGACTGATGAAGCAAAATAATGTATCTGGTTAGTTACTCAAAAAGCACACACTACAGCATTATGGCCAAGGTTGTTTCACCACCTTTTTCTCACTCGTGTACTCCTCATTCTGACTCTGCTGATGCAAAACATTTCATTTCCTGTATGAAGCTGAAAATATTAGCTTTTGTTTTTCAGGCCTACTGACTTTGCTGACAAAGTCTTTACTGACTCGCCCAGAGTCTCGGCTTTACTGTATATGTTGTGCAAACCTCTTCTTTTAATTATGTTTTTGACATAGATTTCCGATTACCCAACACACACCGACAGGTTTTTACGCAAATCTTCCTGGAAATGAGTGGTGATATAAAAATCGTTTCCTATCCCTGATATGATGGTGTCCATGATATGCCATTTATTTGATAATGGGTTGTCAGCCATTCCTCTTACAACGACTCATGACAGCTCATAAAAAATATTTTAGTGTTTTTCCAAGACTCTACTTTGGATGAAAGTAACGGAATGGACAACCACAGGCATGTTTCACTCAGTAGTTTCTCTTATGTACCGTATGTGCAATATTTACAACAAAACTGTTTTATTCTGTATTTTTCTTTTGAGTTATCATTCAGTTAGTCATGTACTCTAGTCATTTACTGTAGGGATGCGCAAACATTTTGTGGACATTTTGTAATATATGCGACTGCAGTTCGCATTTACTATGAAATCATGCATTTCCCGTCAGTCAGTTGTTTAGTACCATATATGGTCATGCCTCGTGACATCACATGACATCAGGCCAGGGATGGAGATCCCTGATGTCATCAATATCAAGACCATACTGTATATGGAGATCCCTGATGTCATCAATATTGGCCAGGAACTCTACATATGAATGGAGCTGACCTGTTCTGACATTCCATATGTTGATATTCATCCATCCTTCCTCTTCGATGTCTCCCTTTTGTCTGATACCTGTCCATTTAAACTCTAGACGGGCCTGCCCAAAGTTTTTAGTGCAGCTACGCCCAGCAGCCGGCGAAAATTAGAGTCTCAACGGGCCCGAATATTAAGGCCCGGCCCTACCTGGGCCCTCATCAAACCCTGTACACTCAAGACACTGGACCCGCTGACACCCTTAGATCTCCATATATGGCGCTGACCTGTTCTGACATTCCATTATGTTGATCTGACCTCATCAAACCCTGTACACTCAAGACACGCTCCATATATTGCCAGTACAGAATTCATTCCATATGTTGATCTGAACCATGCCAAAGCGCCAGCGCTTGCCCAGCAGTCTGCCTTCACCCAGGTGGATATGTTGATCTGACCCCCCCATTCCAAAGCGCCAGCACTCGCCCATCAGTCTGCTGTCACCCAGGCGGATGCGTACACGCGACCTGCTTCTCGCCCTCAGACATCTTACTGGTAG
This sequence comes from Protomyctophum bolini, assembly GCF_963924005.1. NCBI lineage: Eukaryota > Metazoa > Chordata > Actinopteri > Myctophiformes > Myctophidae > Protomyctophum > Protomyctophum bolini. The sequence goes on along the minus strand of NC_137875.1, from coordinate 34,290,300 downwards.
TCATTTATGTCATGTCATACAGTACGGCCACGAAGATATTAGCCAGATTTAAAATAATTTTGACTTTCCCGTTTTTCTGCACCCAACCTCACAATTTAACGAAACATCTTGCACAAACAAAATGTGAAAGCTTCAAAAAACCACAGACCCACCGCACAAATCCACTGTCAGAATCTTTGGCAAGATTAGCGCTAATGTTGTGAGTTCACCCTTGCGTGTTATTCGCTCCCTGACATTTCATATATTTAGAATGGGAATGCTGAATGGGAATATAATCCTAATTTGCAGAAATGTTAATCTCTTGTCTTGGCAGTGTGTTGTCTGGATGACTCTCTTTTTGGAGCTGGCATCTTAATCCCATCTGTCTGAAACACTCCTTATCTAGGCCTCAGACCGTCTGTCTATTGGATGGGATTTTAGTTATTTTCCATCTTCTGAATTAAATGGGAGCTGCTTGTTCCAGAAACTCAGTTTACTACCCTGTGAAAAATAGTTTCATTTGGGGCTTGTTTTTGGCTTTTCTGATCTGCTTGCGGGGCAGATTTTTCCAAGACATTTCTCAAGATTAAGACCTCACATATTTAATATTTCTCGTGACTCGTGAGCAATTGATCTCAAATAGGAGAGATGCAGCACGGCAAGCTCACTGACAGTTAGGTGAAAGATATTTTCCTAACGGTTTCTGTCTTTCTGTGTTTGTATATCGTATACTGCCATTCAGACTGATCTCATAGATCAGTTTGAGATGCTGGATTAGAAATGCATATTAAATCATTAAGACCGGGAAAACAGATTTGATATGTGTGGGTGTCACGATTCTTTCAAAATAGCAGATATACAAGCACATACGTCACTTTGTGGGGGCTATGAGCTTGTAAATCTGCTATATTTGCACATCTTTGAAGATTTAAATTTACTTAAATCTTTGCTTTGGTGGTCCCTGGAATAGAATATTTTGAGATGGGGGGGTCCGCAGCCAAATATATAGAATTTGGGGGGGGGGGGGGGTCCTTGACATTAAAGCATGGATTTGATGTGACACTTGTGTTCTTTCAGTATAGGTCTGTGAGCTCTGTGGCTATCAGTAGCTCACAATGTGTGAACTGAATCTCAGCTGTGTGGCTGATTCTCAACTCCAGCTGATGTTTGTTAGTTCTGCTCCTAAAAAAAGGGCCGTCTCAGTTTAGTAGAGCCTGACCGATTTATCGGCTTTGGCCAATATATCGGCCTTTTTTTTTTACTACGTCGGTAACAATATTTATTGTGCAGCAATATAATGTCCTGATTTTTTTTAGGGTCTCAAGACATCATGATCCTAGGCATTGTGAGCTGTTTTTGAACGTGAAAATATTATTAATATTATAATATTAAATGATGTACTATTTACATACCGGTATCTATGTATTCTTTGTACAAAACATAGTTGGGACTCTGGATCAGCATCTGACCCAAAAAGCTGGCATTGGTCAGGCTCTAAATCTAGAGTTTAGGTTGGGTACGTATGGGATATCACTCATAGTTATAAACTCCAGCAGGGCATATATATAGGGCACGTCAATAGATCTTGCTCAATCCAATAGGTGCATGATTTGACCATACAGTATAGCTTTCATTTATGCTTGGGCACAATATTTCACCCATACACCTTGACAAATGAAAAATGAATAATTTCCTGTCATTCACCTGCTCTGTAATGCTTCAATGTCTTCCCAAGATATAAGTCACTGCCCGAGCTCATACGGTTAAACCTAGAGGAGCAGAGAAATGCAGGAGGTTTCCATTGGCTTGCCTAGCATGCCGTAGTCAGAGCTCTAGTGTTTCACGGAGGCAGAGGGCCGCCCTCAGAGCCCAGCTCCAGCCCCTTCATATGGTTCTATTTAAGGCCTCCAGTGTCGACTCATATGATTGGCGTACACAACCCCCTACCCTTCTTCCTGCTCCAGCCCCGCACTGAGAAGAAGGAGGCTTTTTAAGCAGACTGTTTATTTTCCAGGGGAAACCGACTCTCTCTCCCACTCCACTGTCCTGTCCACAACTGGCAATAGCTCCTTGCGCCTTCATCCTATATACGGTTCTCTCTCCCAATTCTCTCTGTTTTCTATCCTCTTCTACCATCTCCATTTCCCCCTGAAAACATTAACCTCTATCTACCTACTCTGTTGGACCAGATGGATAAGCACCCCCACCCACGGGCGTAGAATGGACTCTTTTCAGTTGACCGATTGATGCTTGACCTGCTGGAGTAGAGACATTTCACCCCCCTATGCTTTCAAGCTCTCCAACTGCCCTGCACTGTTGGGCTGGAGAGAGGGATGCACCTCTATGGCCAGACTCTTAGGAAGATGTACTGAGCCCCGTGTGTATTCCCATTGGCTCAGCTCTGCTGACAAAATTGGCCTATGGCACAACGGGTGCCCGGCGGCGGCCGATCTCGCGGGCCCATGGCCGGCAGCTGGCTGACGGCGTGTTTCTTCCCCTCCACCCCAGGTCTGGACGCCTCGGACCCCATGCTGCTGGAGCAGTACGTGGTGGTGGCCAACTATGAGAAACAGGAACCGGCCGAGATCAGCCTGCAGGCCGGCGAGATGGTGGACGTCATCGACAAGAGCGAGACCGGTGAGTGTTCACAACAAAACACGCTGAGCGCCGAAACAAGTGATGTGCGGACGCATGGCGCACACACACTCTATGCAGTACACACACACACACACACACACACACACACACACACACACACACACACACACCTCTCCAACATAAACAAACACGGACGTTTCCATGAAAACAATCAATGGTTCCTTTTCGTTCTTGCATCCCCAAAAGTCCTCCCTCACTCCTCCTCCTAAACACCCCCCATCTCTCTCTCTCTCTGTCCTATCCTCTAAACTAGCCTCTCTCTACGATACACTCTACTACAGCATCTCTCTCTTTGTCCTCAGCCTGCTAGCTGTGCCTTAGCCCCATCTGGAGGCTCACTTTGGCTTGCAGTCAGGCCTGTTTCCCCCCCCCCCCCCCCCCATTGTTGGTTTAGGCTGTGGGCCAGAATGTTGCCTTTAGCAGGAGGAATGTCTTCCAGGCTCATATATTAATTATTCTGCCTTACTCTAACGGAAAGAAAGGCAAGGCAATGCTGGATTTACAAATGCCATCTGTGGAAGAGTCCTTAGTCAGCTGTTTAACCACAGGAGAAGCCTAGGAAACAGGGACTACTGTAGGCTGCCTTTTAGGAGCATTATGCCATTACTGTTACAAGTATTGCTGATTGTCACTGATAAAATATGCACATTATACAGATGAACACTTTGCAGGAATATCTACGGTATGATCCTTCCGCATGTGTGTGTGTGTGTGTGTGTGTGTGTGTGTGTGTGTGTGTGTGTGTGTGTGTGCACGTGTGTGGGGAGGAGCTTTTGTTCTGCAAACTTGAACTTATTCAACAATCAGTGTGTCAACTGTGTCAAACTCCAGTATGTAAACAACCTACGGATTGTCCATTTAATTATTGAGAACATAATGATACTAGCCTAGGTTCATGTGCCAATTCTGGAAAATAGCCAAAATATTAAAAGAAAAGAACATTTTCCCTGTAAACATTACAAATTAAATTGGGGGTGGGTGGGGGGTTCTTAGATCTTGCACCAGTTAAGACTGATCAATTATGTTTTGTAATTTAGGCTAATTGTAATGAATGCACCTTTTAGACCATACCTCAAATCACCATAGAAAGCAGCTTGAGGATACCCACTTATATATATTTCTATTTTTAATAGGATATGTCTCCCTTCATCAGTGGGGTGAAGGGAGAGGGATGGGTCCAGTTATTTAACAGGGTTTGACGTATGGCTTTAATGGTGTGCTGAGACAGTAAAACAGTAATGGGCCTCATGTGTTCTTCAGAGGGTAGAGGGAGGAGAAATGGTGACCATGGAAGCAACTGGACTTGGGTTTCACTTTGGGCATGAGTGAAAGCCCAAGGCACAGTGGCCTTACGGAAGAGAGTCAATAGAGTGGGACTGCTTTGAAGTGTCACGTGTGTCCGTTTTTGACTGGGCCTATTTGTTTTCTCTCCGTGGTCTAGAAGGACTTGAACCCACTGGGGAGCCTCCGTGAGGCGGATATTCCAACACCTTGAAGTCCTTTTTTACCAGGGGCCTTATATGAGGCCCTTCCTCCAGAATCTGCTTGAACTTGGTGTGCATTGGGTTTTAGCTGAATGCTATGCCTCTTCCCTATTTCAGCTCAACAGTTGTCGTTGCCATGTTGTGTTTTGTGTGGCAATACTACACTACTGAACCTCGTCACTTAGACCCTTAAGATCCTGTCCCTTTCTCAATGCAACTGATATAACATCATTCTCAGTTCTGATACAGTCATTTTCCTATCTTGTGTGCTATTCCAAATCTGTCGCCAGTTTACACAGAGCAAAACGGTAGTCCACACTGGTCTCTGCTACTTAAAACAGACCCCAAGGCTATTGGACATATTATATTAGGCTCAGCTTGATAGTTCCACAGTGGTTTGAAGTAAATACAAGGTGCTGCGGGGCTGTTTCCATGAGCACAACTAAGGATTCTAACTCAAACCTTGATGCCTCCTGCATTGGAAGCAGGCTAAAAGCTCCTCTAGCTGTTATGTTAAGTGACATCATTCTATCCTTCAGCTAATGCTAACGAATCCATGTCTCGTTTTGTTCAGCATCCAATGGCTATAGCAGCACAATTGTGCACCTTTTATAGGTTCTGACATATTGATCTGTGAATCACAGAGCTACAGTAAGTGGTGAATATATGCTCTTTATGAACTTGAGGCACTAAAATGTCAGATATCATGACAAAAAGTTGGAATTGGGTTTTATGGATGTCTGAGCTGTAGCCTACAACATGGACTTTTTCCTGTTTGAAGCAACACCCCGCATTTAAGTCAGCATGGTTCCCCTGCAGATATCTTGGGATGGCTGTACGGAAAATCTCCTCACATGGACATATTCTCATCTAATTCAATCTCAATGGTCCCAATTTGTTTTATATGAGCTGTGCAACAAGAGTTGTGAGTGCACACAGAGCGGGATTGCCATCGTGCCATAGATCTAGTGTTGACATTTCACAGCACCTGAGCTTTTTTACTTACAGTTAAACTAATAGGAGTTGTCCAACTGTTGTCTCACTCTGGAATAAAGCCATTGTTCTGCATGCTGTGGCTGCGCCTCGTGTGCCGGCTGTGGTTTTCCTTACCTTGGATTAGATAATATATGCCTTTGACAGGGCACTGAATCTAGGTCAGACCTATAAGCAAGCTCAGCTTTCTCTACTTTTCCAGCCTGTAGTCCCGAGCCAAGGCTGTATTTTCCGTTACCGATGCTGCTGCCTGTGTGCCTATTGGCCTATATTTTGGAGCGCAGTACAGTGAAGTGTAATAGTTTGTAATGACTAGTTGACCATGTCTGTCTTTGTTGTTACTTGAACAAGGTACAGTATGGTGCTAAAATCAGTAGGGGACGGAAGGGCATGGGCATAATAATAATAATAATAATAGCTTGGATTTATATAGAGCCTTTCATGAACCCAAGGACGCTTTACAAAATGTACCAACAACAACAATCAAAAACTATATGCCATAAGCCTGAGAGAATAAGTGTCTTTTCAAGGCAGCCTTAAAATATTATGGGCATGGGCAAATGTGTAATGGGCTGTGTAATGTTGATGCCTCCCGTTCTGGGGTGGTGATTCAATCATTTTAATTTGATTTAATATACACCAGCTGTCTATATTTGAAAAATAAATTCACCCGAGAAAGCTGAAAGACTAGTTTTCTTCGGCAGGCCCTGATGCTGTTAAACTTTAACAGCATCAGGGCATCCTAGTACCACTACCTTGGTAAAGTATTCAACAAATTTGCCGACCTTCAATTGAAAACGTACATAAAAATAATCCATCACTGTAATTTTAAGACTTTACTGTACCATAACTACTAAGTGAAAGTATGTTTGACAGTCATATTAGCTTTGTCCTTGCACTAACTGTGTGATTGTGGTCATTTTATTTGTCTATTTTTTTATGAGAGTTTGCCAGGGAGAGGCGCTGGCCCGGGAGTAGAGAGTGCAGGGAAAGACTCGGAGGGAATATGGAAAAAGCCGTTTCCTGCCAAAGTTAGTGGTTCAGAGAGGTTGGTTCATTATAATGGCTTAATGGATCCTCCAGGATGCCTCCTCAGTTTACAGTATGTAGGATGGATGCTAACCAGAGCTAAGCTAGCGCCACAGCCCCCGCTGCATTGCAGATCACTCTAAATGCACTGTGGTCAACAGTTTAAACCTCGGCCACTAATGGGAGTCGTGCATGGGAGAGATATGGGAATTTGTCGTTTCTTTTCAGTGTGGAAGTGCAGTTATATACTGTATATATAGATGCCTCTTGTCTGCTTACACATCAAGGGCACTGTTAGGGCTGGCGTTGACCAGTCTGACCCAGAAAATATCCCTCTACTACCGGCTGGTCTGGGTTTACCTTGGCCACGCTCCAAGTCTCGATCACCCTCTCTGAATTGTAATTTGCCAAATGAACTCCAGGAATGTCTGTCTGTGTTAGAGGGGGCCAACCCCACACCCCCAATGTGTCTACATGGTGGTACATGGTCTGCAGGTGACTTCAGGAAGAACCTTGTTTAAGGATGTAAATTAAGTGATAGTGATCTTGTCTTCAAACTTAAAGAGCCAGGATAACTGGTACTTTGTAACGTAATTGATCACGTTATTATGTCGACACAGTGGCTGATGTGGAAGACAACATGTTACATACAGTACAAATACAATCTGAGCATTTAGCAAGCACTCTTATCCAGAGTGTCTTACAAAGAATGGATTGCCAATGAAGTGCCATGAACACAACAAAACCACCACGTGGTTGAGAATGAGGTGCTGAATTTAACAATTAGGCCTAATTTTGGTGCATACACTGTAGCATCAACATCAAAGTGGACATCGTGGCTGTCTCTCTCTCTCTCTCTCTCTCTCTCTATACAGGTAAAGAGCATTTTAAGGAGAAGTGCTGTCAGGGACCAATGTATTTTATGGGTTTCTAACTCTGCTGTAGTTCTAGTGCAGACTGCAGGACAGGACCCATGGCTTGGTGTACTGTAGACCATAGGGGATGCTTTCAGAGGCAGGGAGGGAGAGAGAGTAGGTCGTTGCTTGGGTCAACATTAGCTCTTGAAAGTCGTTTTGTGCCGTTTTCACCTCCCCTTGTAGCAGACCCACGCAAATAATTGAAACACAGTGTTTTATGGAAACTGGAACTTATAGTCTGTGCATTGAGCTGGATATGTTCCCCCCCCCCCCTGAGCTTTGATAGTGGATATACTGTTAATAAATACAGAAGCTGGACATTTTTGTGGCGTGTGTGTGTGTGTGTGTGTGTGTGTGTGTGTGTGTGTGTGTGTCTCTCTTACCTCCCTCCTTCCCGTCGTGCACAACAGTGGTGTCAGATTATATCTACAGGATTGCTGAGCCACTGCATTCCTCCTTATTTCAGACCCTGTAAAAAAATACATTTTGGATTGAAATATAGTGCAAATGATTCTAGGTCAAACGCATGCTGTACTGTGTGAGGAGGGATAGATTTTAGGATCACATCCTGTTGATGTTTTATATAGAGCAATGTTACATTTGTGATCCATTATGCATGCGTTTAACTACCTGGCATGGTACAGCATATAGGATATTATATATTGATCTTTGGTCAATGCATTCAAGGCAGAAAAAAACTAAATCCAACATGGCAGGCCTCCAATTTTTTGCCTCAGCTGCAGAGAATCTGTTGTTGATTACAGTAAAAAAGGAGGCATGGCTCTTTAACCTGATAGATATTCCAGATGGCAGGTACAGTATGGGAGATAAATACAGCTCAGAAGTGAGCTCACCTCTCTTTTGTCTGAGAGTCTTTTTTGCTCGCAGAGATACTGTAGAATGTAGGACAAATGGGGGTACAGCAAAAGCTTTATTACTTTGATGTCTGGGCCAGGCATCTGTTCTCATGCTCTTTTCTCCGTCCAGGAATATACATTTAAAATGGCAAGTTTTCCAACCCCTGCTGCCACATTACAACAATGCAGTCAGCTTAAGATTTTCATTGTCCAGCCTTGCTTTCTCTCTCTCTCTTGTTAGCCGTTTGTTATTGGTCTCTGAAATACAAATGTCAAGCTCTGTCAATTAGCCTTTTTTTGTCGTTTTGAATAATTGGCAAGCATCTAGTTTGTGTTTGTACCAGCAGGCCTCACCAAGTTATCAAGTTAGTTACAAACATATCATCGCTGTCGGGGCAGAAACCTTGTCCCCCCCATCCATCCATCCATCCATCTTCTAGGGAGACACCCGAGAGGCATCCTAACCAGATGCCCGAAAAACCTAAGCCGGCTCCTTATTCTTTCGGTCATGACCCACACTTCATGACCATATAGGTGAAAGTAGGAATGAAGATTGCTCGGTAGACAGAGAGCTTTACCTTCTGGCTCAACTCTCTTTTCGTCACAACTGTGCGGTACAGCGACTGCAATACCACCCCTGCCGCTCCGAGTCCCCGGCTGATCTCCTTCCTCCCCTGACTCGTGAACAAGGCCCCGAGATACTTAAAACTCCTTCACCTGGGGTAATGCCTCACCCCCCCCCCCCACACACACACACACACACACACACACACACACACACACACACACACAGACAGACTTACTGTGGGTTTTATATTAATCAATGAAAAGTATCAAGCATGTGACTGAATAACAAAGTTACAGGTGCTTTGTTTCCTGAAATTTCCTGAAGTCAGTTTTGAAAATACAAACTGTCTTTCGCCACGGCAGCAACGATATCTGTCATAAAGGCCAAACTATCTCCTCATAGTCCAGACTCCAGAGCAGCACTGTCATCAAGACAAACCATTTGTACTTTCCCAGTTTGAGACTGTGACATTTGAGGTTGTGGTCGTGATCGAATGGTGTAGCGGTGGCACACGAGATCCGTGCCAGGGGTTTGCGGCCGTTGACTATTGTCTCCATCAACCACTGGCCAAAACGTGAGGATTGAAATATAATAAACACTGTTTAAATGTTATAAAATACTGAAGCACTATAATCGTGAGAAATAGCATTGCTATTTGACATAATTGTTTTCTGAGTACTGTAATTACTCAACCACTTATATTTGTTGGTTCTTAGTGCCAACTCTTATACTTGCACTTTGTAAGTCACTCTGGATAACAGCGTGTTAAATGCCTACATTATAAATCAGTGTTTCTTTGAGGTGAACATCTCTGAACTAATGTTCAGCAGCTCTCTGTGATCCATCTTTCCCTGACACAGATGACAAGGCAGAAGTGATAGAGAAGTGGAGAGTTACTTTATAGGCTAAAAGACTCTGCTGCATGAGACCCAGGCAGGCCACAGATAAGAGATAATAAAGCATTCAGCAAGTACACAAACAGATAATGCAGGGAGATCTCCCTGCTTCGGGAGTCAAGATGGTAAATGCAATGCATCAACGACATACCAACATTGCGTGCGTGCGTGCACACAAACGCACACACACACACACACACACACACACAAACACACACGTTCCTCCCACATCTGCAGTCTGCACAGGCAATCCATGTGACTCGGAAAAGGGGAAAATATATGCTTTAGCTCTCCTAATCTCATTCCCACTGTCTCCCATTTCACCTTCCCACAGTTGGATCTACTGTATTTCTACTCCATTCACTCACCTGTCATAACAGCTTCACTTTTACCTACTACACTGCTGATGGGATTCACTGTTGTCTGTGTCTATGTTCTGTAACCCAAATAATGCTGCTGAGCCAAGTTTTTCTTTTTTGTGGGAGCTTGGGTTTCAGTTGATCTCTGAATGGATGCATGTAATGAAAGACACGAAGCAGACTTCTCACTGAAGAGTTTTAGCTGTGTGTGCTCATAATTCCCACCTGTTTGATATAAAGCTGCGGAAATCAGCAATCGTGTAGTGGATGTGTGTTTTTTAAAGTGCTTTTTATTGCCTCTTTTGAGGCCGAGTGAACTCAGCCTAAGCACCTGCTATATGGGATCAGGGTTGAAAAATGCAGGCAAGACGGGCCTAGCCATCAATAACAGCATATTATTTACTCAGTCCTCTTAACGTGACAGTTTGTCATTGCTCAGAATATATACTCAGGTGTTTGCTTAAGTGCTTTCAATGAAGGTGCATTCCCACACACATCATCACCACACTTACTTTTCACTTCTATACTCACAGGGTTGCAGAAGTGTGAAAATGACATTTCCCCAGGTTGTAATGCCAACGTGAGAATGGCAATTTGTCAACTTGAGCAGTTTTTTCCATTATGGACTTTAACTTTTTACCAAGCTTTACCATTTTACTTTATTCATCACTGTCGCAGTTAGGTCAATATCAGCATATGTAAATCTCATGTCAGTTTGTATCATTTGCAATGACCGATGGAAGTAAATAATGAGACATCTTGACATCTTGAAAATAACAAATGTGGCTATGCTGCTGGGAACACATGACAATTACCATGTCACCTACTGTTAATGTCATGAAGGGAAAATACTGGAATCTTCTGTATATTTCCAATAATCATTCTTTACTCGCCGGCACATGTGCATGAGCTTTCAATTCTGACGTGGAAAAGGAAAATGTCACCATTTTATTTATCTTTTTTTTTTTTTTTTACCTCACAGCTCTCAGTGTGATATATTGGCATAAGGTTTCTCTGAAGCCACAGCTTTGGTGTAAAGATTGAGCACATTACATGGCTTGTTAGGTCCTTGAGCATTGGCCAATGCTAGGCTTAGGGCCAGGAGGACCCAACAAGCACGGGCATTATCATCTGTGTGTGTGTGTGTGTGGAGCTACCCAAACTCCATATAAGCTAAGTTTAGTCAGTCAGTAGTCGTTCAACTGAGGGTGTGACTTCTGTGGCACAGACAGATGTACTGTATGTGTGTACGTTTCAACAATGGATGGATGAATCTGGAACTTCTGCCAACAGATAATGGACATGATGAAGTGAGTCTTTGAAAATGATTAAAGGTGGAGCCTGCAACTTGGCTCTCGCCCTGCACTCTGCTTGCTTGGGGGTTTGTGGTGGAGAGTTCAAACCACTATCAGCCTCCAGTAATTGTCCCTGCACTTATCCCCTTAATCCCAATGGTTCACCAATAGACATTTAATTGCTACCTGTCTGAGGGTAATGCATTAAGGATTGCAAAGAGACAAGAGAGACACATTTTTGGATGAGAACTGATGATGATTTGCTGAACGTTCACCTTGCAGTTTTCACTAACACTATGTATTGTATTATGACGTCATTACCCATTAGTACTGTTATGTACAGTATGTACCGTTATGTTATGTATTAGCTGGTGCAATAAGCTATCCATTCCAACATTTACGTATGTTCCAGACATTTTAATTTATTGTAGGACAAACTACTAGTATCCCTTTGTAGCTAAACAATGCTCAAAAACGCTCCATTCTACACTTTGAAAAGTGGACACTGGAAGCATGGGCCAGCTGTGCATACGTGGTGGAACACTCATAGCCTCTTTATGGGTTGTCAAGAGGGCTGGCAGCCATATTGTATTCCGTTACCACAACAAATACTGTGTATGTGGCATTCCATGTCCAGGACTATTTAAGTGATGTCTTTGTCACTTCTGTCTCCTGCAGAGAATAGGCATGAAATCACGTCAAGTGTTGCGGTGGGCGTTTTAAATTAATGTCATGGCAGAGCTGCATGGGGTTAGTAAGTTAGGCCTAAGTAATATTGAAAGCATTAGGGAACTTTGTTTGTTGTAGCGGGCCGCTACAACAAACGAAGTTCCCTAATGCTTTCAATCAAACAGGAGAAAAACGATCAATCACCCGCTGCTAGCGGGTGATTTATCTTTTTTCTCCTGTTTCAGATCAAATACAGACTCGAATTCACCCAAAAGCCTAATAAAAATGCACCTAATGTAACACAGTATCACTTTACTCCACCCACTCTGCTTGTTTCATTGTCTTCGTAAAGAAGAAATGCAGTGTGTTCACTGTGTTGTCCATGTCCACCAGCTCTTCAATCACAACGTTTGTCACGAAGCAGCTGTCAAATCGATGCTGTCATACCCCAAGGAATCCAATCACATCAAGCTACAACAAGCCTAATGGAGATCTTGGCCAGTTCATTCCTTTGAAATTATGATTGATGCTCGCGAAAGAGAGGACCTCATCACCGGGTGAGATATAGCTAGGCGGTCAGTCCGACTTTCCCGTCGCCCCCCAAACCATTATAGAGGCAGTCTGCTGGCAACGGAATCAAGGTTACATGGTCTGCATGCTCATGTGCATTTCTATGTGATCCCCTATGATCCAAATGAGTGTTTTCAATCATGGCTCTGTTTGACTACAACAGACACAACTCCTGCAATGGGGTAAAGGAGTATCATCATTCAAATCATACATTCACTAGGAATCACATTGTAAGATGTTCGTCTATAGTCACAAAACATGTCAGGGTCAGTGTAAGCACATGTTTATGTATGAAAACAGGACACAACACATGATTTTCCCTTATTACATTACCATGACTGTGCTGTACTGTACTTTATACAGTACATTTCCGATACCTTAACTTCCTTCCCTCAGGAAGTACACCTGATGGCCTTGTTCTACTTTGCCCTGAACTGACCCGGCTGACCTTATTTTGCTCTACCCCCCCCCCCCCCCCCTTTCAGGCTGGTGGTTTGTCAGTACAGCGGAGGAGCAGGGCTGGGTTCCTGCCACCTATCTCAACTCCCACAGTGCAACGCGAGACGATCTGGAGCTGGGGGCCTCCAAAGCCGAGGAAGGTATGACACGTAAGCTCATTATTGTAGAAACATGCATGCCATGTATGTAAGCATCTACCAGCTCTCTCTCTCACACACACACACACACACACACACACACACAGACAGTCACACACAGACACACACACACCTCTACCCTCATGTACTCAGTCCTCCGTGTCAGACAAAACGCAGCGAACCCACCCAAAGAGCCAGCGCCGACCTACGTTGAAGGTTGACGCCCGGGTCGGCGTGAACAACTCCCTCTGTCCCGCTGCCATCGTAAGCATCCCAGAAACAGAGCGCGGATTGAGCCTTGAGTAAACACAGAGCAGCCGAGCCGGGGGAGACTAAGCCACAGCCGTGTACTGAGTGATGTGCCATACAGTGAAGCACTGTACAGTAGAGAGAGAGAGAGACACAGTCTAACACTAAAAACCGTGTGACCCTCCACAGAGTTACTGAGTAAACTCAGGAAAAGCGTTGGGGTGTTTATTTCCACCAGTGTTTAGTTCAGTGTGAGGACACTGCATGAGACACCATAATGCACTGGTTCCCAAACACTGTGTTGAGACCCAAGGTTGGGTCACAGACCCATTTTTATGGGTCCCTTTAATTTGTTTCCTACATTTTGTTTCCCAAAACATTTTCATTTCAAAACATTTTCATACTAGCTAGGGAACACACCTAATAAAACAGGAAGGTAGGACCCAATTTGCCAGATGACCATGCTGACATGAGAAGCTGGCAAAGATAGACTTCAGTCACGCAATCATCTTGATTTCTTCTCACAATTGGTCCCGTTATCACTTATCAAGCCAGCTTCTGGGCCAATCCAATATCCTTGTTGCATTCTTTAAATATTTTCATTGTAACCTCAGACAAAGTTTCATTGCAATGCAGGGCTGGGTAACATATTGACATTTGTTTATTGTAATCGTATCATATTTTTCCAAATAAGGTGAATTGAGATTTTACCGATTACAAAGTCATATTTATTTAGCCTAATACTGCCAGGCCTAATAAGAATGCCAGCCAAATACCAAGCAGTCAAGATAATTATAATAACTACATAATTTGATATGTGATTCTATATTCTGATATTTATCCATTTTCTCTTCTGGTTATTGTGATACTTTGCCCTGCCCTAGCACAATGGAACTCCAACCTCATAATATCACATTCAAATTAAGAAAACTTTATCATTTAATGTTTTATAGTATATTTGTACGAAAGAACAAAAAATCATTGTATCTTACACTTCCAAACAAACATTCAGATTTTCCAGCACTCTAGCCAAGAAATCTTTTGTGTACGATTTGTGTATTCCCTAACAATGGGACCCCGGATCCCTTTGGCATTGTATATCTTCTGACTTGAGGAGGGAGGGAAACAGAATGCATTTGGCTAAATAGCTCTACAGTTTCACAATGTGCTGACTAGCCCTTTCCCTCCCTAGTGGGACGTATAGACTACAGAACGTCTTCATCCCCCTGTACAATCCAAGATTGATGCATACCACAGAAATATTACCACACGCACTCATGCGCGCGCACACACACACACACACACACACACACAAGTTGCAGATAGCAGGCTGCCAAAGTGCTTTGGGGGGGGGGGACGTGTCTGTGTAATTAGTGTTTATGTGTCTAGTCAGCCCTGGGATTTGCCCACAGCCCATAAAGCACCATCGTTCTGTCAATCCCATAGACTGCAGCAGCCTCTGCCACCTCTCTGTCACCAAAATGGGGACGCGTTTCTGGAAACCTGGATCTGGAGCTCATGATAAAGTCTTTCGAGAGCCAAGATATGGACACTTTGATAGCTCAAAACAGTTTGAGTTGTGCCCCCCCCCCCCCCCCCCTTATTAAAAGAAGTGTTATGATGATGACAGTACTGTGTATATCTTCTGCCTCCCAGTGGTCATATTTCACACATAAATTAATTGTAGTCCATTAAATTAATTGGTTTTGCCTTATCAATGGGTTAGTGATGCGCAGCTTCTTTTCATACCGCATTAATTCAGCGGTGGACAGTAACAAAATAATTTGTTTCAGTATCTGTACGTTATTTGAGTATTTGTATTTTTGGATACTTGTATGAACAACTCATCACATTATGAACAACTTAAGCCCTATTTCAAATATAGTGAAAATATCAGCTTTATATCTGCTATTTCTACTACTAGACCGGGGCACCGTGGCCTACTTGGGAACGATGCGTGTGAATACGGTCAATGGCATTTACTGATAAAAGTGTTTCCTTGAATTAAGACAATTTAATGTGTACCCTGCAATTTCAAATGTTGGCACATGACAAAAGGTCTTCCTGTTGGTGCTAATCATTCTCATCTGTGTTTTACGTATATAAGAAAAGGCCATGGAGAATTATAGACCTGTTGTGGCACACACCACTCCAACCAGTGGAATTCTCAGCCTCTTTATTAATGTGATGGCATTCCTGGAACAGGACAATGTGTGTCCCAGATGCTCAACCAGGACAGCATGGGAAAACCATGCCGCTAATTACAAGGCCCAGAGATGATAGCTCGGTTTAACACTTCCTCTGTAACATTCACTCAACTCTCCTCACCAATCCGCCTCATAATGTCCCGTTGTGGTCCTGTTTCCTCCATGTCTTCCATCCATGTAACTAATAATGGCGACCCATGTCAACAATCATGATGTTGTTTGTGCTTGCTTTTTATGTTTCCCCATGTTTGTGTGTGTGTGTGTGTGTGTGTGTCTGGTCGGCATGTGTGTCCATCAGTCACTAAGCGCCGTAAGGCCCATCTGAAGAGACTGGACCGCAGATGGACGCTAGGGGGCGTCATCAGCAGGCAACAGAGCCGTGGTGAGATGCTGCCTCATGACCCCCCCCCCCCCCCCCCCCACCCACCCTACCATCCATTGTCATCATCATCGCTCTGTCACTGGTCAACCCAGGAGGTTTATCATTCTCTGTCACTGGTCAACCCAGGAGGTTTATCATTTTCTGTCACTGGTAAACCCAGGAGGTTTATAATCCTCTGCCGTGCCGTCCTATAACACATTCTTTCAGAATTCAATATGGAAGAAGAAAACAGAGGGGGCGACATTTTCTTTGCCACTTAAGCCCTTACATACAATCATGCAATGCCCTATATACTTTATTAAACAATGAATAGGGAAAATAGCCAAAGCTAACACCACGCGTGAGCTTGTAGATCGGCTAATTTCGACAAATACAGTACATGCAATGTACATCATGACTTCATACACCTACAGTATGGCATTAAGATACATAGATTCTTAAAATTGTAATTGCATTCTTGGTTTTTAAGATTCCACTGGGTGTGTGACCTACAGAATGTCCAATATTTTAAAAGAGAAAACTCAAAGTTGCCAGGTCTGCAAAATGTCAGTGCATGTTCAGTCTCGTTACCTTACTGTCAAGGTCATGATCACGAACCAGAAACCCACATAAGTAACCACTAACTGATGCAAACGTAAGCAAAGCATGTAAGCAAGATGGAATCAGCAACTTTATATAGTAATAAAGAGAAGTGAACCAGCATTATTTAACAAAGTTGCTCCATGCATTGTAAGTGGTTTATTATCATCAGCAGAATGTGCCAAAACCATCTTTTCTGAATTACAGAAGGGGAAAAAATTCCTTCCTTCTCATTGGCGTAAACGACCTCGATATGCCATGTTATAGCTTGCATGTTCTGAGTTTTTATGAGCAAATGAAAAATGTAAATGTACATATGTAGTCGTTTTCACAGTGCGGTGGAACCTCAACACGTTTTCTGCTGTGGTGTTTATAGCAATCAAGATTATAAAGACTATAAAGACTTTAAAGAGAGAATGTGCTTGCACATAATTCCCTTTACCAAAATACCAAGGGGTATTTTGACAGGATATGTAGTTGGATTACTGACAGAAGTGCAAGGATAGGCCATTTGAGTTCACGCCTAACGTCTGTGCTTGGCAACAGTTTCCACACAAGTGAAAGTTGGTGTCTCTGGAGTGCAGAGGTTTTTCCACCCTAGGAACGAAATCCTGCTTAAAAAGAAAAAAAGTAATTGTGCGGAATACACAAAAAAAAGGAGGTTAACATAATATCTGATTCAGAATTTCCCCCCACTGTTAAACATCACTAAAGGTTGAGGGGAGCCACATGAACAGGGTTTCCCTGAGTGGGAAGTGTTCTACTACATCTGAAACAAGGAGACCGGAAGACCCAGAATTCAGAAGAGAGCAGAGCAAAGCATGCAGGATGTGTCCTTTAACCTCCCATTTGCATACCAGTATCTGTATTTGGAGCTTTGTCTTTTAAATCTGTAGTTCAGAACATTAACCATTCTGTATGATCTAAATCTAAAGTCTATAGACTCCTTGTTAATATATTAACATATTAATATAATAATATGTTAATACAATATAACTACAGTACGGCACATCTGCAGTGGCACATCTGGAGGTGGTCTACCCACTCTTCCATTGAGTAGGACACCTACTGGTTAACAAGTTGTACTGCCAGAAGTTCATGAGCACAAATTATCTCCCCAGGCCAAGTGAGGACTGACTCTTGCCCGAGTGGTAGAAATGTGGTCTCTCATGTGGGAGACGATAGGGTTTGAAATGACTCACAGGTAGGATATCAAAGTTATCCCAAAGCCATTCACCCCTTTTAGAACTTGCGGAGGAGGAACGACAGTTAAAAAATAAATCAAAAAGATTTACAGTCCTCTATTCTGACAGGTTTGCTTACAGGCTTACTGTCTCTTCTATTTTTAAATTATCTTTTTTTTCCTGTGCTGTTATATGGTGAGGAGAGACCTCTGCTCTGTAATGGTATGAAAGACTGTCAAGAGTTTGCCTCTTGGGAAGTCACAAATCAACATGGTGCCTCTGTTTGCTGCTACCTGCCGAGTTAAGAGCAGACTTCTGCCCCAAAGCCAGAAGTCTGTGTTGTGTCACTTATTGTACTTGTGTTTGACACATAAGTGTCAAATAGTTTACCATAGAGTTTCACAGCGTAGATACCTTGATCAAAGTAAATGTCAGTGACTACCGACTACTATTGCATTGTGCCATGTATTTGACGAGAAAGACATATTGCCTGGGATTCTGATGATACCATTATGACATTTTTAGATATGCATCACTTCCTTTTTTTCTTCTCTCTCAAGATAAAAACCTTTAGATCTTTTTATCTTCTTGAATAATATGCCATTACTCCAGACTGACATGAGCCTTTCTCACAACCTTTGTCCTCTGACCTTGGCAGAAGAGAAGTATGTAACAGTGCAGCCCTACACCGGCCAGGGGAAGGATGAGATTGCCTTTGAGAAAGGAGTCATTGTGGAGGTGATACAGAAGAACCTAGAAGGCTGGTGGTTCATCAGGTAATGATCGGGTCACGGTTCCAGATAATGTGACGGGGCAGACATGAGACATGTTTGGTTCACTTCCTTTGCATATCTTATATATACATAATATATATCCTTCTTTTGCCAATTCTGCCCTCCCAGGTACCAAGATAAGGAGGGCTGGGCTCCAGCCTCCTATCTAAAGCAGGCGAAGGATGAGCTCTCCCCCCGTAAGAAGACTGTGACTGGTCCAGTGGAGATTATTGGCAACATCATGGAGATCAGCAATCTGCTCAACAAGAAAGCCCTGAGTGAAAAGGATGTGCAGACTGAGGGCCTCCCAGAGGAAAGCCCCCGTGTGCTTAGGAGGGAGATCAGCCTGCCTATCCCCTGCTCCGACACCAGCCCTGGCAACACACCACAAGAAGTGAAGAGCAAAGCAGAGCCTGCTTCCCCAGCTGTAGCCCGTGTTGCTCCTCACAGAGTTGAGATCGGTACGTTGCATTTGTGTGACTGTTTGATCATACTTGGGAGTGTGGCATGGCATCTGCCCATAAAGTAGTAATATCAATGACATGCATCTGTTGTTTTTGGGAACAGGTTCACCAATTCTCAGGCAAAAACCACCACCCCGAAGAGATGCAACCTTGGTATGTTTTCTTCCCCCTTTCCACACATTTTCTTTGGTCCACAGCATAGCATTATAATTAATTGTGCCACTCTCATTTTAGGGATTCCAAATGCCTTCACCTCCAGAGCCCCCTACTGTTGAAGCAGAGTATTACACTATTGCAGAATTTCAGTCATGTATATCAGATGGTATCAGTTTTAATGGAGGACAGAAAGCTGAGGTAAGCTAAATCAGATATTCAAGATGCTCCTTTACATGATCATCTTGTTCTTGCATAATAATCACACACATATATTTATAAAGCAATGGAATCACCTTAGCAATGGCACTAGCTTGTGTTAAAGAACAAGTTAAAGGATATTACACTGCCACCAATATTAAACTGACTCTTTCTTGGGCATGTATCATAGGTGATTGAAAAGAACTCGGGCGGCTGGTGGTATGTCCAGATAGGAGAGAAGGAGGGCTGGGCTCCCTGCGCCTATATTGACAAACGGAAAAAGCCAAACCTGAACCGGAGAACAAGCACACTGAGCCGACCCAAAGTTCCACCTCCAGCTCCACCCGTTAAGAAGCAGGACTCAGTAGAGACTGCACCACCCAGCAGTCCTGGCTCTGAGGCTCCAGAATCCCCTGTTTCTCCTGGCAGGCCTGTGTATGAGGAGCCAGAATATGATGTCCCGGCAATCGGCGACCTAGACATGGAGTCCGAGTTTGAATTCCTGCGAGGAGACAGTTCCTTGGTGGATAGCAAGAATGAGGACACCTCATCAGAGAAGGGTTTTCAGCCCTCTCCCAAGCCCTCCCCAGCTTCGTCGCTTCACAGTGCCTCCTTCAAGATGGGCGAGTCGTTTGAAGAGGGTGAGGCAGAGGAAGAGTGTATTTATGAGAACGACGGCTTCAGGCCCTTCCGAGAGACTCCGGAGAGGCAGTGCAGCAGAGACTCTAATTCCTCCAAGACAAGTGTCCTGTCTGAAAATGGCAGGGCCGCAAATTTAAAGACCACTTTAGGGGCAAGAAGAGCTGGAGGGAACAAGCTCAAGATCAACTTGAATGGAAGCACGTCTTCGACCAAAGCTGGGGAGGCCTCCAGTCATAAATCTGCCTCTAATGAATCCACACCAGACCTGTCCCAGCAGTCCAGACCTAAGAAAGACCAAGAGGAGAACAATACGCCCTCTTCCACCAAATCTTCTTCTAAACCTAAGCCGGTAGTAAGGCCTAAACCCCAGCTGTCCAAGACCTCCAGTGCAGAAAAGATGGACATCAGCACCCTAAGAAGACAGCTAAGGCCAACAGGGCAGCTAAAGAATGGCACCAAGGCCTCCAAAGGAGAGGACTCAGAAACTGCTTCGGTTATCTCCTCTGAGGACTCCTTCTCTTCCCAAAGCACGTCTGACATCTCCATCTATTCCAAGGGTAGCCGGGGAGATTCTGACCTGGAGGGTTGCAGCCTTTATCGCACAACAGACCCTTATGACAAGGTTCAAGAATGTGAGCTCAGCTTCCCTGCAGGGGTGGAGGTGGAAGTTGTGGAGAAGCAGGAGAGTGGCTGGTGGTTCGTCCGTTGGGGCGATAGCGAAGGCTGGGCTCCAACTTACTTCCTGGAACCTGTCAGGCAGCCAGATGACATGGCTGCTGGGTCAGAGTCTGATGGTACCCCCACCAAACCGGGCAGCTTGAGTAAGTCTAACAGCCTTGAGAAGAATGAACAGAGAGTCCAGGCCCTGAACAACATCAACCAGAACCTGAAGAGAGTCACACCACCCATACCCTCCAAGCCACCAGGGGGGATCTCCAAACCCACCGGTCTGGTCAACGGATCTCTGAAGCAGAATGCTATCAAACAGCAGCAGGTGGTCAGACCTCAGTCTGTGTTCATATCAGCCCCCATTGTGGACCGGCCCAGTCCCGTCAGTTCTCTCAGGAGGAATGAATCCCTCAACTCCACTGACCACCCACGCTCCAGCCCCACTGTGCGGCGGAATGCCTCCTTCGGCATGGTGCCACGCAACACAGCGGAAATCGTTAACACAGTATTATCCAACAGGAGCAGACCTGGTACTGGTAGCTCAGAGTCTCTCAGCCACATCTCTCCCAAGAACGCTCTCCCGGTATCCACAGTGAAGCCAAAGCCCCACATCATCCATAACAACCTCAGAGAGATGTATGTCTCCATAGCAGATTACCATGGTGATGAGGAGACCATGGGATTCCCAGAGGGGACCACTCTGGAGGTTTTGGAACGAAACCCCAATGGCTGGTGGTACTGCAAAGTTCTAGACAGTGGCAGGCCAAGGAAAGGATGGGTTCCCTCAAATTACCTTGAGAGAAAGCACTAGCACTCATGTTTGGAGCTGGCAGATCTCTGGACGTGTGTAAAGACTACTTACACAGAGGCATTTATTTGTGTGTTTTATAAAAAGGTTAACAATATAATGTCAAGTAAGAATTTAAACCATAATAGGTACCTCTGCCAGCATTAGCTGGCAGATCAACTTGTGATATCTCCAAAAGTGAAATTGTGTAAAAGTAATCTGTTTGATACGGCACCTGGGACATGCAATGGGAGCGATACTAAGGCTTGGTGATAACTAAAAAGAACACCAATACGAGCAAGAAACTATTTACCTTTTAAGTAGTTTGCTATACCATTTTAAAGAGATTACTGTTAACTTGAAACACCCCAACTGTCTGAAAGTAATTCAGTTATTCAGTTTTAATTCCTTGAACATTCTTTTCAGTTTATATGGTTATGTTCTTGATTTCACTTTAAAGCACTTAGCTTACAGCATGTCTGAAACGCTTCTATTATAACGACAATGCCTTGGGCTGTTGAAAATAACGTAAAACATTCTTTTCTGTATTTTGTAAGTAAAATAGTCTAATATTTCTTTGCCAGAGCTTCTTTGTGTTAGTCTCTCCCTGATATTGTCTTTTTGCATGTATTTACTTTTACCTACATGTGAAATTTAATATTTTGCCTATTTCAATATTTTTTATATTTTGCCTAATGAAACTATTTGTATGTATCTGCTTGTCACGATATTTTCCCTATTCCTCAATCTGTTTAGAGCCCATCAAGGATCTGTCAGAAAAGTCCCTGATGATCCAAATATAGATTTGAATTAAAATATCAGTAATTTCTTCTCTTTATTTGTTAGATATTGTCAAAAATGTTACTCCCCTGAGTAACCGATATTTATTCATTACTCAAAAAACACATTTTGTACATGATGGTCTGGATAATGAAATGTTCTCGTATATCAGCATAATTTCTTTCCTCTATATTATTATTTGATTCACAACTGTTCACAACTACAACAATTATCCCCAAAAGGACTCAATATAAAGCATGTTAACCTAAGTTTCTGCTGGGCAGTACAACTGACACAAAGCTCAAACTGGAGTAGTGTCAGGAAACTCACTTTTGTTTCATGGTAACTATGTGACCAATGATGATAATGAAGTGCCAAATGAATGAAGTAAATAAATGCACTTTTGCACAATAAGATGTGCATCATTTTAATTTGCATTTCTCACAGGTATGTGATATTCTTTGTGTCTTTGTTTGTCATGCTATGGTTTTAATCATAATGTTAGGACATGAAGTAGCAGGCCAAGGACCGTCAGCTTGTGAATAGAAAGTTGCAGTGCATCAGCAGCAGTTTCGCTGAACCTTCTCTTTAGTATGTGTTGTAAAGCATCACTTTTTACTACCCATTTTTTTTTATATTTGATTAAGTGCCCAAAATGCTAAATGATATGGCATCCATTTGGTATAAAAGATAATGTGCCATAACGTGAACAATTTATGAGCATTTGGCTCCAAGCCTTTAAGGGCAATGTTTTGGTCACAGGGGATAGTATTAAGCCCAACACACACCGGGTGCGCAGCGACGCGGCAACGCCTGGAAAATAGAAGTATAGAACAGTGGCGTATCGGAGCGTGAGGCGAGGCGTGAACGCGCGTCGGTGTGGGATAGGTTCATTGAAAATAACGGAGGCGGCTGTTTTGACGCGCGGCGTTCGCAGACGGTGTGTGATGGGCTTTAGTATTCAAACCCGTTAAGTAGTGCTGCACAATTAATTGAAAAAAATCGAGATCTAGATTCAGACATCCATGCAATCTCCTTTCTAAAGCAAGCAAGAATCGTGCAGCACTAGCTGACTGCCCAATTCATTTTAGTTACTCGTGTTTTTGCTACAAGGGAGAGACTTTAAAAGAGGTTTAAGTCAAGCACTTTGATGTTTAAAGCCACAGTAGTTGGCTCCATGTGCCACATTTTTTATGTAGTAATGAGATGAGAATCACATTTGAGCAAGAATCGTGCAGCACTATTGGATAAAGTGGGCTATAACAAACATTAACATACTGTACTATACTGTAATGTCACTGGTCAGTGAATTTCAGATCAACTGGCCAACTCGCTGAGGAGAAACATGGATGAAGATAGAATAACAGAATGACTTGACTGAAAGAACAGATAAAAATGAGAATAAAGTTACAGAGTGAAAATCTCGTTGAGTCTATTCAAAGTAAAGGAAATGTTTGACAAAGGCAGGAATTCATGTTTAAGGTACTTACCTTAAACATGAATTCCTGCCTTTGTCAAACAACATTTCCCACTTCTCCCAAGAAACACTGTTCTAGTAAGACCTGTATTTTGACTTTGGCTGGATTTCTTTCAGTGGTCAGTGGCCAGCTTAAGATAGCATCTGACAGAGTCAAGGTTTGAATTATGAACGTGGCATTGCAGTCCCACAGTCAGAAGCTATACAAGTGTATTTTCCAATACATACAAATGGAAATCCTCAAAATCAAAAGATCAATGAGGTGAAATGGAAGGCACTGGAGTGACTCTGCCGGCTTTGATGCCTTTTTATTATAGGTGCAGAGTACAGAGATGGACAACGCTTTGAGGTATACTACATCTTCCTGATGAAGATGTATAGTGTCCTCTCTTGCCATTGTCCCGTTTCTGTGATGCACTCGACCTGCGTAGCTTTACCTGGCTGATGCGGTGGAACTGAAATAATAAAGAAACCCCAAGTACAATATGTCACTTAAAAACTGAGAGCTAGGATATTAGATTGTTTAATCAGTTCATATTTATATAACATAGATGTACTGTACATAGGCCCAATAGTAGTGTCCCTACCCTCTCTCTGACTCTTTCCTACTGTACTGTAAAGCAAGAAATGCTTTCCAGACAGGAAAAGTGGCACAAGGTACAAGGCCAGACTACACAATGTGAGAAACATGTCCTCTTGAGGCAATTCAACAAAAGGTTGAAGTAAGTTACTTTCTTCCTTGGCTCAGCTAATTGTATGGCAGTGTTGGCAGGTTGTGTTCAGTGCTTGTGTTTCTTGTCATATGAAAGGTCAAAGATTGATATGTTCATTATGTTCAGGGCCGCAGGCTTTCAAACATTTCACAAATAGGAGCTTACAGCTCTGATGATTTTTCTATGTAGTTGAAAATAAATCTTTTATATAGGCCTAACAGCCTTAGCTGTTAGTGGCTGAATGGATTGGTCATTTGCAATTAAATTACAATGGCTGACACAACACAAAGCTAATGTATTCTGAAGACATTAAGCCGGTACAACTCTCCATGGCCTCTGGAGGGCAGCAACAACCAACAGCTCACTGAAATTCTCTCTCCCCTCTTTTTATCAACAAACTGAGACAATCGGTGTGTGAGGGAATCATCGCATCATCGTGACTTTGCTTTTTAATCATTTCTCAGAACAAAATTAGAACATTTTGCTCATATTGATATAATTGCACTTGTCAGCAGAGGCTGGCTCTTGACAGCCTCTGCTGTCTCTGTCTCTCTCTCTCTCTCTCAGTGCTCAAGGAAAGGGCTTTCTTGTCCAACAGTACACCCAAAGCTTAAAGTCTTAACAGCAGCATGATACACAAACACAAGCACTCAGCATGTGATGTCTGATTGAGGGTGGAAATCATTAGCACGCCACCTTTCTGGAATACAAATCCAATATCCTTCCTGAATCCTGACACATCACAAATGCATTTGACCAAGCGACTGGTGAGAGGAGATATCAGACAAGCCCTTTAAGCCTTTCGAAAAATGGTGGCCAGGTTCACAGAGAGGTCTGAGTGGAAAGTCTGTGTGTACACACAGACACCAGAGAGAGATATACTGTATTCATGTCACTTTCACAAACCCCGGCTGTGTATGCCCCAACACTCAGCCCCCCCATCCAACATCCATCCCCTGAGAATACTTGGCCATGAACAATGGCCGCCGCTGCCTGTTTCATATCCAGACGTCACAGGGCAGTATTTGTACGTATCGGAGTGCAGTGTAAAACAGTCCCACATTAGCGCCAGGCCAGCAGAGTAGTAAATAACAGATGATGTTCACTCTGGCCAGGTCTACATACCTCCACTCTAAACAGTTTCTGTGTGAGTTATGGCTGTTTACTAAAAGCCTCTTGTCGTTGTTATTCATGTGCTGGGATGTAACACAAGGCATACTACCGTGCAGAATGGTCCCTTTGAGCATTAGAGAGGCTGAAACGTGACTGCCTTTTTTATTGGCCATTTATAATTTCCATGGAAAATCAGTGTAATTCCATCATTTAACACTTGACTGGGACAGCAATGAGGTAGGAGCTGTTGGAAATGCTAGTCTTTTCATATACAGGCACACAAGTATTGGCCTAGGTTAAGGGCATTATAAGGGCTTTGTCCAAGTTAGCCCAAATCCCCAGGGTACAGGGTCACACACGAGTATAGTGCTAGTACACTAGTTTAGTAAACTAACTAAGTGCTTGGTTTAGCTAGAAAAATAAGAAATTGTCTGCAAATTACTGTATGAAACAATGTTATCCAACAAATAAGAAATGTGCAGGTATCAAAAGCCAATACCAAGTGTTGTAGACCAGGCAGAATTGTGTAAAATGTGCTGTGCTGAAGTCAAATTGATTTGGTTTTTAAGACTATCAAGGGGTTCTGAATTCAAATTTGCTATATGACCAGCTTAAAAATGGCCAATAATATTGATATCCACATTTGGTACTACCAAACGAACAACATGGAAAAATGTGATTTCAGTTGAAATCTAGCTATGGTAAAATTAACTGGAACAGGATACACGTTGTACACCGTGACCTTCTGGAAACCCAGAACTACAGTTATGCACAGAGCCTATCAATGTACTACTAAATGAGTATTACACCTGGCGATAGGAAACATTCATTTGTATGTTTCAGTTTAAATAAGTGACTTTAAACATTTATTGTTAATTACTTTTGTCACACCCCTAGTTGTTATCAACATCACACAGGTTGTGCCCTAGACCCAAACCTTTTAGCTCAAGACACCAAGAGAAATGTGACTCTCCTCCGGACCAAAATCTACAAGCTACAAGCTGACTACTACTTCTTAATGCTATTAGAATATTTATTTAAGGATTGCTTCACTCTCTGAATACATTTTTACCATTCCAGCTGCACTTCCAGACTTCTGTGTGGATCACAGGCATACGTTCGAAGATGTGATTAATTGTTGAAAAATATGTAAATAATAGCCTTAGGAATTATTCCTTCAAGCCGGGAATGGCAATGCAACCTTCTTTTATTTCCACTCCCAGCCTTATATTAATTTTTTTATTTTGTGTTATGTTTAGTTGTATTTTCTGTGTCTTGCTGCTGTGTTCTTTGAAAACATTACGAGAAGTTGAGGGAACATCAGGGGTTGTCTGTTTCAAGCAAGGCAAATTTGTTTGAGCTGACATGATGTAAGACAATATCATCTCTTCCCAGTCCTTCCTTACCAGTGGATGATGTAGCTAGAAGCAAGATGACAGCAGGTGGTCCTGGAGAAGGCTTGGGCATACCACAAATGCACAAGTGCAGCATCTATGAAATAATAAAGCATAATAATAAAGCATCAAAAACATTTGTGTCACAAAGCAGCATGCAACATGTATATATCAAAAGTATTTTCAATGTCAACTATAAGTGCAAAGAAGATAACAATTGCTTTTAAAAGAAAAAAAGAGAGAAAGAAACGTGGACATCAAAATGCTATCCAAATAACATTCTTAACATTTTGACAATAAGGATAGAGTGATTCTGAATAGGTGAGTCTTCAGACAGCGATAGAAAATTGCGAGTGAGTGACGTTCTGAAGGGTTGCAAAATTCCAGGAAACTTCAAGGTGTAAATTTCCCATTTGGAATAAAATGGAAATATACCATGCCAGATATAAACAAACCTTGTATTATATCATAAGCAGAACAAATTGTAAAGCATTCAAAACAACAACAATATAGTTACCGGTAAGTTGAACTTTAACCTAAATTACGTGAAAAACAAAGATCTTGAATACCATTTTTAAAACATAAATTAAGGAGGTCCTCAGGTTTCAATATATTTTCCATGGACTTCCTCACCGTCAGATCTCGTTTAGTTGAGTTGTGATAAGCATAATGTACAGTATAACTTGCTTCAGAAATGGAAATCGAAAATAAAATGTAAATATATTTTTAAATATATTTTCGTGAAATACAGTATAGCTTCCTGCCTCGGATTTGGGAGGTGTAGTTACAGGCTCTATATAGCATTCAGAGATTGTGGAATACCGGTACTTGTCTGGCTCCACGAGACCAGAGGAGCTCCCTCTCATGTTACTGTATGTCTCACTTTGAAAAAGTAGACCTACGTATATGCCCAGAGTATATAGGAATCATGATTAACCTAAACATGCCTACAACCTAGTATTGCTTTTTTTCCTCAAAATAATATATTTAAATTTAACTTAACCTCAAGGACTTTTTATGGAATTCCTGGATTTTTATACCCTTTACATTTCCTAGTTCTGACTACAAGTGGGAGTTTATTCCACATGTTTTGAGCCAGGAGAGAGGACGTGTGGAGCGATGGCCAGGGCTCAAACAGCCTTCCGGTGGTAGCTGATCTAAGTGAGCAGGAAGGGTTGGGGGTTTGATCATGTCCTGAACATATTTGGTTGCCATGCCCTTGGCTGCCTTGTAGGGCCTCACCAGTGATTTGTACTGGGTGCGGGCACCACGCAGAGGCCAATGAAGGGAACACAAAGGAGGAGGAGACGTGAACATTTTGTGAAGTTAAGTAAGGGCATGCTAGGATTCCAAAAAGGAGGGAGTTGGCAATAGTCAACTGTGGAGATGACTGAGGCCTGGATAAGGAGCTGGGCACTGTAGGCAGACTCGTTGGTGAGAATGAAGTGTCTGATCCTTCCGGATGTTGTAAAATGTAAACCTACAAGACCGAGTGATCACTGCAACGTCACTATCCAGGTTCTTGGCAGTTGTAAGTCAGTTACAACTCGTGCCACCAGGGAGTTTGACGGAAATTAAAAACTCCTGTAGGGGGCAGGACTTACCTCTGTGATGAAGAGAAGCTCTTGTCATGCAGCATGTACTCTTCAACCTGTGGAACAGAGCGAGAAGGAGAAATTTGAGTGATGAACCATGAACATACACCTTTATACAATCAATGGCAGCCACACAAATGGAGAAAGGGAGGGAGAGAGAGGGGGAGGGAGTGAGGGAGGGAGAGATCAAGTCACAGGACACAAATTATTATAAACCAGCGGCATCAATCATTCTTCCCAGCATAAAACCCTGTCTGTGATGCATGTACAGTCTGTGTGATAAACAGTCCATTTGTGTATACAGTATACCAGTGTTTATCAAACATTTTGCGCCCAAGGCACACCACATAGGCAAGTCAAACACTCATGGCACACCTGTTTTAATGTATACATGCAAAATACTCTATATCGCATCTCATCAGTTATCACTCCGACTCTGTAAATGGCAATGCCAATTAGCAATTACTTTCAATGGTGTGACATTCTGGGGAGCACATGTGGCCCCATGTGCGGCTATTGTCATGGCCTGAACAGTGTTTGTGCCAAGTTTGGTGCATATTGAAGCAACAGTGCGCCTGTAACACTATTGGCAGACCCCTCAACAGTGTTGAAACTTGAAACGGTGCGCCTGTGGCATCCAGGGGCCCCATGTGGACCCTGGGGGCCCGTGATGTGGCTACTGGTGTTTGCGCCAGTGTTTGCGCCAAGTTCGGTGCTGATCGGTGCTGAACATGGTTAACTGAACAATAAACCTAGTACGTACAGTACATATATTGAAATGTATTGAAAAAGTTGTTGGCACAGGATAAAATGCTCTTCGCCAGATTCAAGCACAATTGCATTAATCACAAGTTTGAACATAAATCCCAGCCCAAACACATTCCCATGGTAAACAATAACACAAAAATAGAATAATGCACACAGAGATGCATAGCCTAGGGGGAATCCTTTCCTGAGCCATATACAGTAATACAGGAGCTCTGGACGTTACAACCAGTAATAGTCCGGCGGAGGGGCGTGGGAAATTTCGTATAGTTTTTTTTTATTGCCCTAAAATATTGTCTATATATGTATACATTCATGCTGACCGGCTGTTGCCATTGAGCAATTTATTTTATATGTGACCATATCATTAACAACCTAATAAAAAAACATTATGCTTTACGTAGCATGTAGTCTCACGTAGCCAGACAACTATTCCACAATCTCCAAATGCTATATAGTCTGGAACTACACCTCCCGAAATCCAGGGAAAGGAAGCTGCCATTTCCGTTCACGAAAATATATTTTTAAATATCTTCACGTTTAAAATGTTAAGCTGCCATTTCCGTTCACGAAAATATATTTTAAAACATCTTTACATTTAAAATGTTTATTTCCTTTTCTGCTAAGCAACAAGCTATATATGCTTAGGTGATTTCGATTTAGGATTACATTTGCGCTGAGGAGGCTCCACTTTATATTTTACTCATGAATCATGATAAAGCATTTTTTTCCACCCGGTACTACGGCACGTTGCGCGCACGCGCCTACAAACATGTGCACAATCTGCGCACATGTACAGCTGATATCCAGCTGATAGCCTAAGGTCGCATTCACACCTCTAATTCGGTAGACTCGATGCGAATGGTTGCATCATTTTTGCATATTTAATTTGCTGCGTTTGCCTTCACACTTCACACTGCGCTGTCATCCGTAGCAATTGGAAATGCAGCAGGGACCTTTATCAATGTGTTCAATTCATAAACTACACAGTGAAATCTATGGTGTAAAAATACTTTACTAATTACACCTGGCGATAGGAAACATTCATTTGTATGTTTCAGTTTAAATAAGTGACTTTAAACATTTATTGTTAATTACTTTTGTCACACCCCTAGTTGTTATCAACATCACACAGGTTGTGCCCTAGACCCAAACCTTTTAGCTCAAGACACCAAGAGAAATTTTACTCTCCTCCGGACCAAAATCTACAAGCTACTAATAGTACTAAATAATAGTTAGGACGTCACGTAAAATTACAGTAACGTGCATGCAGTGAGTCGTCGGGCCTCTCTCTATCGGCATGGAGGCACAGCGCTGAGCACACTGAACACAGACAGCAGCGCAAAATGAATCCGACCTCTGACGTCTACAAGTTCGAGATCAAAGTCCCTATTCCCCACACAGTGACAGTGACAGCACTCCATGTTTACGCACTACAGACAAGACAGAATTTATTTTTTCTTTCCGCTGCATAAAATATGCCTTCTCCGTCTCCAACTGTGTTTCCTCATCATTCATCTGCCACATTGTTTGCTTCATTTCCTTTATTTGATGCGGGTTGCATTCACACCTTCAGTGAATCGAAGTGAAGTGAAGCAAACCCCCCGTTTTTTTGGCAAAGTAGAATTGATTGATGAATCGATTGAGCCTTCACACCTGCTAAATGAAGCAAGAAAAAGTCCTTGGGCTAAAAGACGGCCATAGCCGTCATCACAAATGTGATGAGGTGAGCACATTTGGGTAAGTGGCTAACTGGCTATTGCCATTTTTAGCCCAAGGAGTGTTTTCTGTGCAAAACTAATGCTAGGAATGGATTCAGAATCATGAAAACCTCAACCTTTGCCTCCAATTTCGACATCCCGCCACTAGTCTCCGACATTCTTGGAATGGCCGCGGTACTTTACATTTTTTTCAAGGGTCCCGCCATTCCGACACGGGACATATTCAACAGACAACCCAAGCCACCCCCCCTCAATTAAGCTATCGCATTCAGCTATAGCACATACAGCATTGGATGATCTAATGAACATGTGATGTGATCTCTGTGAAGGAGCCGGACAGTTATAGCCCTGCAGAGGGGTCTGCTGACCGATTGACCCTCAAGAATGTTCAGTATGGTACCTTCTGACTGAGACAGCAGTCACAGCATCAAGTGATACACACACACTGTCAATGATGTCAGAATTGAGATGTAAACACTCTGTTACTGGGAACTGTCCAATTCCAGGCACCACTGGCGGCTGGCCTTCATGTTCATATACAAGGAAGTACCCTTTCAAATGACTTGTTTCCATACAGAATCAGTCCCATGGGATACCCTTGTACCATATACTTGATTCCATTCAGTTGGATTAAGTGTCATCGCCACAGATCACACCCTGACTTGAATATGTCATAAAAGCATTCATTCACAATTCACACCCATAACACCAGAGGGAGCGCAACAAACCATGTGCAACCCAGTTTCAGCACTAACAATTAGGACTAAATTCATTTCACTCCTATGCCACCAAAATGTGGAACGCCCTACCAACAGTCATTAAGACATGCAAATCCCTTGACTCCTTCAAAACCGCTCTTTCAAAACCGCTCTCAAAGGGCACGTACGGACAGCTGCAATTCGAAACTGGCCCCCATAAAATCTGAATCCCCCCCCGCCCCACCCACTCCCTTATTCCCCTCACCCTATGTTTTTTCCCTTTTTGCCTCTATGATTTCCTGTTTTTGGCTATATAGAAGTGTATATTTGTATGTCTAAATGTTTTGATGAATTGAAAACGGTGGGCCCAAAAGTGTAATGCTTTTATGGTGTCATCCACTCACAGTTAACAGTTTTTGTGTTGTGCTTGAAATGTACTGTAATTCTGCAAACTGTTAATAAATACTTCAATTCAATCAATCAATCCATGAAGTATAAATATAATTTGGTTTTGGGTGTAAATATCATGTTTTCATATGCCTTGATCGAACGATATTGACAAATAATAAATAAATAAAACTATATACCAAATTTCCCACTTTGAACAAAAAAAGCTTGTTGGCTGCCGGACAATAAGGAGAGTTACAATAATCAAGTTTTGATATGACTGATGTCTTCCTCATGTCCTGGGTGAGGAAGAGTCACTACACAACAATAACTGTTACAAGGGTTTGGATAATGAGCGACTATCACTATAGTCATCATAATAAATATTTGCTTGTTTATCCAAAAATGCCTGTGATCTTACATACATTAATTCATACAGGCTAGCTAGGGAATTTGAATGTTATCCAAACTCAAAATGGGTGATGGTAAATGGTAAATGGTGCATTTATATAGCAAGGCGCTTTACATAGATTGTGCAATACATTCACCCATTCACACACCGATGGCAGCGGAAACCATGCAAGGCACCAACTAGCACATCGGGAGCAATTATGGGTTCAGTGTCTTGCTCAAGGACACTTGCGGTTCCCATCCAGGCACTCTACCCCTGAGCCACCGCCCCCGTGATCCACTGGTCCTTCTTTCTAGGCCCTGTCAGTTCCATTCCATCCATTATCATTATCATTTCAGTAACTTATTAAAATAAAATTCTAAAACCTCTTGTCGTCCCCTTAGAAATAGGCAACATAGCCTACTGTAGCATGATGGAGCTTCATGTAGCCATGGTTCACATGACCTGATGACAGTCATGATTATGACAGTGAACATATTTCAGGGCTAAGCTAAGCCCCATGGTGCCAAACATCTACTTGGAGCTGTGCTGACTATTTCAGCATAATGTACACAAACACTGCATAATCACCTCAGCTAGCTTTACAATTTGGTTTTTGTTTTCCTTTATTTAATGCTCCTAGCATCTGGTTCACTTGTCAGCAAGATCCAGTCATCCAAATTAGATATCAAAACGTAGCTTAATTAGTTTATTTAACACTTGTCAGCAAGATCCAGTCATCCAAATTAGATATCAAAACGTAGCTTAATTAGTTTATTTAACACATGCCAGTGGCAGTACCACACACCTTTCATGGGTGGGGCGGCCCATCCATGGTTAGTAAATGCAACGTGGCAAAGCGCGCAGGTTCCATTACCGGTGTATATACGGTATGCATTTAAATGAATCATTAAGAAACGTAATCCTCCTTCCATGCACAAACGAGAACGACAAACCTTACCTGAAGTAAATCAAAGTCAGGTGCAGACGTGTTCTTCACCACCCAGCTCCCTTTTGTCCTCGGTCAACAAAACATTGCACATTCGCAGTGAGTGCAGGAGGACGGCAACAATATTTTCAGTGCACTCAAGCATTATTTTGTGGACATTGGACCGCGTGGTTTTAATTTTTAACACTATTTGAAAAACACAGCTTCACTTATAAATTATAATATAATGTCTGGTGGTAGACAGTGGTGTGGTGATCTGTGGGTTTTGTTTTGTTGTGTTGCGTCAACTTGCGTGTCTGTCTAGTGACCCACTAAGAGAACGTGACGTCACCATAGAGTAGGGGTCGGGGACGTCTCCCCATTGAAATAGCGAAAACCTCCCAAGATGGCGCCGCCTAGCTATCCCTCAGACTCAGTATACTGACTATAGCTGTCCCTACCTTAGAGTATATGTGGTCCCTACTCTTAAGAGCTGTGCATTGAACTCCATTGAACGATTCCTTTGTCATTATAGTCATTCTTGCTTGATTCAATAAAAAAAGAATTGGCGCTTGCCGCTTGGACAACATTGGGTGGGCCCCCCACTGCCTTGAGATGGCGCTGTTGAGTATAAATCTCTCCAGATCAATCAGTAGGCCCAGCCAGTACTCAAGAGCGCCATCTCCAGGCCGTGGGGCTAGATATTAAAATACGAAATCAAAGATATTTAGAGTAGACCTTTAAAGCAGTTTTATTTAATGTATGTTGATCTAAGCACACAATCAATGAAAACCAATTCTGATTATCTTTTTCCAAAGGCCATGGGCAATCCTCTTACTTAAGTAGCCTAATGGTTTGGTTTTGGTCACATTTGAGAAACAAAATCAAATCAGAATGTCTACTCTATTGGCATAATTCATACAGTAGACCTCAACACAGAATAGATACTGTAGGATTGCAATATGGTCTTGAAATGTGCTTAAGTGGGAAAATATAATTTCAATACAAAAAATATTTAGAGTAGGTAAAGCAAATGCTTCACTGTATTGTATTCCCATGTGAAAAGCATATTTTATAGTGAAAATCAGCTAAAACAAACATATTTACCTCAGTGGCACTGGCTATAAAATAAGCAATACTTTAACAGTTTCATCTGACATGATACATGAACAAATAGTGAATAACAACATTGACAAAATAAATAAATCTCATAATGTACTTACTATACACTATACATATCACCAATATACCTTTTCTCTGTTAAAAAGTTTCATAGCATTTCATGTTTGAAAGGTCTCATTTGGTCAGAAAAACAAAAAGGGCAGAAAAATTAAAAGCTGGGCATTTCTCGAGCACAATAAAATTCCAGTATTATGCAAAGACACAGCTGGGGTCTGGCGATATTTAACAGCACTCAATACAGCAATTTAATACACTGATATTAAGCACACCAAAACATTTTCTTGGAAATCACACCATAACTTTGTACTTGGCTTGTGTGGGTTGTACATAGCTATAATGTATATGTTGTATACTGCAGATTCGAAACTACCTGGATATTCTTCCCAATACACTACTGGTTCCTACAGTGTTGTAACTGACTCATTGCCAAGACTCTTCTTTTAAAAGGCACCCAGAAATAGTAAGATATCACTGTGACACTGATCCTTTAATAATTTATCTTCAAGAGTGGCGAGATGACACGAGTAAACACCATGGAGAATCACCACTTAATATCTTACAAATAATTCAATAACAAACAAAACTGGCTTTTTTCTCTTTACATTTCAGAGCAATAATGTGTTATCATTATTCATGTGAACATGTCCACAGAGCTTCAAAAACATTTGCCTTAAAGACACGAAGCAGCACTCTGCAATGGATATGCAAATGAAAATCTCACACACCATCCAACAATAACAAGCTACATCTTTGTCACTGACTGTACACATGTGTGAATAGTATACATGGTTCCCTCCCTCTTGTTGTCCCTCCAAATGTAAACATGGTGCACCCAAATCCACTGTAATCATGTTTTACCTACAGAGCTTATTTTTTCAATGGTCTTCAAAACAACTTGTATCTCCTGCTCTAATTTCTTTCCACTACTTTTCATTACATTACTACTGTCCATGCAGTACCACACAGTTCTAAAAGAGAAATGTGCAATCTGAAGTAAGCAAACCCTTAAACTGGAATAATAACCTCTTTTTATGAGTACCTTATTATAACAGGAAGGTTGATTCATCATCCACGTGCGCTCTTTAAACCTACGCCATAAAAGAAAATACTATACTGTCCTTCAGTTGTTTATATTTTGGATGACTCTTCTCCCATTACACCATCCACCAAAGCTTTCTAAGCAGCCAGACACGGCAGAGAGACTGGACATGCAACGCAGTACGCAGAGCCCACATTTTAACAAGCCATCAGATGGGAGCTTTGATATATCCGTGCCGTGTCTCTGAGCAAACCGTTTGTCTTGGCGCTCTTGCAGACACGCAGCCAAGGTGCCCCTTCCTCCGCTGTGTCTCGTCTCTCACTCTCTCTCTCTCTCTCTCTGTGAACACAGCGACATCCTCTCTCCACCTCCTCTCTCCCTGCTCTTCATTGATTTACATCCTAGCTCACTGTGTGACCTTCTAAGGCGAGATCGTTCACACATTTTCTCCTTCACACAAGTCTGCCATATCTGATAAAAGGGCACTTTGAGAACAGTAAGCGGAAATATACAGTGTGAATTATGCTTTTGTTTGACAAATAATAATTTTATCTCCCTTAACCCTTAAATTATAATTACAGTAATTTATACAGGTACTAGGTTGATTCCACAGCGTTCTCCCATGACCTCTCTCTACTTAAACCAACGGCCATTCCTCTTTGTTTCTCCTCTTTATTCCTGAGAGATTCCTTGCAGGATCCCAGATAAAAGTGTTTAGTGTTGATTTTTTTTCCTCGATTTGCCAGGAGACTGACTAATGGCTGTCAACAACAACACTTGTCAATGTGGAGACCTCTGAGGAATGATGAAGGGTAGTGCCTGATGGAATCAGCAAGATGGTTGTCTTCCTCACTGCCTTCACGGCTCAAGACAGCTTCTCCACTTTCAAGGCACCTAGCAGTGGTGCTATCACCAGTGAGTTTATTGTTGTGCATTGAGTTAGAGAGCTTCAGAGTACTGCTCTATAGAAAGGATACAGAGACCATAGGCATAGACAGTGGTCATAAGTAGACTCTCGGACTGGTTCTGAACAATCTGAAGCCCCAGTTTGAGCATCGATATAAACCGTTTTATTTTTGTTGACCTGGCCATGTTTCAGATGACATTTATGTCACCAATCAATGCTGGATCCTTATCAAGACACCACAGGCTGTTACCCAGGTAAGACTTCCAAGGCTGACATACTGTAGACATACTGACATGACATACTGTGTAATTGTCATTTAATATACTGTAGATCTTGACTTCCAGTACCTGAGCAAGATTTCATGCACAAATGGCTTTTGTACTCTTTGGTAGGCCCAACTGCTGTCTTGGGAGTCATGATTAGCACACACAGGTCTCAAGTCAATGTGTTGTGTCTTTCAAATGACTTTGAGGGCCTTTGCCACACTACGTACTTCGATAAGTCTTTATAATGTCTTTGATAGTCCTTCTGCAGATGGGGCAGCAAGCATTGGTCATCTTCTTGAGTTTTAGCCCACACTCGTAGCAGAGACACATGTGTCCGCAGGCATAAAGCACAGTGTCCACAGCATTCTCGTAGCAAATGGTGCACTCGTCACTCCACGAGCTCGAGAAGGATGGGAAGGAGGGCGACTCCAGGTGGCTGGAGAAGGGAGAACCAGGCGTCATACCTGAGATAAAGGACAAAACAGGGATGCATTAGGGATGTGCAAATGTATGACAAACAGATTGAGAGAGTGAGCAGTGAATAGAGAGATGGAGTGTGTGTTCCTAAAGTAGACCACATTTTTGGGGCAGATTTGGGGTAAAACTCTGCAGTTTCATAAGGTTAGGGTTAGGAAGGGCAATGAGTTATCTATAAGTGCTGTTGTAGGGAAAGCGATATGGGTCTGGGTAGAAATATGATTTAAGTACAACTGCAATCAATTTCTTCATCTTCCCCTGCAATGTGTATTCGGTGAGAGCTGCCTGAAAGTGGTGCAACAGGTCGAAAACGAACAAACCGGTGGAGCAGCTGTAGGTCATCTGGTAGCTGGTGTTGAGGTTTATGTTCAAGTGTGTGTCAAGGTTGGTCCCCGAGTTGGATGCGTTGGGAGTACAGGACGGGGAGCTGGGTACTGATGGCCCTCGGATGTCCGGGTGCAGAGATGAGCCTATACATGGAAACACAAATGTCACATTTCACTAAAGTGGTCAGTAAAATGGACAGTTTCAGACCTCAACATCAAGGGCTAACCCCCATTAAAAGGGGGGGTTATAACTTTTATATCCAGAAAAGGGGGGGGCTTTGTTCTGTCAGAAAGATGGAGCATTAAAGATTGGACAATTTGAAAAGATTATGATTTTAGACCGGAAGGCACTATAGCAAGTAGCAACCCGTAATGATTGGGAAATGACTTGCTCCAAGTCTATGAATGGATTAATTACATTTTGGCTCAGAAAGTCTAAGATTGGAACCATATTTTTGACAGAAGTGTTTTTTTCAGCAAGAAAAACATGTTTTCTTTGTCCCTGCATGCATCTGAAGGCTAAGTGACGAAATACATAACTGCAGCTGTGCATCAAAAAGCAATGGAATTGATCCTTGTGAGAGCAGACAATCAAGTGTTTCCAATGTTCTAGTGTCAGCAACAACATCTTTTTACAATGTTTTGGCTCAAGCGCGTTGTGCCTAATTGACTCTTCTGTAAGCAGCCATAACAAAGCTCCTGAGCATTGACAGACAACATCTGTAATCTCTTAATGCAGAGCCCCAACGCCATAATGGTGTAACTGGAAACCAATGCTGTCATTCACTGCACTGACACATGCGCCAGAACAACCGATAATTAGCAAATAACGCATCTCCTCATGTGTCCCTGTCTCTCTCCCTGTCACACATGCACACAGCCATGCACATTACTTACACACTCAAACACAAAGTCTGTGTTATCTTTCTGCAGATGACTCTGTCAGAGTCAACGGTGTGTGTGGGTGAGTTACTGTACGCGCCTGTGTGGTAATGCACTCTCACCAGGGACCCCCGCCCCACCTCTAGCCCCCATCATTCCTCTAGCCAGTGTTGTTTTTGGCAGCAGATTTTAGTTTCAGTCATAATCTCTTGCATAGTTTTCATTTCAGTTTTAGTCACATTTTAGTCACCCGGAATGTTAGTCTAGTTTTAGTTGACTAAATATCACAAGATTTTAGTCGACTAAATCTACAGTTGATTTAGTCTAACAAAATGTATTTTGGCGGGCCTTGACGCTGTTGTAATGACAATGTTTTTCACTTTTTTTCACTAATTGTAAAATGACTTATACTGGATCTCTCTAGTTTTTATTTGTTGTCGAAATTGTCAGAATATAGTCTTAGTTTTAGTCATCATAGCTTAGTTTTCATTTAGTTTCTATTTAGTTTTCGTCAGTGAAAAAAGGTAGTCGACGAACATTCTTCGTCTTGGTTTTAGTAGACGAAATCAACACTGCCTCTATAGCTGCACTGTAAAGTAGCTGTTGTCTGTCCATCCTCATCCAGCCCACCCACCCCCATGGACACTACCAGACCATGGACTTTAGGCTGCACTGTCCAACACCCCCTATCCTCATCCAGCCCACCCACCCCCAAGGACACTACCTGACCATGGCCTTTAGGCTGCACTGTCCAACACCCCCTATCCTCATCCAGCCCACCCACCCCCATGGACATTACCAGACCATGGACTTTAGGCTGCACTGTCCAACACCCCCTATCCTCATCCAGCCCACCCACCCCCATGGACACTACCTGACCATGGCCTTTAGGCTGACATTGCTCCTCCTGCTTGCTGGCAAATCACCTTATCTCGTCTCACAGGTCTCTATGCCAACTCCAAAACCCACAGATTAGTTTTGCCCTACTGCATCTGCCAGGCACAAAACATTGTTATTTACACTTTGTCCTCCAGCTGTCCCTGACAAAAATAGTGTTACTTGGCTGGGCCAGTAACCTGTGGCATGGTATCTTCCATGTGCTAAAGTTGCTATTTGCAATCTAGCAGTGCACAACTGTAAATATGCCTATCTCATGACGTGTGCTCACTTAACTGATCATATTAGATTATAATCAGCATCAATTGATAAGAGAGGAGGGGAGGGGTGGAATGGAGGATATTGTGTGATAAAAACAGACCTACGTAAATATGGTCCACAAATGTGGCCATCCTAAGGTCACTGTAGGACACACTATTCCCTGAGGACTGGGGTCTTTTTTTGTTGTTTTTTTAGACCACGCCAGCTGCTGTAGTCTAAAAAGTCTCAACCTACACATAAATAAACTACATATAAATAAACACTGGGTCATTTGATATGCAGGGCAGTGTTGTTGTTTATCTATTCAAAATTGACAGAGACCTCTCCTGCAATCTTTGGTTGTCTTAATTGTTGTCTACAAATGTATTATTAAATGTCTTGGATGCAAATAATAAAACCCAATATGTACTGGACATATAATAACAAAGCAGGCCACTGTTTGTGGCTAATAGCAGACATACTAAATATATTTCTGCGTCATCTGTTTTTCAATCAATTCAACAACTGTACTACACCGTGTAGTACAAATGAAAACAACTCCCTACTAAGACCTTCTTAACATGACCTTTGTGATAGAGCAGCTGTTAACGGATATCCTGGTCCCCTCTAATAAGAGAACAGATGCCCTTCATGTCTATTCATACATCCTAGGATAGCTTTCACCTTCTGTCATTATAGTGCAAATTCACCCCTGGACCAGGAATGGGAAGCCTACGAATGTGCGTGGGTATGCAGGCAGTACACTATGAAATACTGAGTGTTCATTTCAAATGAATCCATTTAGGTCCATGTGTACACAGTTAAATTAACTGCCAGGATTTGTATGCATATAAGAGGCTTCTATAGGGGTTCCCTGTTCCCAGATTAATGTAGCATGGTTGTAGTAGCACAGGGGTACCCCAGGGGGGTCCCCACATGATGGATGGGCGGGGGGGGGGGGGGGGGGGGGTAATCAATAAACTACAATACAAACTCTGTCAAACATTGGCAAGAAAGAGGCCAACATTGTGAAAATAGCCAATCTACAAGCTCACAATGCCTCGCAATGAGAGGCGTTGTGAGCTTGTAGATCTGCTATTTTCACAATGTTTATCTGTGGAAACGAGTCAAACAAAATGTAATGCCTCAACTTCTACGATTCCAAATTCTACGATTCCACCCCCCGCCTGTCAGGGTGGGGGGTAGGGTGTGGGGGGGGTGTTTAACAGCCCTGGGGGTGGGGGGTTTAACAGTTTAACAGCCCCTGTTAAAATATGATTATTTTAGGGGGTCACGGCCTGAAAAGGTTGAGAACCACTGGTGATGAATGATGTAGCAAATTCATGGTGGCTTTCATCACATGCTTATCAAATGCAGGGCTCTCTGCTCTCTGGGTTGTTTTTGAGGGGCTCCTATGTCCAGCGTTTGGTGTGTGTGTGTAAACACAAACTTTGTCCTACACAAACATTAAATTCCATTGACAATGAATGGACAAGTTTGAGTGTTTGTGTAAACACAAACATTGCGTAACAGAAATATTGAAGACGAAGGTGAGGACGCAAATTCTGATTGGCCCGGAATGAGATGATGTATGATGATCTACGATGATAAGAGCGCCCCTTCTAATTCCGTGTTGGCACTGGCAAGGTTCACGATTTAATATTTTGACCGATCTCATGCAAAAACCACACACAGAGGGGGGTCTGGCATGGAGGCTCAGCCAGTTAGTGCATGGGTAGTTTAGTTGTCTCTCTCTTGGGTTTCCTCTCTCTCTGCACTGACCAATCTTTAATAAAGACATGCCAATATGGGGAAGCTGAAATGCAGCAACAGCTAAAACTCACTGATCTTTTAAAGTGATGTGAATGATTAGAAGAATCTCAATATATCTCATGTTACTAAATGGCCGCATGAAACAAAGCGGTCGACTCCAATCTGTTCCATCTCACACAGCCAGGGACAACCGTGTGACTCTGCTAGGTGGCTGCCCGTCTCCATGGTAACCTGTGGCTGAGCGGGTGCAGCGAGTGGGCGAGCCATGAGACATCACAAGTGCACTCCACCCGCGAGCTGGAGTGGGTAATGGCTTGAGAAGCGCTCATATACGCAGCATATGAAACCTACATGCAATTACATTTTAATAATGCATACGAAGGAATAGATGCCTCCGGATAGATGATGCCGGCTGCAGAGGGAGCCCACGCAAGATAGAAACCTCCTCTATCCCAGTCAAACAGACTACAAGGAGAGCCGATGAGAGGAGAGGGAGACAGTAGAGACAGTACATTTCCCTTTGGCTTTGAAAGTGAGCGAATTGAATATAATGATAAAAATGAAAATAATCCAT
The DNA here is from genome assembly GCF_963924005.1 of Protomyctophum bolini. Lineage (NCBI taxonomy): Eukaryota > Metazoa > Chordata > Actinopteri > Myctophiformes > Myctophidae > Protomyctophum > Protomyctophum bolini. The sequence continues at coordinate 34,248,615 of NC_137875.1, read as the reverse complement.
CAGATTACTTTTTATTTTAGGAAACTTTTCCTTTCCCTTCTACTGTCGTTAGCTTCTGTTTAGAGAACTGCCCGAAAAGTTGAGACAGAATCAGTAACATTAACTTGGAATGCAAAACCAGAAAAGAGCTACAGGGCTTGTAAATAAATGAATAGCGCACATATTTTGACTTAAATGCAGGCAGCATGGCTTGATGTGGAAAACACATCAGAAACGTTACATCGTTTCTTAGATTTTGGAGAAAAATATGTGAAAATCAACTTGCAGAGACTTGAAATTAGCTTGAGATGCATGTACAACACTTATGGTATCTTCATCCTTTGTCAAAAGCGCTGATTGATTTCAATGATTTGGAAAGTTGATTTATGAATGAATGAAACGTCAACACTGACATTTCAAATAAGTTTGGTAGTGATTTAACCCATTTTGGGCGGGAACCCCTTTTGGTGTTTTAACTAAGCATTATGTTATCTATCTTTAGCTATTGAAAAATAGCAGATCTACAAGCTCATAGGTCTTGTAGGTCTGCTATTTTTGAAAAATCTTAAAAATGCGGCACAAATATTTGAATATATATTCTTTCACAGCGAACGTTTTTTTAATTTCGACGTCAGGCCTAAATAGGTAAATGCCCATGGAGAAAATGTAAACAAACACTCATACAGAATACTGTATGACTGAAACTGTGATTAGATAATGACAATGATGTATTGATGGTGGCAGTGATCCTTGGTAATGGGGAGAGGGTTGGTGTGGTTATGAAAGGTGATATGAAGGATTCCACAATTCATATTGACCCTCCACCCATAAAAAGCTGATGCACAGTTGATGTGCTGACATGCTGACTGGGAAGTTTTTTATATTTTCCACTCAAGGCACTTGCACACAATAACACTATTTTCTGAGTCAATAAATCGATGAAGTGAAATAAAAGCCTTTTGTTGATTTTGCGTTGGCATACAAGCTTTCTGAGGCAAACGAGACAAAAATGATTACTATTGCATAACCATAACCGTTTGTTTCACCTCATGAACATCAACAGAACATTTCCTTCAAATCCAAATAATGCATCCATCATTACGATGCAATTTCGCAAGAGTGATGACATTTAAGCCTTTGTATCAAAGTAAGCAGAAGCCATAGGAAAATGTAGAGATAAAAAGAGTACAGAAAAATGATCTACCATTAACATCCCCTTTCCAAGGTCAAGCTAACTAAGCCCAAGCTAACTCCACAATCATCGAGTTGGCATCTTAACGCCACATTTGAATCAAGGCATTAATCAAGACCTGTATTCACAGGCTCATGCAGGATTGGTAGAGTAGAGAAAAATGTATGATAATTTTTGTGTTTGTACAAATGTCTCTGGAGCAATGAGCAGCAACAATGTGTGCGTGTACGTGTGCATGTGTGTCCTAGTAATTGAGTGTATAAACAATTCCAGAACTGTTGATTGTTATAAATTATTTCATTTAATTATTGATGTATAAAATTTTTCCTGGAATCAAATAACAAGTGAGTTGTCAGACATTCTTGAGTTTCAGTTTATCAAAGTTTGCATTCATTTGCAAACTATGGGCGGAGTTATAAATGCCAAGAAAGATATACGCGATGATAAAAAGCCAAACACAGAAAGACATTTCATGTCGTGGGTGAACTGGAATCCAGCTGTCGCAGTTCGTTCAAGGACTCCAGAGGCTCTACTTCTCAACGGAAGAATTTAGTGAAACACTCACAGAGTGTGTTAGCAACATATATGTTAACTATTTCTGTTTGTACAAAGTTTAAACGCACGCACACATTATTACATTCTCCAACATAATTAATGTGACAGTGGGCTCTGCAAAACCATTTGCTGCTTTTATGAGGCTATAGTTCATTACACCGTTCATATACACTGCAGAGACTTGTATTGTACTTTGTATTAAGCATAATTTCAATGTCCCTTCTGGGATGAATAAAGCATCTCTCTCTCTCTTACCTAAGATCCTGAGTTGTGTGATGTTGCCGTGCAGACCATAGAACATCCAGAGAGGCCTGGAGTTGTCCACGCACAGCTGCATTCCTGCACTGACGCCGTTATGGCTCATCACGACCTCCCCGTCCACGTTCACCACAAAGCCCAAGATGTCCCCGCTCTGGAGCGCCGCCGCCACCCGGCACACCGCCCAGAACTCCTTGCGGTCGACCAGGGCGTCCGGGTTGTAGGGCAGGTCGCCGGGCCTCAGCACGGCGGGGTCGCACGACGTCACGCCATAGGAGAGGGACCCGACCCGCGCGACGGCGCCCGCCTTGGACACCTTCACGAACACCGTCTCGGAGCAGCGCAGGGGGCGGCTGGTGAACACCAGAGTCCTCTCCTCGCCGCGCGGCTCCAGCCGAGCCACCGTCTGCTCGTCCAGGGCCGTGACGTGGGCGCCGCGTACCGCGTGGAAGCGCAGGTCGCTGTCGGACAGGGCGGGCAGCAGGGAGCACTGCTGGGAGTTCTGAGAGTTTTGCGGCACATGGCAGGAGAAGGAGGAGGAGATGCTGAGGGGCCGTAGCCTCTCCTCCTCCTCGTTATCATCATCATCTGCGACTTCCTCCTGGAGGTCCTGGTGCTGCTGGAGGCTGAGGTCACACAGGCTAATGGACAGGCGAGAGTCGTCTCCGTCCCGACGGATGGAGGTGCGGTGGGCAGCGGTAAATGACCGAGGACGCAGGCAGTCCATGGGAACCATCTCACTGTCTATGGAAGCGCACACACACGCACACACGCACACACACACGCACACACGCGCACACACACACACACACACACACACGCACACACACACACACACACACACACGCACACACATTAACTCAACAATAATTACCGGAGTGCTTGAAGAGCAGAGCATAACCGTGAACAAAATCGAATCTAAAGGTCACACACCTATCTTCATGTTTTTCTATGTGTTCTCATGCAGACCATTAGCTTGTTTTACATTCATCGTCCAGACGTCCGCACACCATTAACTGGTCACAGCTGCGCACATCAGAGGCACGGCCATGATCACAGTTGAAGCTACAGTACAAAAAACATTGTGAAGCTCAGGTGCGTAGTGGGCACTCCAGTGATACCCAGTGTCAGAGTCGAGCCTGTCGCAGCTGAACCACATTCAAATAGGGCTGTCACGATTATGATATGTCACTTGACGATGAATTGTCACACAGATAATTGCGATTAACGATTTAATTGTGTTTTTGTTGTTGAACACCGGAACATGATGAAAATAAATCTATTTCTGTTCGGCTTTTTAGGCTTTGAAGTTGCACAGGGCAGATCTGACAAATAAGAAATTACTGACATATTTAATAACTTTTAAGTGAACATTAAATAACTGATCTTGTACATCTGCTATTTCCACTATTTTTGAAAATGTTTGAAAATACATTTTTCAACGTGGAAACGACAATTATGCAAAAATAATGGTGATTATCTCAATTAGGCGATTATGTATTGTACAATAATAGTTGTGACATGCCTACTGTACATACAAAACACAGGACACCACTCCGCTAAGTCTCACTATGACTGTCCCCATATAGCTTTGGTTTTTCATGATAATGCACACATGTGGTAACCCACAGGAATGTTTAAGGGGCTGGAGTAGGAAATGCAGACAAATGTAATGACATATTAAACAGGACCACGTTGGAAATAAGTGTTTCATTACGCTTTTATGTGTATGTCCTGGGTTTAAGTTATATTGCGTAATTTGCATTGATAGTTTGTATTCCTTTTACCAAAGTCAAATCAAGTCAAACCATGTGGCTGTAATATTATAAAAGGTTATTTTCTACTGCAGCCAATATACCCCTTTTTGTTATGACCAAGAGCACGCACACATTCCTAGACCTCAGCTGCATCCACTAAGCTAATACAGTTTCACCTCTTCTATATATTTACACAACATGCAAACAAAAGTGATGTATCAGTTACAACTTTGAATGATGCACGCAGCACCCGGATATAAAAAATGTCTCACTCCTGTAACTAAGATACTGTACAGTAGCTACTCTGTAATTGTATCACATTTCTATCTGTGCTGTGTAAGAACTCATAAATAGCCTTCACCGTGCAAACGGTTGAACACAAAACCACGTGGGAAGATCAACGTCATGTAAATAACCAACCCGGAAATGTCTTTCCTTGGTTGGTACAAATGGATATGCATCATAGCCAGCTTAGGGACACGTTGCCTGGCCCTCCAAACATGGGCTAAAATTAGCCTGATTGGACATTTGAGAAGACTGGACATACACTGGCCAAGGAATGACAAACATGATGGCTAAAGCTGTGTGGCTCTCAACCTCTCTCTCTCTCTTAGGTATCCCGGGTGGGAAATAGATGGGGAGGGAGTGTGAAAGAAAAAAGGGAGAATGAAAAACAGATAGGGTGAAGTGAGCAGAGCGGCAGACAGAGTCAACCTCACCCCCCCCCCCCCCCCCCCTCCCTCTTTATCACACAAAGCAAGCACATCTCCGGCCCACCACAGATAAACTGCTTGACCTTAATTATTTCCTCAGTCAGAGTGTGCACAAACAACCATGAGGGTCTTATTATTAGCAGGCTTATCATCTTCAAGGCAGAGTTAGCCCGAGCACTTGGGGTTCCCAAGAGATCTCCTACTGGAGCTCACGATTCATTATGAGACTTTGAACTGTGTTTTAAACTGTAGAAAGGATTGTGACACAGGCTTATACAAGCCGTAAACATTCTGAAAGATCTGTGTCGGCCTAAAATATAATGTTTATTCAAGGACCTGTTTTTTATGCACTGCATTGTGTGTGTGTGTGTGTGTGTGTGTGTGTGTGTGTGTGTGTGTGTGTGTGTGTGTGTGTGTGTGTGTGTGTGTGTGCGCGCGCGTGCGTGCATGTGCGTGTGTGTGTGTGTGTGTGTGGGCATGCAGATATGCCCTCAGTCACCTTAAAGTTTAAAGTGACGCTCTGTTGCCAAGGGGAAGTGCTATTTAAAAGATAATTAATGGTGTATACCGTATGTCACTTAACACAATTAATGGCTTACAATCTTCCATTATGTCCTGATTTGAGGCAAGAGGTTTTTGTTGTTTTATTACTGTTGACACTAGGCCAAGTACTGTGTGAGTAGCGTGGTAGCGAAGGGCTTATAACTGGTTCCTCTTTTAGATGGAGTGCCCAGAGTCTTGTTGTTTCCCCTCATTAAAACGTCAATCACACACTGACAGGTGTGGGCCTGCATCCTTTGTCCTCTGAAGATTGTTTGCAGTTTATTGTGCCAGAAGAAATTAACGCTGGCATTCACTATGGCCTCATGTGATGCCCCTTGTCCATCCACTTTTACAGCGTACATTGGAAAAGTGCCAGTGGTTTTATTATACAATGTATTAAGCATTAAGGGCAATTATATTCTACTTTGAAAATGTAAAGTTTTCTGAATGGCAGGAGAAAATTGTAATCTCTTTTTTGTCATGACAATACATGTTGCAGGCACGATTAAAGTGCCCTTGTCAAATGGCTTTGAACAGGTCCAGCTACTCAATCTGTGGAATACACAGCTAACTCACCCTGTTCTCAGGGGTCAATGTCATCTTATTACCACAGGAGCCGTGAGAAAAACGAAATAGAAAAAGCCTGAGAACTCCCCAATGCATCCTTGTTGACAGTTTGGGAGGTTAGGGAGGAACTCCTTTTCTAGGAGGAGGAAGGAACATGGTGAAATAACCCCTACCTATTCTTAGTTTACTTTCTCATCAAACAAGGGAAAATCCACCAGAGAGTCTAAACTCTCAACTCAAACCAGTAAAACAAGTCACGTTGAATGTAGACACAGGGAATGTGTCGTCCAGGTTATCGGACGTGGCATCCCGTTTCTCTTCGCATACATGAATGCCATTAGAACGGTTCACTTATCATAGCTGTAAAAGCCTTTTCAATATCGATGTACCAACAGCAAGCCTTACCCTCTTCAACTGTATAGATAGGGCATGAAATCATGTGTCAATCATCCAAAACCCCAGCCTGTCAAATCCTTTTGCAGGATGCCAACGCAAGCTCAACGCAGTATCATTCTGGACTGATTCTGATCTCAGTGATTCCATACATTCAGTGCCTTTTTTTAACCTTTGACTGCAGCAGCTGTGACTCAGACGTTGCTGTGCAGTTGAACAGGTACGGTTCAGTGATGGTTCAGTTCATTCCTTGGCCCAGTGGAACTGGATTAGGGAGCTTTTGGGGGATTTTAGTATAGCTGCACCCTCTACACACAAAATCAGCTCTTCCAAATGTCTCTCTGTGTGTGTGTGTGTGTGTGTGTGTGTGTGTGTGTGTGTGTGTGTGTGTGTGTGTGTGTGTGTGTGTGTGTGTGTGTGTGTGTGTGCGTGCGTGCGTGCGTGGGTGCGTGCGTGGGTGCACGCGCGTGTGTGTGTGTGTGCGCTAGCTTACATGTGTGTGCATGTACGTGCGTACGTGCGTGCGTTGGGAGGATTTGCATGCCTAGAGGGCCTATCCCCAGCTTCATCCAGAGAGAGTGAAGTCATCTGTCGTGAGAAGAGGGGGGGCTAGGTTTGGAGTGGGGAGTGTCTGTCTTTCCAGAAAAGGAGAGAGAGGGGATTTTGCTTATCGGCTATGACAAAAAAAAGAAAAACCTCTCAGGGAAGCATCGATGTTGATGAGCTTTTAAGGAGTGTTATCCCAGGCAGATACAGATGTGTGCATGTGCGCGTGTGTGTGTGTGTGTGTGTGTGTGTGTGTGTGTGACTGTGTGTGTGTGCGCGTGTGTGTGAAGTGAAGTGGTGGTGGTGGTCTCTGTGGGTGGGTGGGTAGGGGTCAACTAGTTATTGATATGCAGAGTAACTCCATGGGTTTGAATGAACCCTGAATGTCTGACATGCCGAATGCAACAGGAGACACACGTAGCGAGACCCAGTCAAATTCTTTGGCCTGGTGCCAGGTGTTTCCACATGTTTTGGGCCGCCATCAAAGAAAGGAAATAGGGGCCATGCTGAATGTGACAGACGGCCGCGAGAGAAAGGCACGCGCAGCACTTCGCCGATGTCACAAGAGTACCACGTTTCCAATGTCACTTAAAAGCCAGTAAAGTGTGTGAGTTCACCACATGCACGAAACACAGTGCACCTGGATAGATCTCTGATCACGAAACACAGTGCACCTGGATAGATCTCTGATCACGAAACACAGTGCACCTGGATAGATCTCTGATCACGAAACACAGTGCACCTGGATAGATCTCTGATCACGAAACACAGTGCACCTGGATAGATCTCTGATCACGAAACACTGTGCACCTGGATAGATCTCTGATCACGAAACACAGTGCACCTGGATAGATCTCTGATCACGAAACACTGTGCACTTGGACAAATCTCTGGTCGTTCTATTGTGATGGCAGATTTATTTCACACATTGTATTTGTGTCTTTGTGTCATTGTCTTTGTCGCCTTGCCGGGTGGAAACCTTGCATGTCCAAAACTGTTACTTTTCAGGATTCAAATTAAAAAAATATCGATCAACAAGCTCAAAACGCTTCGCTTTGCGCTTGTAGATTTGTTACTCTTCATGTTTTTGTGTGACGCTGTAGTATGATCAAGTATGTCGTAAATTTATGTCGGTCGGTCGGACCCACGGTTGTCCAGAACCGCCACAAAAGGCCTCTGCCCGGGCCAGACTCCATATTTGGGCATGCCTAACAAAGAACTCCATATATGGGCATACAAGGGGACACAGCTGACATCACTATAGACGCCACGTATACGGGTTCCAGAGCCATGACGGGTTCGTCCCACCGACTTCTGACATCATTCTGACATCTGCATAAATTGGACACGCGTTCCACCCCACCACAGGGGGTGCAGTGCCCGGTGTTGGGTCGGTCGGACCCACGGTTGTCCAGAACCGACCCAAAAAGGCCTCTGCCCGGGGTCTGGACAGGGCCCCTGTCCACTTGCCCAGTGTCCATATATGGAGCTGGCCTGTTCTGACAGCACTCTGACGTCTGCATAGACTCCAAATGTGGGCATGCCTGACAAAGAACTCCATATATGGGCATAAAAGGGACAGAGACATAAATAATATCTGGGTGGGGCATGCATTTCCAACTTGCATCGTTCCAAGTAGACCAGTGCCCAGCGGGCACCTCTGTAGAGGCACCACTCTAGTATTACTAAGGCTGGACTGGAGTAAATAAATACATAAAATCTATTCACACAATTTGCTTTACAAGAACACACAAGAACCCTTACCCTATGTAAGCCCTATTTTACACACGTGGCGGAAATAGCTGATCTACATGCTCCCGATGCGACATGTTGTGAGCTTGTAAATCGGTTTTCTGTACTTTGGAACAACATGCCATGTTTAATGACATGCCCAAAAGAGTGATTAACATGGTTAGCTTCCGCTTAAAGCAGTATAAGTGGTAGACTATTCCACACTGAGGCCCCCAGAGTATAAACATGTAAATTTCCCCATCAGGCATTTAACATTCTTGTCAAACCCTTCACTTTTTGCAGTGTCCTCACTGTTTTCATTTCAGCAGATAATTTCGGAGGTCTCTGGTGTTTCAATCTGTTCTCAAACATTTCTCCAATTACAGTCTCATTTCATTGTTTAGGTCAAGGAAAGACGGGGCAAACCCCCAGTGAAATGTACTGTGTGCGCGCGCACGCGCACACACACACACACACACACACACACACACACACACACACACACACACACACACACACACACACACACACACACACACACACACACACACACACACACACACACACACACACACACACACACACACACACACACACACACACACACACACACACACACACACACACACACACAGCCATCTGAAAGTGATTAACTTCCCCTCGAAGGCTTCCCCCAGTATGACCCAGCTCCACAGATCCAAAGCTGACAGGCACTATTATGATATCTATGTTGATTTCTCTCTTAATCTGTTTGATTCCATTCTGGCCGAACGGCTCATGGATGAGGTGCAAAGACTGGCCATTACTTTTGTTTGACGATTCAAAATAAATAAGTTGACCACTGAGGTAATTTGAGACAGAGCTCTTTTAAATGCATTACAGAATCTCATAGTGAGCAACAGAACGATGTTACTTCAGTTCAAAAGTATACAACAAAACCCAAATAGAAAATATTCTGGTAATATTAAAGGACCACATCACCACTTCTCTTCCTATAATTGGTCCTCACTAATGTTCATGAAAAAGCACCATTTCTTTCTACTCGGTCTGTGTCTCATAGGAGGGCTGTGAGCAGTTCAGAAACCCGTCCACCAGTGACATCATCGATGGGGAATCCAAGCTAATAGAAACTGCAGGGTTTCTTTTCCTGAAAAGTTGAAATGCGATAATGGAAGCCATCGTTCTCACGATAATAAAAATCTAAATATATTTCACAACAAATCTTGTTAAAAAAAGATCTGCCTAACGATGATGTCACTGGTGGACGGGTGTCTGAACTGCCCACAGCCCTCCTATGAGACACACACCGAGTAGAAGAAAATGGACGTGTTTTATCATGAACATTAGTGAGGACCAATTATACGAAGAGATGTTGAAAAGTGGTGAAGTGGTCCTTTAACAAGGAGTGTTATCCCAGTGCAGAGTCACATTGAGAGGTATAAACACATGGTATTATGTCCATCTAAAATACAGAAAAAGAAAAAAAAAGTGTTTAGCCAAAAAGTATTACTCTGGAAATGTAAATGAGCATTATAGATTGTGCATGAGGTATAAGTGAGATAATGGAAAATGGATAATTAACTATGCTGTTGTCAGGGTATTAATATGTGAGTAATATTTGATCCTTTCCCATTCATAATGTAGAAGTAAAGATAATTTTTGTTTGCACCCCAAGTCCCTCCTATCGTGAAAGCATTTGACCCCAGAAAGGCGACCAGCTGGTCTCAAGTAGCGTTTTGACTTGAATGTTCTCAAAACAAGTGGCAGATTATAGTGATTTCTAAAATCGGGGAACTTGGAGCAGGGTCCCTGTTCTTGCAAAACCTTAATGTAACTTTAATCGGGTTTAAATCTCCAATCATTAAAACAGGACACATTTTCAGATGATTAATTTGCTCGATCAGCAGACCAAGAAAGAGAATGTTAGTCTACCTCTGGACAAAGAGAGAGAGAGAACAAGAGGAAGAGAGAGAGACAAGAGGCCTGAGTATGATTCATAGTTTTCTCGTAATCCTGGCAAAAGACTTCTGCTGAGAGAAATCGCTAAATGTTTATAATATGGAGACACTTAGCATCTCTCCCCAAACGCTGCCTCTTTCTCCGTCTCTCTCCTGTGTCTGCTGTTTGCCTTTGGCTGGAGACACACTTTTGACGGATGACATTGCACATTGTTATTACCATGCTGAATTTCCAGTTTATTGTTTTTGGAGGGTTTGCTTGCGAGCACCAGACCAGTCATTAGATGCATTTAGTATAGACTCAGTTCACTTGGGTACAGTTAGATCCTTCAGGCTTATCAAATAACTTCATCAATCATAACGGACAAAAGAGCTTATTTTGGTCCCTCATTTAGTATGCAGCCCCATGGACACTATAGAAGGAACACAATGTGCTATGCATAATAGCAAATTTGATGATTAAATACATAATTTAATATAAAGCATCAACATAAATCCAAACCAAATTCACAAATGTTCCTCCAGTTGTAAGCAAGTGTTTAGTATTGCTTTCCCCCCCTCAGTTTTCTCCACAATTTAGTCGTTGACGTTCTGCTACTGACTCATCTGCCATCTGTTAAATGACGGGACTTCTCCATATAAATAATGGGTAATTTCAGAAGCAAAACCTTCAAAATGTCTTCTAAATATATAGTCAACCAGGCCTGCAGTAAGCTATGCACTGGGCAAATGTGCATGACATTATTTAAATAAACTAGAAATATGAGGAAATGACAGAGGGAGAAATCAACTTTTAACGACCGCCCGTCAAGAGTTTTCATGTTGCATGTCAATGCACGGTAAGACTACGGTAATTAGTATTATTGCCATCACCTGGGTGGGTCAGTCACTTTTTCGGGTGGGATTTAGCGAAGGGCTAATTATCACTCTCCCTGCCCCTCTTCCCTCCCCGAACAGGGGCCAATTGTGTTCGTATAGACTTTACCACCGAGCGCTTGTAGTGTTTTTAAGTTTTAACTGTAATACATTATGAATTATTTCTTTATTTGCCTTTTTTTCATGTACAAAATGGGCTGACTGCAACAGTGCCTTGTACTTGACATTCTCTCTATTGCGGCCAGATTGCACCTACTGTATCTGATTTGTCCTGATTGAAAACTATTTCTATCCCTAGATCACAGCCATGTGCACTTGCAGATAGCATCAGTGATGACAAGGCAAACAATGAGTGAGGTCTATAGTGTGTGTGTGTGTGTGTGTGTGTGTGTGTGTGTGTGTGTGTGTGTGTGTGTGTGTGTGTGTGTGTGTGTGCATGCGAGAGTGCGTGCGTGCGAGAGAACACAGAAATAGACACAAAGCAAGGAAAGTGCAGTACAATCGTGTCCAGACAGCTCTTAACATGTTTGTGCACTTGGCCTTTTCAACATTTCCAGGTTGTCTCTCGATCAGTTAAGGAAAGACAAAAACGTATCAGCTAAAGGTAAAGTAAATTGTAAACAAGTTTCAAACCATTTGAGTTTAATTTAGACTATACCGGCTGTTATTCTACAGCTGAACGTATCACAGATGACGCACCTGATGCTAGAAGCAACAAAAATCAGTGTACAAGAAAAAAAGAACAGTGTACAAGCACCACCAAGGCCACAGCATTTATGTAACAGTTCTTTCCCCATTACTAAGCAGCAGACTTAGTAATGGCTCCTGGAGCGTACAGCCCATAGTTTTCCCTGCCGTGATGCTCCGTAGGCCTAATGTACTGCAGTGCCATCATCCGCACAGATGATTGATGTCAATAGCCTCCACTTAATCACCTGAGAGGTACGCAGCTTCCTCAACTCTCTGGCAGCCATTTTGGATTCTTCTCTAATGACTAGTGGGACAGGTTGTAGATGATGTTAGCTCACGCCGGCCTTGCGGTTCACTACCGTTCTGTCAGTGATTAAGTGACTCATCTGCCTCTAGTAAACAATCCTCCAACAGGAGAGTCCCTCATCCATCAAAAGATAACTTCTCGGCGTGCTTATCTGCCATGTAGGAAATCCATCACACCTGTAGTGAAACTGTGGATGCCATGAGATCTCTTGGGATTCACCCCTATAAACAAACTCATCCTGTTAAGGCTGTATAGTCATACAGTATCTACAGTATGGATAACTGTGATTTCCAGACACCCTTAAGCTGGATCAGGGGGAAGGGTGTATCGTTCCCATATGTGTTTTGATTCTGGGAACTGAGAGTAAAACACAGCTAAATTCCTGATTTGTCATGGTCGTTTTCAATAAACCTTATCAAGGAAACATCAGCAAAGCTGAGAACTTGGCATCAGGCATCTATTTAAAAACATTTGTATTCAAACACATTAAACAATTTAGAATCCAAGAAGGCCAAAAAGAGGTGGAGGACAACGCCACTGTAAGGCAGGGGTTCTCAGGGGGGGGGAGGGAGGGGGTGGGGTCGTCAAATTATTTAGGGGGGGTCCCCAAATTATTTTCAACTGAATGGCTGGGAAATGGAGTTTACATAGTACATGCATAAACCTTCCTTAATTATCTGGTTTCAGTATTCATTTATGATATATTTTCTCTATTATTAAGGTTATTTTTGCAGTCAGTTTGTATTGGGGGTGGTGTAGGCCGTAGGGGGTTAGGGCGGGGGACGCGAGACATGGCCAAAGCATTTACAGGGGTCAACCGGCCTAAAACGCTGAGAAGCCCTGCTGTAAGGGATAAAGTGTTGATAAGAAACTGTTAATCACTGAACGTTTTGTATTTCCTAGGGAAACATCCTGATCCATTGAATAGAGATGACAGGCAAGCACAAAAATACGACTCCACACTCCACAGTGTAGCAAAGCTTTGAAAGCAAAACATATCATGTTCATTATTAGAGGAAACCTTGTGTGGGTCTCAGACTGATCCTGTAGCAGAGTGCCCACAGACGCCTATAACAGCCGACAATCCAATGCAGTTAATACAATTCAAAAGCAGCAGGGCTCTTCAGTTTGCATATATGAGCACGGTGATGCAACATGTCTTTCTTTATGCGGGGGCAATTATTGTTGGTCTGAACACCCCATGAGGCTCAGTTTGATTACAGCAGATTAATTTAGCCTTCTCCACTTATGCAACACCATCTCGGCTTTCAGGCATTATAACTCACTGGGCTAGTGATCACCTTTGACTCTTTGCATGGGTGGCTAACTACTGAACTGCACTCCCTTGATCCGTGCTTAGAGAAGAAACATTACACTACTCTTTAATACTGCAGAGATCCTCGACATCAGAATGGTCTGATGCAATACAAATTTGAGAGATTGTGAGGGCCTTTGGTCAACTCCTTGATATTGTACGTAACGTACAATATCAGCAAGAATCCTGTGAAGCAACATGTGCTCAATGCAATTACCCCCCTGGACAAACTTTCAGGAATTCAGTGAAAGCAGTAGTGTGTCAGTTTCAACAGGCCTGGGGACATACATCTTGCTCCACATGTAAATGATCACTTATTTCTGCATGTAATGCAATGAGTGTTACGAGGTCTTTTCCACCATGACAGCAGTAATATTTCATGTTCCTTAAACTCTCTTCAATATTTGAGCACCACACATTCCCACTGGATCATTTGATTATTCCATCATAACAAATATCAAGGGGCATGAGTTGTGTTCATTTTTAGCATAGAGCCCTGGCACGACATGGTGGCATTGCTGCGGTTATACTAATATGCCCTGACATGTGATCAGGGACACTTTGAAAATCAATCCATCATACTGTACATGAAAGGCGAGGCAGCCATTCAGAGAAGGGATGTGATCAACTACAGTTAAATTCTTAAGACTGAAATAGGAAGAGAATGAAGTTTAGTTGGATAGGAAATGGTTGTAGGCTATTTCAACTTGAGAATGAAGTCACTGACAAGAGCCATAAGAGCCAATAATTATTAATACTTGCATTTTCATTTGTTATTAAGAATAAAACATGCACGCACGCACGCACACGCACACACACAGTATATATAGTATATATTGCCTTCTGTATATCACAACAGTATACAGAAAAGGCATATTTTGGACATAGTTCGAATGGTGATTAATTTTTAAGCTGTGATTACCGGTAATCTGATAAAAAAAAGAATCGTTTGACATTATAATTACCGTAATCTTAAAAAAAGGAAAAAAACATTCTGGCTTTTTAATGCTGCTTTACTCAACTTCTTTAACTACCATTTGTTTTGCACGTTTAGTGCGAGGGCCAAATCAAGGTCATCTATTCTAACCAATTCCATCCCTTACAGTCTGTACAAGTCTGTTTGTTCGTGTAGCAGCACCCTCCATTTGACCCCAGAAGAAAACATCTGCTCCGACCAGACCTGGTATAATCCCTCATGGACTGATTGTATGATGAACGACTTTGCCCATTAACAGGTGAAATTTGGCAGAATTGTTCATGTGATACGTGAACGCAAGTGCCAGCGTAAGTGCCAGCCCACATTATAAGCATCATTAAGTCTAACGACATGGCCCTGTGTTAAAGGCAACTAGGCGCATGTGCCGCTTTGCCGCAAGAGACTTTGATGTGTCCACCCATATTTTCAGGCAGTAAGTGCTTGTTGAACTGCAGCCAACCGCCGGGGCAATACTGGGACTTTGAGATATACCATGCTCTTGACTACTGACGTTCTCGGGCTATAGAGGCAGGCTGATAGCGAGGTGACCCTTATGTTGACTGAGGGATGAGGGGCTCATCTGCTCAGGACAGAGGCCATGTATGTTTAGATCTATGTGGGAACAATGGCGTAAGGGTAGAATATAGGCTAATGAAGAATCAAAGCCCAGAGTCTTACTGAAGTCCGCCAGTTACTGGCTCATTTGGATGAAAAAAAAAATAATAATCTAAATTCTGTCATTTTTAAATGGGGACATAATGTGGAAAAGGTTATAGGTTTTCACCTATAATAATATGTCCAAAATAGGAACCCCAGGTTAAAAGTAGTTAAAGCATCCAGTTGGCAGAATTTAGTACAGGTTCTCCAACTATAGTAAACTGCACAAGTTCATGTCCTGCCTGTACTTGCACAGCCAGAATATACAGTAGGATCGTGTGTGGATTTCTCCTTATGTCCGTCATAGAATTAGAGCCGTAAGCTACAGCGGCCTGGTGTCTTGCCACCGCCAAGGCCACTGAACTCCAGATAGTCACACTCAGGCGATGGATACCAAATAGCCCAAAGCAAGATAAGACAGTCGCTCGTTGTCAGCCAACACCACGAGAAATTAGGTTAAATGGCACTATCTACACAATACGGGAGCCTCTTCTATTTTTATTGATAGTGTTGACAGCTTCCTTTTGACTTCCAGCATAATTTTTGGAAACAGCTTAATATGCAGACTTCCAGAAACTTTTGCCTGGATTCCATCATTTCAACAGATGAGTTTAACAAAGCTGCGTTAAGCGTAAGATCGAACATACCAAAAACAGCTCTTTTACTGTAAAGGGAAAGAAGTGACGACTGTGTCGAATTTATTTTGTCCTAATGTGTGGAAAATTATTTCACCTAATAACCCTTCAAACACAAAGGTGAACTTTTCAAAATGGATTTCAGCCATTTTCAAATTCCGCCTTTAAGACATTTCTTTGATTCTAATGATGGTGGTTATTATGCAGCCTCTCTAATCTCTCACCATCTTTTTCCACTAGCCTCTTTTGGTGGGATGTGGGAAAAGTAGAGCAGCTATACAGTATGTAAAAGTCAACTCACAATCATTCTCACTCAAAACTCGAATCAGATAAAACTTTCCAACTGAAGCATTGCAGCCAATAACAACTTTTCTCTTACTTCCATGCATCTACTACTCAAATTTCTCGTCTGTGCAAAGATTCCAAAGTTTAGAGTCAAAACTGTTGCTGTGGAAGTGGCAGGTGTGTCAGCAATATTCCACTGATGTTCAAGTTTGACAAATTACTTCCATTTCTAATGCTCCAGCAACCTTTTATATGGAGAAATCATATGCATTCTATGTGGTTTCTCAATTGGGATGTGGTGAGTTGTCTGTTTTCATTAGGATCGTCGTCCATTAGCAACAGCTGTACTGGTTCCACTGCCATGTACCAAATTACAAACCGATCAGTTGCGCTGCCAATACACACTGCCGTACCGCCCTAAAACTACAGACCTCAGTGTGGTAAATAGATACATCTTTGAAGAATAAAATGTAAACCCAATTTTCAGCTGATTGCCCATTTCCTCTAACCTGACGCTGCCAGATCCAAAAAGCTTGCTACACAAATTTGTTTCACAGCTTATTTGGATCTGGGATCGCGGAAGCAAATTCGATGACGGGGCTGTTCCTTTTTTTCAAAATACATGGTAGATGATTGGATGGGAGCGTCTGTCTATCACCGTGTGGGCGTGCAAACACAACCAATCATATCGACGTGTCTATATACCGTCACATCCGCATCCCGCCTTTAGCTCACGCTGATTGGTTCGGTGCGAAGCAGATCTGACTCAGGGCTCAACTCTGTCAGAGATCCCAGATGAGTGTTGTGTTGGGGAATATGTTTCCGCAATACCGCCCTCATCTGGCAGCGTCAGGTTACATTTCCTCACAACTCTGTCCTTTTCTTGCACTATTACGATTGAACTGCACCTACCAACATCTGCTGTACCGTGTATAGAATATACTGTGAACTTATTAAGAGAAGCTGTTATTTCCACCACTTATTATTTCTCAACTCCAGTATTTAAATAATGCTTCTGTGAAACAAAGTAAAAAAAAAAAAAGAGAATATACAGTATATATATATACTGTGAACTTTAAGTTCTTTACACAAGGTTAGGTTACAGCTTGTTATTGTTGTTATTATCTATGATGCTGCATTGTCTGAAGGAAGCCAAACCAAAATAGGTTTTAGCACATATTGAGAAAAGGAAAGGCACGAGTCGTTCTACAGGGGGGGGACTCACCTAGTAGCTGGACCCCTCGCGTGAGTCCATAGACGTCTATAAGAGCCCAAAGAGGTTCCGAAGCATGAACCCCGCTGAAGAACAGCATGGGGCTTGACTCATTGAGTCGGTAGAACACCCGGCCCTTCTTGTCCACCCAGAAGGCGATGACATTCCCTTCGTTGGAGAGCTCCTCGGGGAGGGCCTTGGCCCAGAAGCCGCTTTGCGAGACCAGGTCAGGGCAGGCGTACTTGGGCAGGTTGTCTGGATTGATCCTGGATGGATCCTTGGATGTGAAGCCAAGGCGTAGTGCTCCGCTCCAACAACACTGCTTTTTAGTGATCTGGGGGGACAGAGTTTGAGCAATGTTGAGCAAGATAACTCACTGTGAACATTTGGGAATTACCTCATAACGGAGTGATACATGTTTTTTCTCTAGTATGCTGCTATTGAACAAATGGTGAAAACAACATATCTTTACTAAACAACAACTAAGATTAGGTACTTTGGTATGTTTATTGCCTGTAGAGGAGCTATTTCTGTCTCATTGAAAGTCCCCATTTGCATTGCATTTGTCATGCAAGATAACACTGCTCCTCACATGGCAATGCTTGCCCTGTTCTCTCACTTTAGAGACATAGATGGCCTGATAGGTGAAGTGGAAACTTGCACTAAGCTGCTGCTTTGGCCCACACAGGAGCAGGGAAAAACTGACCAAAATTACACCGGGGGAGACAGGAGTGAGACACTAGAGTGGTAAAAAGAGGGAGGAAAAAAAGACTTGCCCACTGCAAAGCGCTTGTCAGGTTCTGTTTGTTTTACCTTCAGTCGAACTTGCTCATACAAAGCGATGGGTCTGTTGCCGAAGGTGATGGCGTTGCAGAAGCTGGCTTGTCTCTTGACTGTCCTTTGGGACATGTCCATGACTATCTGTGATCCCTTGGCGCTGGGGTGAAAGAGGAGGGGGAAGGGTGCCATGCTGCCACACTGCTGGCTGGGCAGGCAGCGCTTAGGCTTGTGGTGGCATCGGTGGCTTGTGGTGGGGAAGGGCCCACCCAGAGAGTCTAGGTGGAAACACAAAGATGGAGAAACTTATTATCAGCTTGGGCCCATTATCCACTTTCAACCTGGAGTTACAGTACATTAGATACACTGTAGTACATTATACTGCACTTTAATTATCATGAGATTGGGTACAGGTTTTGACCTGTTACTTGTCACATAACATTTGCCTTACTCATGTACAGGTACTACCTGTTACTGTCTGATTCAATAGCACCGTAGGCCTACAAGAAATGTGTTCCGTGAGAAAAATCCCTCAGGCCACGCTTCAAGATTCTAAAACGTTGCACCGTATAACCACCAAGTGGGCGTATGCAGAGTAGGTTACATTGGACTATTTTCAGGAATCCACTTGAAAGTTGTGGTTAAATTAAACAATGGCTGTGTTGGTTGTTTCGACTTTCTACTTGGATGAAAAAATATAGAGCCGGGTTCGTTGTTCACGAGGAGACTGTGCAGCTGTGAGGTAATTTCAGTAATTGGTAATCTCCTGTAATACCCGTCTGTTTTTCTTCATCTTTGCCAACTTTAAACTTGCCTGTTTGTTTCTCCCTGTGACCGAGCACCATTTATGTTACTAATAACCTGTGAATATGAAAGGGAGGAGAAAAGTTCAATGTTTGGAAAGGTTGAAAGGTAACATAATCCAAGGTAAACGGCCCCATACAATGAACCAGAGTATTAGTGTAGCATTAAGAGAACTTAAAGAGGACAATTATGTACAACAGTACAGAGTGAGTGTCGGTCTTGACATGTACAGTAGATGCTTACAGCAACCCCCATCATGACGTGTAACCCTAGATGTGGGCCATGTTTAATTGTTTGCATTGAACCTGTGTGAATCTCTATTTTCATACATGAGACATGATGAGAGTAAAGCAGGTGGCTGGCAGAAACAGTTTGTCTATTCTGTCATAGAATGATGAATTCAGAATAAATTACTTTTTGTGCAGACATTAAATGCAGTTGTTTGGGGGGAAAATATATCTAATTGGTTATTCAGATGCTGACAACGTTATTCATCCCAAAAGGGCAATTAATTTCCAACTTACAACTGCTGTATACACAGCAGTTAGTACTAGTTACAAAATATGTCAGAGGCGACAGATACTGTAAGGAAACCACAAATGGCAGTAAAAAAATATATATATTAGACAACCCAGTCTCACTCAAACACGGTGAAATAGCACAGATTGGCATTTCCATATATAAAAGTATATTATTCCATATAGAAAACCCCAAACTCCGTACATATTACACTGAAATCCTCCCCATAGACTGTCTGTGGCGGAGGGGCACCGTATACCAAACTTGAGCCACGAGAGACACCAGTATATTGCAGAGTCGAACGTTGCTAAGTTCGGTAGAGCTGACTCAGCCCTGTCCGAGTTGTAACCAAATAGCACAGAATCGTAAATAATATCAAACCTGATCTCACCCAAACACGGTGAAATAACACGGATTGGCAATTCTGTACATACTATAGTACATAGTATAGTGAAAGCCATGCCTCCGTCGTGGTCAAAACAGTAGTATTATATGTACGTATAGATTTTGGGGTTTTCTAGGCGTGTATGTACGGAATTGCCAATCCGTGCTATTTCACCGTGTCTGGGTAAGATCGGGCCGATATCAGAAGTTATCCAAGTAAGGAATGTAACAGTCATTTAAAATGACTGCTGTCGGTGTATGGAAGGAATTAAGAACTTAGTGTAGCGGTTTGTTCTCCTAAGAGGCACATTATAATGGCGGCCTCGCATTACAGTGAATAAATACACTGGACAGAATGTGGTCAGGTTATACACTCAATTCACTGGACAGAATGTGGTCAGGTTATACACTCAATTCATTGGACAGAAAGTGGTCAGGTCAATGTATTCCAATACACTGAATTCGCTGGACAGAATGTGGCCAGTTTATTCTAGTACATTGAATGCACTGGTCAGGACATGGTTAAGTTAACATTACAGTGAATGCACTGAACAGAACATGGACAGATTGGCTGATTAGTCCTCTTATTTTCTGCGCCACCTGTGTCTCCCAAAGAGAGCACAAGTCTCTTTGATGGGCTGTTTATCTTAGAGCAGACTTTTTACAGTACCATTAGCTATAACTTTCCCTCACAGACAAGCCAATAAACCATCAAATTAATAAACGAGAGAGTTAAAAGACTTTCAATGAATGTTTGATAAAAAATGAAATACCCCTATTGGCCTAATATATGGTAAGACTACGTTTTTTTCCCAATGGAAATATCCTAAAAGAACTGTGTCATATTATAATCGGGGACTAGACTATTTGACATTCAATGTTATTTTTCCACAAATGATTGAGTCTTGAAAAATGGGGGTCATCTTATAATCAGAGTCGTCTTATATTCGGGACAATGCGGTACAAGTATCTCACGAACACAAAAAAGAGTGAACCCCCACTGGGTCATACTAAAGACTCTAAAAATGGGACCTCCCTGATTGTCACTCAGCATCAAGGGTTGTATTGGGGTAAGTCGCTGTGACATATTGTCATGTCCAGGGGGTGTACTTGTACATCAAGCTGCCTCACGCTACAGAAACATGAGACAGGCTCCTGACCTATGGGCCTCAAGGCCTGTCATTAAGTAAGTTATTTTTTGTAAAATATGATGTAAGCACATCGTTGTTTGTCAAATGTGGGATTCAATCATCTATGTTTACGTACCTTGTGAAGAAGAGACAATAAGGACAGTATCATTGTGATCATTTCACACGATAAGTTGGTCTTATCAAGAAAAACTGGTCTCATTGTCTAGCCACATTCTTACAGTTACCTGCCAACAACAAATCCACAAAATAATCATGAATGAACAAGTTCCACTTATGATTCGGTCTACTTTACTTGTACAACAACTAAAATACTTCTTTTTGTTTCCACATCTGGCTTTTTTTCTTTTTACACAGATAAGGACCTGGCTGGGAGCCATTGTGAGCTCTAAATTCATCGCTCCCTTTGGTTAAGCTAAAGTCCAGACTCCACATTCACATTTTCACATGATTCAAAGCATTATTACAAGGCCAATGGTACCGTTATCACTGAGGCATTTCTTTTAAAGTAGTTTATTCTCATCTATGGCATGATTGCTGTTAGTAGTATTATGCGGAAGGTTAAAGAAAAGTGTTTACAACACAGCAACAGTTATGTAAGGGTCTTGAAGTATCATGCAGATCATAACAATTAGCTATACCTTTGGGCATGACAAATAACCTGTATTATTATTTATTTGTTGCTGACCCAATTATTCCGGTCAGTTTGGCAAGGTTTTAATGACTTTGAAGTAAATGTAAATAAATGCTAAATCTAAAAATAAATCCATTAAAAGGAAAATAAATAGCTTTGTTGATGAATGATATAATGGGCGAATAAATGCATACAGTACATTAATGGCAGTATGGTTCATTAACCACTTAAATACTACCTTGGAGTCCCCAGGGCTCAATACTAGGCCTGTTCGTGTTTTCACTCAGCATAAAGATCCTTGCCGAAGCTTGTAGATCTTATAGATCGTCTGTTTGCCATATATTCTCCCCACTGAAGAGGGACGCTATACGGTTCTGAAGACAAAGACTCATTATGTGGCTTCTGAGAGCAGACCTCAGGCACGGCACAAATGCAGAGCAAAAGAGCTTTTTTCTTTCTCAAAGACAGTGGGCCTTTGCCAAGTGTTAAAGCATACAGTATTTGTTTACACAATACATGGGTGCCTTGAGGCCCTCACACGGCGTCTGAACACTGTTGAATGTTGCTCTATGCACAATGCCTTTAAATGAAGTCATAACAAGTCTGTTCACCATATTGTACGCCTGATGTCATGTTATACGTGATGGCTTTGAGGAAACAATGCCAGTGTATTGTACTCAATCAATGACAAACCACTCAACACAGAATTCCATTAAATGGCCGAAAACAGCTCTAAAGAAACAATCTTGCCTTTTTCAATATGCCAATTTCAACTCTTGCGGCTGCAAAAAATGCTGAAGGCACACTTGGACTTTTGAGAACCACTGGCCCTACAGTTCATACCCACAATGGCTGGTTCAATTAAAAACACCAAAACGGGAGGTAAACAGCATACCAGAGTTGTAGACTTGAGACTTAAGGGCCGTTCACAACAAGCACTCCAATGATGATAACTATAACTATATCGTTCACATTTCCTTTGTTATAGTGGTGGTGTGGACTCCGCTATTCACCTGAGATAGAATTATTTTTATCTTCATAGCTGCAGTTAGAGTGCATGGTGTGAACGTCCCTTTAGACTTGAGTCAGGTTGCAGTTGTGAAAACCAGGACTTGGTGCAAGTCCAAGTCAAGTCTTGGACTTTCACCGAAAGACTTACAAAGAAAAAGAAGCGAAAACAGCTCTGGTTAGTGCTACATCACTGGTGGCACAGTGACAGGCTGAGCATGTGTCTACCACCAAGCCATGTAACCTGACAGACGACAGAGATGTCAAGCGTGACACTGAGCAGACCCCCGCCATGATAAAGAGAGGTGCCACGGCAAACTTCAGATGTGCAGGTTAAGGAAGGATAATATTACTAATAGTGCACCACCGCCGTACACATTATGACTGTGGTTGCTGTCATTAACTGTACAGGAAAAACACTGGAGAGACGACGTCTGGCCAGCTGTCACATGGCCTCCTACGTCCTCTGTGTTCTGTCCTGGTTTTAATAACAAGCCAAGTATATACAGTAGGCCCTTAATGTGATTTATCATTGATATTAATAAGACATGGTGGCTCTCAAACACGGGACGGGAGCAGCACCCCAGGGCAGGGCATCATCCTAAAGAACTGGTGAACATTTATGTTTTTTTAGAGTTTTAATGATGATCAAACCATAATGACCCTTGCACGTCACTTTTAAAAGGTTTTGACTTTTTAGGATATTTGTGCACTTTCATTCAATTGGTGTATGGTTATGATTCAACTGCTGGGAGAAACAATATTGGTACCTGTGGAAGACTTTAATTAAATATTTATGTGATATTTTTTTGTTAAAGCACTACATTCTGATAATCATAGAGTGTTTGTTCAGTAACAGGGGCCTCCCTGTCTCTCCAGGTCTTTAAATAAACACAAAATAAATGTTCAAGTAGCTGACACTTTTTCAGCCAATCAGGAGAGAGTATATCTATTTATCAGCTTCATTGTTATAGTGTGTGTTCCAGTTCCAATTGTGTCTGCTTATTTCTTTGTGTCATCACATCCATTTCACTTCTTTAATCTGTATCCCGACTGCAGAGTTCTCTATTGAATACAATTGGTATAAAGTCCTGAAAATGCATTTTCTGTAGAGATGAGAATTCTGTTACTGAACACTCTATACAGCAATATAGAGCTATTTAACACTTATTTTAACCAAAGAAAATCACTTACCCTATTTTTTTAAAATTATAATAGATTGTAGAGACAATAAAAATATATTTGACTATAGAAAATAACATGTTTATACTTTTCTAGACTACTTCTAAAGACAATTATAGTGTCATTTGTTTTGGAGGTAATTCAACTTTAAGGAACAATAACACTTTTCTTATACGATAAATAAGCCTACTTGACCTGTGAGAAAAGAAGTATTCAGAAGTTCAGATAGCCACCTAATTTGCCCCTACAGAAAGTGACTCAATTTATGAGACAGAGTAGGCTACATACAGTAGGCTATAGCCTAGAACAAGCACTTTCATAGCAGTTTCACCAGCTTCAATTCCATTTGTTAACACAATTCGAAATGATTTCAAACTGAACAAATGTACAGTTCAAAATCCTCAGGGTATTTTGAAATAGATTGGGGACTTAGTTTAAATGCATGCTATGTTATATTATTTCAAGAAATACAAGAAGGCTATCAAACTTCATAATAAGCAGACTCTTGGCTTGATCCCTGAATAAGCATGTAAAACGTATCCGCGTCTAAAATGTCAAATATTCTTACCGTAAAAGGAATTCCTTGTTATCTGACCTCCCATGGTTTGATGCAAGGTGGTTTTGCAGGATCCAGGGAATAGACGGGGAACTGCACTGTTTGCGTCTCTACATAATATCGGCGCGGTCACGTTTTGGCTGTTTGCGCTCATAAAGGTCCCGGACGCACCTTATCTGTAGCGGCAGGTTGTGTGTGCGTGTGTGTGTGACGACTGTGTGTGTGATGCAGGCTCATCGACACCGGGCTGCCTGATCCAGCTCTTCTCTCTCACACACACACACACAAACACACACACACGCTGCGAGATCACGTTAAATTAACATAAGGGGCGGGGTTTCACCGGACGATAGCCTCCGCAAAGATCACTTGGTTTCCAAGAATGTCACTGTCCTCCTCGAGTCCTCGTCGATAAATAGTCTTACTCTCTTACCTGAGACTGCATGAGTCACAGTCCTTTAGGCGCTTCGACTCGAGAGTCGAGACTGTTTCTCCAGGCAGCTCAATTTCAAACTCCACTAAAACAAGGTCTCCATTCTAGTCTAAACGGGGGGGGAAAGTTTGGTCAAATCGGACTTTCCCCCACAGTGTATTATGTATTAATTTGACTGGTTGTTTGAAGATGAAGGCGATCCGAGTCTGGACTCTGGAGCGCCCCCAGGGCTCCGTGGCCAGGCCCCCCACGGATCACCACACCAACAAGCAGAGGACACCACCGCGGGGCTTAGCAAGACAGAACAAATAGTAGGCAGGTGTTATGCTCTAAAATAATAGACTATACAACTTAAACTTATTGTAGACCTGTATGTAGGGTAACATGTTATAGGCTTCAATGAGGTTTCCACAGCAGTTACAAAGTTTAAGAACAAAATCTGAGTTATCAATATCATCTCATCTTCTAATTGGCATAGCTCTAGTCTGGTCCATATATAGCTAATGGCATTAGATAGCTTTTTTTTAATGATTTATCTCCCCCCCCCCCCCCCCAAGCTTTTTTCACAATTTGTATTTAACTACATTGCAAAAGTAGCATTACTTTTCATGTAAAATTACTTAATTTCTGTGCAACAACTGTAAACATGCTTTCATGTTTAAATATAGCTCGAGTTAACATTTCTTTATTTTCTTCTTTTCTTTGATGGCATCTTAGGATAGATGTTGACCTATTTGACAGTGCAGAAACATAATTGCCTTCCTTGATGTATAATGAGCATCAATAACGACCATCACCTGTGTCACAGACACATACAGCTCCCCTCTGCAGGTCTCTACTACTGAAAGTGACTGCATGGAGTCTGTCTCATTTCTCTCCAAAAGCACGTGAATATGATGGAATATGATTACAGCTTCTTCTTTTCTTTTTAATCGATATTATTTTTTTATATACGATATATAGTTACATGCCCACTCAATAGTCAATAGTATAAGTAACCTTGACCGTTGGCGCCTACTACACCTATAACCTCTTTGCTGAAAATAGACGATCTACAAGCTCGCTGCGAGGCGTTGTGTGCTTGTAGATCTGCTATTTTTGGCTAATGTTCCCCTTAGAATAGGGATGCTATAGCCAGGGTTCAAATGGTTAATGTAAAAAAAGACAGAAAAAAGATTCCTATATCACACAAAGATTTGCCTCCCCTTTAGTATAACTCTGAGGACCCCCTAGGGTCCCGGACTCCAAGTTGAAGACCACAATGCCTAAACATTTGATCATGAGAAGCAACTTGTTATGGCTACTCTAGTGTCTGGTTCCTGAGGTGCCAACTTGGCATCACTGCTAGCCTCTGATCCCCATGTGGGCATCTCTCAGAATCTGCCTCCTCACCTCAGTGTTTACACAACGCTCATTGGCAGCCAGTACTATGAGATATTGTACTGTACCGACTTGCTGGCAGCGTATGTAGCATTCTCCTGCTGTTTATATAAATTAATGCTGGTAAAACTTCTGAATGCAATCCCCGGAGAGGGAAGTCGCTAAAAGCAAACAACATGCATAAGAATTCCAGATGGTTAATTAAAGAGATGGCCGAACCAGCATTTCGGCAAACTGGAAATGGTTAAGAAGAAAATAATACAAATGTGAATAGACCACTTTGGAGGTTACTTGCAAGGGCCCCTATCTATGGCTTGTACATTCTTGGGTTTGACATGCCACCTGATCCCTCGGCTGTCAAATCTGATCAGCAAATGAAAGCACAAGTGATGTGCAATGTAGGCCTAATGATAAAAGAAGATGGCTTGTGTTACAAAAAATGTCTCAAAAGAACTATCACATTGCATTGAATTTGACGGCTAAATATTGTTTACGAGACAGACTCAATGATTATTGTTGTTTCGCTCAATGTCTTAAATATACAATTGTTATGTCATTGTGTAGGCCTAGTGGCCAGCTACTACCATTTTGTGGGAGACTTGATATCACACATTATTCACATTATTTGCAACTTGTCCAGAAAACAATGTCTATAACAAACAAAAAAACAAAAAACAAATCTATAACAATTTAAGCATTATATGGGCCTGGGCCGCGGATGAGCAGTCCAGCCCGACAGCGTGTTGCGGGTTCGAGTCCCGAGCCCTTTGCCGCATGTCTTCCCCCTCCTTTCCTGTACCCTATCAATAAAGGCAAAAATGCAAAAATCCCACCAAACTCAGTAAGGATTGTCAAAGCTAATTCCGAACCTTTAACACACAATAATCAGATATGGTTTGGATAGATCTACTACTGTACTAGCCTACCATAATATGCCTGGCAGTATAGTGACTGACACCATCCTCCCACGGTAGATTATTTGTAGACGGATGCCTGGCAGCTAGGCAGCAGCTGTGTGGTGGTGTATCTGCTTGGCGTGCATGCATAGGGCCTCCTGCGGACATCTCGACAGCCTCGTTTGAGTCTGCTGTGTGCACAGTTTTTTACTCCTCTGGAGGATCTGTGTCGAACAATAACACCATTCAGCCGAGATTTGGACCCTAGCTCGCCCCATGGCCATGTGCAAAACATTACAAAGCAATACACAAGAGCATCATATGATCCTATAGACCGGGGCTGGTGCAGTGGGAGGGGGCAGTCAAATATCAGCCCAGTCCGCCAGGCAAATTAGGAGGTGATAAATGACTGTAGGGAAATCAGTGACAGTACGACGCACAACCTGGTAGTAATACCAGACTAAGATAATAATGCCAACGGAGACCGTCACAAGCTCTGATAAGAGTGCAGTATCAGTGGGGTAAAGTAACTAGTAGTAACTAGTACTGTAGCCTATTGGCTATTTGAAAATAGCCAAAGTTTAAAAAGGGCTGCTGAAGTGGTTAATGTGTATGTTTTGTAATAATAATAATCAAAATCTACAAAGTACTACTACCGGTAGTAGTAACTAAAGTTTTCAAATAACTGTAGTGGAGTAAAAGTACTACATTTGTGTCTGCTAGGATGTAGTGCATGGAGTAAAAGGTATTGAAAATTGGAAATACTCCAGTAAATTAAACATACCTCAAAATTACTGTAAGTATGCTTAAGTACTACATTAACCACTTCAGCAGCCCTATTTAAACTTTGGCTACCGGTATTTGAAAATAGTCGATCTACAAGCTCACAACATACCGCAATGCGACGTGTTAGGCTATTTTAAATATATTTTTTATACATTTTAAACATATGATAACTTGTGAAACGGGGCCTAATGAGTACTTTCTACTTTTGGGCACTTTAAGTATTTTGGTACCAATACCTTTGTACTTTTACTCAAGTGAATGTTGAATTCCGGACTTTTACTTGTAACTGAGTATTTCTACATTGATACTTTTTACTACAAGTAAAACGTGCGAGTACATTTTCTACCACTGTGCAGAGCACCAAGGGAAAGTTTCCTAACATGGGATGTTCCTCGGGCACAGCGCAGATCTGAGAGCAGACACTTGACAAATCGTTCACACCAATGCCTGTGATTAATCTGTGCTCATTGCATTCTCCCTGCAGTACATTTCACTGCCTTTCACGGAACAAGTGGGTTTCTCCCGAATTTGCATCACATGGATCCAATTTGTTCTCCTTCTTTATTTCCCAGTTGTCCGAGTAACTCCGATATTCTGGCGCTATGGATTATGTGTATAACTCAAGGACCCATAATAGCTTCATTAGCTTTGGTTTTAGACGTTATCTTGCCTGGCATTCAGTGGCGTGGACTCGTCCAGAGAATGTGGGACTGCAGGATCATTGCTGGAATGATGATATGTTTAATGAACCGAGAGACTATGGTGACTCACTTGGGATGCGAATTAACGTCTCTCCACATCCCGTCCCGACTGTGGCTATATTGAAGAGGAGTGGTAGGCTTGACTGTTTTGCAGAGGACCTGCTGCTGCTGCATGGTAACTCATTTTAAGAATAGTTTATTTATCTATGAGTGTATCTCCATCATAACCAAGATAATGGCACCCTATAGGTTTCCTGCTTTACTATGCTATAGCTGACAAGTGAGCAGGCTGGAGAGATGAGCTGTACAGCAAACAGGGCTTAATTCTGCCTTCGGGCCACAGGACAAATTCACTCCATGAAGGGTAACTGGGAACGGGGACTACAGTTGCGGTGTCAAATATTTAACTGTATTTGATTAGTCAACTCTTGTTACAGTGAAATTGGTTACTAGGCACGGTAAGTCTGTGTAAAGGTCAGTGCAGGGATAAATGCAATGCATAAGAGTAGAATACTTTACAGTTTACAGGAAAGGCAGAAACTACCTTTCAGGCCATAGCATTTATAAAAACAGGACAATAATTTGTTATTATATACTGCCTAACAACTAAATACAGATCCTAATTCAAACAATCATCACCTATTGGTGTTCAAAGTATTCAGTGAATCACAAATACCCTTACTAAGAGTAAATCAGTTAACTATAATATTGTTATTGACCATATGGCATTTTGCTATTATGTCATAACTGGGTCTCCGGACCCCAACATATGACATACGATCAGCAGCCATGTGCATTTGAACAATTGATCTATGGCTCTGCCGTGTCCAGCCATGTGAGATGCTTGCTTCTGAGTGGCTGTCAGCACCTCAGAGACCACTGGATTATTTACAGCAGGTCTGCTGTATACATTCTAACTTGTTACCAGTCTGGCCATTCTGTCCCCTCCTCAAAATACAAATACTTGTTTGGCTGTTATTTGATGCCGTAGTGGCACTTATACAGTATATAGAGTGTTGAAACCTGTGGTTGTTTATCTGGTGGTCTTATTGCCCTATAGCACCTTGTTTTTTTGTGACCAACTTTTTCTTTAAGCAGCTATAACAATTTGTTTGCTTTAATAAACAACAGAAGATTGCGTTTCATTATAATTTTGAGCCCAGGTGTGGTTTTCATTTAGTCTGTAATTTATGAATTCATACACAGTAAAAGTCTTAATTTAATTCAAATGAGTGTACAAACAGAGGGCACGGAGTCGGTAGTGCTATCGCCTCACAGCGAGAAGGTCCTGGGTTCGACTCCCGCTGGGGACACTGTGGGCGCTAGGAGTAAGTTCCCTCCTCTCAGCAGCTTGGACTCCTCATGCATAGAAGGAGGTCAGTCCGCTGCCCCCCCCCAGGTTCATGGCAGAGGAAGTGTAGCGCCCAGGATTACATTAGATAATTGGCACTGGGTGAAAAGAAACTGGGTTCCAAAATCGCAGGATAAAAATGATATATATATATTTATTTATTTTTAAAAGAGTACATTATATATTATATATATATAGTGCAGAGTTGAATAAACAATGCAGAATAGGGGGGGGGGGGGGGCTGCTAATGTTGAAAATGCAAAGTAAGACTTTTGGGGACAAAAGTAACTTAACACTGTTCATTCCATATGTTGATCTGACCCCCATGCCAAAGCGCCAGCGCTGGCCCAGCAGTCTTCCGTCTGCTGTCACCCAGGTGCATCGTGCACGCGACTTACTGGTCCATACTGATGTTATCAGTATATGGGCATATACATATGGGCCTGGCCATAGAATTTGCCAGATCAAGCTATTGCCATGGCAATCAATTGTCTCATTTGGGCCACGGCCAGAGCCATTTCTGGTGGTTTTGGCCTATATATCTGACTGACCCGACGCTGGGCACTGCACTCACCCGGATCATCTGTGTGTGTCAAATTTGAAGTCAGTCAGTGGGGCGAACGGTTCTCGAGTTACACATATGTACATACTGTATGTACAGAGATTCAGTGCATTTATTGTAAGATGTATTATAAATTATAATTGACTAACTACCAACAGCATTGAAATGCAAATTGCCAAAGCAATACATAAAGAATAATGGCAGGACAGAGGCCTATAACTCACAATAATAGGGTAAGCGTTCATGCATAAAGCCGGGGTAAGATTATTTAAATTCATTGTGAATTTACAATAATTATGTATAACAGCAAAGCAATTGAATACCAATATGGCCTCCATTCCACAAATGTTCCAATCTGCTCTGATGTTTGATTTATCTTGTAGATCCGCTATTCTCACAGCCGTGTGACAAATAATGAATCAGGCAGGCTTAAGAATGTTGCAGTGAAACCCACCAGATGGATTTATCACCGTACATCTTCTATCAAACAGCAGCCACATACTCTCAGCTCCACAGGAAGTGAATGAACATGAACGCCAGAAAACTGTCCTCTCTAATAAGACTAAACAAAGGCATGTTTCAATTTCTACTAAAAACCTTGGCCAAACGCACCACATGTGGCAGCTGCATTATTTTAGGGGCTAACATTAGCCAGTGTGTGTATTTTGTGGTAATTTTAAAATGGTGCATCTTGTGATGGAATGTCATTTTCCGCAAGGATTGACATCCAGGCACAAAGAGACACTTCCGTAAAAAGGATTTTTTTTCGCCCTTTCTTTTGGTAGGCTACATTTTTTGACTGAGCATGGAATCCCTTAAACCTGTGAACCCCACTGTGTAGAAGAAACAGGAATATGTGGGAGAGTAGCCGTCCTGTTTACAATCTTTCTGTTCTTGTTAGCGCTGTGTTATAAACTGTTTAAAGCAAGGCCAATATAGACCCTGTAAAGCATTGCTGAACTAGAGAACTAACTGCAAACCTGTCAGAATGTTAACTGAAGCTCAGAGTAAACCAACCATGAAGGAAGAGTGTTTACAATGTAATATGACATTTACAGTCAATAAATATTTAAGGTGGTCCTGGCAGCCCTTAGGCTAATGCATAATTAAAGCACTCTATGTAAACGTATAATGTTATAGCATGGATAAAGCACATAAAACAAACTTAAGTGACCATTTTGTTCAATAGAGGTAACAAATGAATTACTTAATTCCTCCTTAATAACACTAACTTATGCATTATTTCAATAGTCCATGTGATGTTAGAAATTATCTATAGAGCTTATTGTGCAACTAAAAGTGCCCATACATCATTGCAGTATGATGGCAGATTCCTACTGGCTCTCATTGTTTTGTTTAACTGAAGATATTTTCTCTGTCAAGCTGACTGACTGACTTTGGTCAGGTCTGGCAGAGCAAAAATGTTGAACACCAATCCATGTGTTCAAGTTTGGAGTTTAGGTGCTCTGGGTTGGCTTTTTTTAAGGCCTGGTATGGAGCACATGAAAGCATCATTTTTGATCCGCTGGATTGATTGATTGATTGATTGAAATCTTTATTAACAGTTTGCAGAATTACAGTACATTTCAAGCACAAACTCAATACAAAGACTGTTAACTGTGAGTGGACGACCCAATTAAGCCTTACACTTGTTTACAACAGGGTCCACATTGTTCAATTCATCAAAACATTTAGAGACAAACAAATAGACACTTCTATGTAGTTAAAGAACAGAACAGGAATTCATCATATAGGAAGCGAAAAGGGAAAAAAAGTATATATACAGTGAGGGGAACAGGGGGATAAAAGAAAAGAAAACGAAAGACAGAGTGTAGGGCGCCTGCACACAACACCATGCGTTGATGCCATGTGTGCATATGTGCAGGCACCCAACACCACGTCCATACAAAAACATAGTACAATCCATAGTACAAAGACAGAGTGTAGGGCGCCTGCACACAACACCATGCGTTGATGCCATGTGTGCATATGTGCAGGCACCCAACACCACGTCCATACAAAAACATAGTACAATCCAGATACAAATTCAGCTTTTACAGAGGCCAGTTTCGAATTGCAGCCATCCGTAGGTGCCCTTTGAGAGCAGTTTGGAAGGAGCCAAGGGATTCACATGTCTTAATGACTGTTGGTAGGGCGTTCCACATTTTGGTCGCATAGGAGCGAAAAGAATTTAGTCCCTTGTTTGTGCCGAATCTGGGTTGTACATGGTTTGTTGCACTCCCTCTGGTGTTGTGGGTGTGGACTTCGTTTACATTAAGGAAGTATTTAGACAGGTACATGGGTATCTTGGTGGTGTATCTAATCTTGTGGACCAGACCCATTGCAAGATGCTGTACTCTGTCGTCGACCCTGAGCCATCCCAGCCTGTCAAAGTGGGCAGGGGTGAGGTGGGTTCGGGGGGTGAGGCCAAGTAGGAGCCTGACCAGTTTGTTTTGGGAGGTCTGGAGCCTTGTTTTAAGGGCCTTTGAGGTGCTGTGGTACCAGGAGGTGGATGCATAGTCAAAGAAACCTTGTACAAGGGCTCCTGTTAAGGTCTTCAAGGTGTTTTTGTCGACCAGTGAGGAGATCCTGTAGAGGAATCTTGTTCTTTGATTGACTTTTTTGATTACGTTGGTGGCCATCTTATCACCGGAAAGATTGGCCTCCAGGATGGAACCTAGGTAGGTAATTTGATCCTTCCGTGTGATAATATCATCACCAACTCTAACCAAGAAGCCATCTGCCTTTTTGAGATTACTATTTGATCCGAAGAGAATGGATTCCGTTTTTCCCAGGTGTAAGGATAGTTTGTTATCAGCGAGCCAGGTGCAGATTCTACCGAGTTCAGAGCTGAGGGTCTTTTCAACCTGCAGTTTGTTCCTGTCCGAGACCAGCAGTGCTGAGTCGTCTGCGAACAGGAACAAGTTGCAGTCACAAGCTGAAGTCATGTCGTTTACATATATTAGGAACAGTAAAGGCCCTAAACTCTAGTTCATAATTTTTCTCTCATGTCCAATTGCGGGAAAAGTACTCAAATGCTTTACTTGAGTAAAAGTATCAATACATTGTAAAAGGTACTCTGTTACAAGTAAAAGTCTGTTATTCACAATTCACATGAGTTAAAGTCCACAAAAGTTCTGGCATCAAAATATGCTCAATGTACCAAAGTAAAAAAGTAAGTATGCAGAATGTCCCATTTTCCCATGTCCCAAGTTTTTGCATACAAAATGAAATGAAAATAGCAGATCTACAAGCTAATTGTAAATCTGATATTTTCTAATGTTAATTATGTTTTGTAATAATAATAATCAAAATCTAGTAAGATAACTAGTATCTAAAGTTTTTAAATAATTGTAGTGTAGTAATATTTGCCTCTGAGATGTACAGTATAGTGGAATAAAAGTATTGTAATATTATATGAATATTCCAGTAAAGTAAAAGTACCTAGTTGAGTACATTAATCATAATTATTTAGACTTCAGCACATAATGTACTTCCCAGTCCCAGATAATGTACTCTACCACCGACCTTAGGCCATAGACAAATCAATATTATATTGATTAGCTGACTCTAATATATAGCTAAAAGACATGTAGGCCTACATTTCAGCATGTTGCTAAAACTCATCTAACGGTATGCAGTCTGCATCTGAATATGCTCAGAAAGGAGTAGAGGGGTATAGTAGGGGTAGAGAGAGAGAGAAAGATGCACCTTACCGTGTTCACACAGCAGAGAGGGGTATAGTAGTTGTTTGTTTTGACCTATACTGTAGCGTCTGTGCTTCTCCTTACACTCTGCCTAGATTCTTTTTTTTTGGTGAAAAGTCAATGCTTTGGCCTGAGTTTGTCACTAGGGGCTCCAATTTCGTCAGTTGTCTCTGTCCCTTAATGGTATTTGTCTAGCATCACCCGCTATCTTTTTTGCCGACACCGGTATTTGCGCCTAGAGGTGTGGTCATGGGCGTGCTGGCACGCTTTCCCCTAAACTGCTATTTTGGTCAAACACATTTGGGAAACCGTATGACAAATTATTTTGGTAAAGAGCGGCGCGCACCGCGCCTCAATGGAGATGTCCGCGTGCGTCATCTAGCTCTCCTTATTCTCCTATGCCTGCATCTTTTTGCAATTTTCATATAATCAGCAGAAGTGAGTGCCTGCCACTTCATTGTGTTTATATAATTGTATAGTCAAAGAAGTTATTTGTGCCAGGGTTATTTGTGCAGCGTGTGATTCCATTTGCTCGTTCAGTTCATCACCCCATAGCAGCAATCTATATACCAAATGAAAGCCCGAATTTCGTAGTTTACATAGGCTCTGTGTGGGTGGAGAAAAAAAAAAAGAACGGCACAAGTGAGACTTCAAGGCAGCAACGCAACACTCTTCCACGGGATATAGACCGTAAGGCTATGAAGCAATATAGCACTAACGGGGCAACGGATAATGGATCTCTTGAAGGCAATGGCACGTGGACTGGTGATTGGTTTAATTATTGTAACGCCCAAACCTCACCTATGCATAATATAACGGGTAACGGAGGTGTTTTGGGGATTTAGACAGGTAACCAAAATACCAACTTTAGTGGGGGAACACCCCTTCCCCACTGCTAAATCCCAAAACAGTGCAGAAAGATAGAAAGATCAGACGAAAATGGAGCCCTAGGTGACTAGAAGATAGGTTGGATGATGGGGTTACTAAATAATTAGGGTTCATCTTCATGAATGCACTCTGAGTTTAATTACAAACTGCCCTTTTGATTGTGTGCCTGGCTGCCAGCGAAAGGTTAAGCCTACGGGTGGAGTTAGAGTAAAGGTCATTGGGTCACTAAGATCTGTAGGGGCCATCCTTGCAGAGCAAAAACACTGAGTAAGTATACACTTGAGGTAGTATAAGGAACATTATGTAATATCCACGTATGCCAAACCGTATAACAATGCCACTTTTGAGAGCTGATCATTTGGTCCCATAAGCCTGTAATGGATAAACAGGATGTACATTGAGTACAAAATCCTTCTCCTCTATAATGTGTATGGTTTGAAACACATGGCAAATGGAAGGAGTCTAGATAATCTGCATGTCAAAAACATAATTATACAGTATCGCTACTCATTCTGTTATATATTGATACAACAATTAGTCTGTGTAAACACACTGGTAACTGCTTTTTAAAGTGAAGCCGTTAATATCTGCTTTTACAGGCCGATTTCATGCATGCTAGTCCTCAGGTGACATGCACAGAGAACGCAATTACGACATTGCAATCTTTCCATTCCTACATAAATCACCGGCAGGGAAGACATAGCAAGGAGAGAGAGGCTTGAAACGACTAGAGCAAGTAATGCAACCTGTCATACATCACTGGAATAAGAGGTGGCCAATAAAATAATATATACTTTCTAAAACTTTTTGGAGACTCTTACCGGAGCAGATCCATTGACAATACATTGGAAGCTGGCTTGAGGGACTTTGTTGTTTGTCCTTGTTGACGATCAGTAAAAGGGTTTAATTTAGAGTTGTGGGACATAAAATAAGTTAATGCAGTAAAATCACTCCCTGTAACTGTGAAATTGTTCTTCCTTTCTACCAAATGATTGCAGAATGAGAGTGCTCTGCTGTTAATGTCCTTGCCTTTGGCAACTCATGTTTGTGTTTATGATAGGAGAATTCCATGCTAGAAGGCTTTCTTACCTTTATTTGTAGTTGTTACGTTGTTACGTTAGGTGTTATTTTGTGCAAAAGCGCATTATTGGCTATTTCCCCTACCATAAGCCCTCAATTAATTGAATTGCATTGAATTGAATATTTTTTTTGTATATATCCTCTCTTCATAATATAAATGAATGAATAGTTTATTTCGGTGCTCTACATTTACATGTTAAGTTTCATCATTTGCATTTAAGTTTTTACAAAGAGGTGGCACCGAAAAGGTCTAGGCTGAAGAAGAAAATAAACAAAATACAAGTTAATACAAAGAAATAATAAAGCATTGTTTAGAACATAGTCTTTTTAGAACTTATGATAATAATCTTATGTTAATGTTTAATAATGATAATAATAATGATATTATGATAATGTTTTATATCTATTTAATACCCTACTTTTAAATAGCTTTTTAAGTGATGTGCATAGCTTTAGTTCATTATCCAGGCTATTCAACAAGTCTACCCCTATTTTAGATGCGCCTTTTGTTTTAATACACATTAGGTTGTACTGGGATTCTCTCATTTCAAACAGCTCCTGTATGGATAATGGTAGTATTTTTATTTTATTTTGTACATGAATATTGCAGTGTTTAGGTTGACTATATCTTCGAATTTTAGTGTGTTTGCAGATGAATAGTGGGTTTGTAGCTGCAAGATATTCAGTTTTATTTATTCTTATGGCTTTTTTTGTAACATAAAAATTGGTTACGTTATAGTTTTATATGTGTTCCCCCATACCTCCACACAATACGTTAAGTATGGAAGTATGAGGGAACAATACAACGTGTATAGTGAATCTTTATTTACTAGGTCATTTATTTTATATAATATAGCTATAGCTAAGTTCAGCGATAGTTTGTTTGTGTCAAACCACTTCAAGTGCTTCTAGCTCTATGTGCACATAAGCTGTTTCAGGTATTTTCCTGAGCTGTATAAGCTTAGTGTCATCCGCAAATAGGACACACTTAAGTGATGTCAGTGCTGTGCTGCACATATATCATTTATGTACATAATAAATAGTTTGGGGCCAAGTACAGAACCTTGTGTATGTGTGATTATTTTTTATTGACAATACTTATTATCTCAGTTTCAGTTACACTATTTATAAAGATGGAATGTGAGTTTTGCTGGACAGTTTTATCCTCCAAAACCTCTATCTCTATTTTCTGGTATTTCATTTGCAAGGCTAGGTCCAACATTGACAAAAGAAATATTGAATTAATTTGCGATTGACTTTGTTGTGTTTATCACTGTTATATTTGAAGAAATAATTGGAAGGCACCCTTTGCCTTTTAATTATACTGTTTGGAATTCGCCATGTGGCTTGGATATTACCTCTATATTGTTCAAGTTGTTTGTGATGATAATTATTTTTATTTAATCTTATAATATATATTAATTTATTTTTATACATCTTATATATGGCTTCAGCTTCATTAGTTCTGTTTTTTTAGAAATTTCTTGTAGAGAATATTCTTCTTTTTACAGGCATTTACTATACCTTTGGTTATCCAAGGTTTTTATTTGGAGACTTTCTTAAGGGACAAGGTTTATTGTAAGACTCTAGGATTGTTGACAGAAATACCTCATAGGATTTATTAGGGTCATTGACTTCATAGACATCATGCCACGTTTGTCTGTTAAGGTCCTCCTTGAGGGCAGTGATGGCTTCAGGAGTTATAAGTCGAGTTAGCAGATATGTTTTGTTTGTTGAGGAGTGCTTCTTTGGAAAATGACAAAAAGTGGCAAAAACTGGGAGATGGTCAGTTATGTCATTGATATTCCAGCTGTTACTTCACGTTCTGTTGTATTTATGAAAATGTTGAAAAGAGATACTTTTAAACATAAATTAAATCCAACTATCAAGCAAGTTAATGTGTTCCCTCCCCACTTCAGACTTAAGCAGTTGAAGCTATACTAAACACAATTAGCCAGATTTTAACCACATCAAACAGTACTGCAGTGCATACATGAGTATAAATAAAACAATACAATATCACCGACCATTGGCGTCTTTGGAGGTAGAACGCAAGAGTTGTCTTTGCTGTTTGCATCTGGTGTTTGTTTGAATGACTGAAGCTCCATTCCTTTTAAGGTGCTCCTAATCAGGTAACGAGCAGCCATCTTGCTGCTGCATTCTGGGAGATGTAGTTTCTGAGGTGTGAGATGTCATGCTGACCAGATTTTGTCCATTTCTGAGTTTTGACTCATCATCTATCAATGTGGCTGTGTCTTTTGTTATTCTGGTGGTTTAGTGATCACAGAATAGGCTATTGCTGTACATGGAGTCAATGAAGGTTGCTTACCGTGTGGATTAAATAAATCAGCATTAAAGTCGCCACATACGATGTGTACTTTGTTGCTATAAGCATGGTGTCTAGTTTGTTGGTAAAGGTGTTTAAGGAGGATCCGGGATTTCTGTACACACAATTTATTACAATATTTTTGGATTTTTCTAGATTGAGTTCAATTGTGAGACATTCCATTATATCCTCAATATTGTTAGTCGTACATTTCACTCCATTATAGTTTAGATCTGTGTTCTGTGTTCACATACAGTGCAACCCCTCTTGTCTGTTTGATGTGAAAAGTTTGTATCCGTCTACATTGAGCTCTGTCTTATCGCTCAGCCAGGTCTCAGAGAGGGCTATGATGTTGAATTTATTAAACTTGGCTAAGTAGTCTTTAATTTCGTCCAAATTCTTCTTGAGGCTCCTGCTGTTAAAATGTATATGAGAATGCATCATACATTTTTACATTTTTATATTGATCGACAGTGTAATACTCACAGTTATTTGTTATGTTGTTATAATAATTATTTTCTGGATCAGTCATAACCAATTAACGGCACACTTTACTACTTATTTCGATGGAAATAAGCGAATTAGCACAAAAACCCAACCCCCATCAAGGGCTTATATTAGGGGAAATAGCCAATAATGCACTTTTGCACAAAATAACACCTGGACTTCATTGGTGGTGACGTAACAACTACAAATAAAGGTAAGAAAGCCTTCTAGCATGGAATTCTCCTTTAAAGTTATTTCCACACAGATCTGCATAGCGTGGCATGCTCTGGTCTTAATTAGTTCAAATCTTGTAGTAATTCACATTTGCATTAGAATTTCCCCGAAGACAAGTGATTTTTTCCCCTGCCATTTCAGTACCACACTGGTTATGCAACTCATGAAGCATTTATCATTGAGTTGTTTTACTGTTTAGTTTATTTTAGAACCCATACAATTACTATAGTTTATCATTAGTTAGAATTTCATATGCAGTTGATATTTTAGTCTTGCTTTATTCCCCTACACTTAATAATTTGCTAGCTGCCTTGGGCATTGTGATTAGTTATCTCAAAGCACAGAGATAATTGCTTCTAATGAAAAATTCATAACTTTAATTGTCTGAAATATATGAATGTTTTCTCTCTCGCTTTGACCATGAAACAATACGTCCGTAGTCAAATGTATTCGGGAGGCTATGCTTATAGAAAGATGACAATGGAAATAATATCAGTATTTTTTGCCCTATAATTAGCAGTGGTTGAGATGGCGGTTCTACAGTACTTTATACATAAGTATTCATGCATTGAATATCTGACATACTATTGTTATTATTGTTGACGTTTCTCAATGGTCAGGATGAGACAAATTTCTTATTTTCAAAGTCAGCATATAATAAGATGAAGTATACGTTTCACTCAATGGTATTGATTTCTCCGTGTCTGTAAGAGATGCTTTGTCATTGAAGGTGCCCCGCAATTAAATTATCCTGGCAACAAGGTGAAGGCCATGCTATGGTGGCTTGACAGCTGCACACTGCAAAATACAAATGAGTTTACATTGGTTAAATTACTCTTTGCTTCCTTCACGCCCATCTTTCATCTTCCTGTCTCTCTCTCTCTCTCTCTGATATCTTCCTCACTCGAACATGCATGCACGCACGCATGCACTCACAGTTCAACTTCCTCTTTCCTCCAGTCTCTAGCTACTCTACTGTCTCACCTTTATAAAATCCTCAACCAACTACCACTAGAACTACCAAGGAGCCTATTTCTGAATCAGCTGGCGCACATATTATGCTCTTAAATGGCTTCACTTTGTTCCTTCTAATTCTACAATATAAGTCTCCTGTTTGCTTTAGTCTAATTTTCCACTGTTATGATTATTATGGTATAACGTCTATGTGCATGCCAGCGTTCAGACTGTCGAGTCCAGATTTCCACTCCGGTTCCTCCTGTTGCTCCAGCGCTCTCCAAACAGATGTTCCATCAAACCACTCCATGCTTGGCTGGGCAATGGACGTCCAGAGTTATGTGCCGTCACTCACT
This sequence comes from Protomyctophum bolini, assembly GCF_963924005.1. Lineage (NCBI taxonomy): Eukaryota > Metazoa > Chordata > Actinopteri > Myctophiformes > Myctophidae > Protomyctophum > Protomyctophum bolini. The sequence goes on along the minus strand of NC_137875.1, from coordinate 34,208,317 downwards.
GTCCTCCGGTGCAAAGAAGTTCAACATATTGACTGTCATTCACCGAAAGCCGTGGGCGCTCTCACGAGTACGAATGCATGGTTGTATGTCCTCGCTGTTGGCAGGAACTGTAACTTTTCAGGGAATGTAAAAGATTACCTTTGTTCCAATGGATCCAATGTTGATATTGTTTCTCAGGCTCTTGTTAATACTTTTCATTGGTTTGATATTTAGCCTAAAGCCCACAGACAGATAGCAGATCCACAGTACAAGCTCACAATGTGTTGTACTATGAGTAAGGCATCAATTTAGTGTGCGTGCGTGCGTGCGTGCACCCGCAAGCAACTGCATGTTTACTTGTTACATGCAACTCTCTTCTGGGAAGTGTGCTGCACATTCTCTGAGTTCCGGGCTGTCATTGAATAGAAGATGCTTATTCACATTTTGTTCGTGGTCCACGACAGGCTTACATAACGCTAACCACATTATGCATTCCTTCAACCTTATTTTCACCACCTCTAGCTTTTGCAGTACAAGCGTGATCAGAGCTGAAAACAGTGTGGTTTCACCTTGACCCACAGCCTCCCTATTTGGGAGGGGCATTCATTCACCAAAAATAGCAAGCTCACAACAACAAGTCACAACGCAATGTTGTGAAACGGTGAAGACATTTTAATCCTATAAAGGGTGTAAGTGGATAACGATGGATGGCGATCCGTCGGTCTATCTTCCCACCACACATCTGTTCCAAACAGAAGATCTTCAACACTACTGACTGGAAACACATGGAATTTATTGTGCACCTTCATGCTCCCTGAAGCCCCTACTGGTTTTGGTTACTATACACATCCTTTTCTCTAACGATACCCTCAAGCTAAAATGTCAACTTTTCACACAAGATATCTGATATTGTAATAGATTGCAGCATTCACCCTTACTCATTTTAGTGACCTTTCCTTTAGAGCTACCGTATCGGTCAAGTGTTAGAAGCAGCACAGTCTCCAGGGCCTTTAAACAAGGCTTTTAATGGTACTATTCTAGGAAAACTCAGGGGGGTAGAGCGAGGGGATGACATGGGACCCAGGACAGTCAACAAATTGCCTATATTTTGTGTGTGTGTGTGTGTGTGTGTGTGTGTGTGTGTGTGCAGTGTATATGTACAGTACAGTACAGTACAGTACAGTACAGTACAGTACAGTACAGTACAGTACAGTACAGTACAGTACAGTACAGTACAGTGTGTATGTATATACAAAGTATATACATGCTGTATACTTTATATATATACTGTCCGAAAAAGTTGGCCCGATTTTGGGTTCAAAAGTGTTTCAACTGGTCAGCAAAATGAGATATCGGCAAATAAGTGATATTACTGTACACTAATTGTACATATGTTCTTGAGGTAATCCAAAATCAACCAAAGTCACAAAGTCAGTTGTGTCCAAAAGCGCAGTTACTGCACTTTGGCGTAGGGCAGTATACTACAGACAGACAGATACAAAGAGTCCATCTATGAAATCATTGTCATTATAAGGAAGGGCACTGTGGATCCAGGAATCTTTCAAAGAGAGTTCTTTATAGACCACACAGAAATGAGACGTGGTTAGCAGCTGACGTTACTGATGAGGCTCACCTTTGATGTTTGAGGCTGTCCTGTGTGTCGACACGTTGGCCCTGACATGACCTGTTCACGGGGGTTGGACAAATGTTAATCATCTGCTTTCTTGGCAAGGTTGTGATCCCCCGGGTTGGAGGTTGTGCAGGGCGAGTGTATCCCCATTTCACCTGCTGAGTGTTGTCCAAGACACATCAACACGCCTCTTTACTCGGATGCCGTTTGGTCCGTGCAATTCTGTCTGAGAAAGGAGACAGCGGAAGCGGCAGAACGACCTTTATTATTTGGATTTCATTTAGTAGAAGAGTTCACGGTTACTGTGTAAGTACTTGAAAAGTTTTTTGGGGAAAGTTCCACTCTATATGAATTTTCTTTTTAAAGGTCAAAATTAATTTGTGCAATGTTGACTGGGATTCAGTCATAAACGCACGGAAAACCCTGCAAAACCCATCAGATTATAAATGCGCATCATGGCATTTTGAAGTGTGGGTATTGGAAGGATATGCAAATTGTGAATTGCCAATGCAAAGGAGGGAGGCATTCAGCAGTGCCTCCCAATATGACTGTCCACATTCACTACAGACCTCACTACAGTACATCTGTCTTCACTCACACTGCAAAACTGACATCATCTCCCTGTACACACACACACACACACACACACACACACACACACACACAAACACTCGCACTCGCACACACACACACACACACACACACACACACACACACACACACACACAGGCTCCCCAAGACACTTCTAGTGAGGGGGGGGGGGGGGGGGGGGGGGGGGGGGGGCGTAAATAAATCAAAATCAACAACAGACATCTGTTTAAGGCGTCTGACAGAAACCAGGATGCAGCCCTGAAGCTGTCACACTGTCTAATGACGGTCAATGGAAAATAGAAATAAAAACACAAGTAAAGTCCTAACTGAGAGAGTGCACAAATCAAATGTTACATTTTGGGCACTCGCAAGAGTTGCAAATTGATAAATTAACACTTTTTTACTGTGCAGCAGCGTTGCTTCTCCTTCATTGTTTTTTTCAAGCACTCACACATCACACAAATAGCCGTAAGACGTAATCACCAAGGATACAGTTGAGGAGAGCGTTGACGGTGCCATGCTTTGGTTGTCAAGGAAACTGGAATGAATCAGCCTGGTGGCCTTGGGTGGAATGTTCACTGTGAACCTCTGACCAAATCCACACAGGAAAAAAATCCTCAGAGTCCACTTGAACCCCCCCCCCCCCCTGCCGTCTGGAGGGGGGGGGGGGGGGGGGGGTGGTTGCCGCCCTCGAAGTGGAGTATATGCATGGGTCTACTCTCACTGTAATGATTTGGTGCCTATGATGACTGTATTGTCTGTCTTTTTAATATACAGTATGTATGCATTTCCTGAATGGGAGTCTATCAATAGCCACTTATTGCCATTATGGTTCATTGTTCTTGCCATGTCTTTGTATATTCCGTCTTTTTATTTACAATAGTGTTGTGCCTGAGCTGTTTTTCTTTTTCTTTCAAATCTTTTGTGAACCTTTTTTAGTACATCATTAAACCACTTGAACCCTAGCATATCCCTATATTCTGAGGGGAACATTAGCCAAAAATAGCAGATCTATACAAGCTCACTAATCGTTTGTTTTGGGCAAAACCTTACATATATACTACTACATTGTTTATAGGGTCAATATAAGTAAAAACAATATAGCCTTTAGTATCTTTTTATATCTTTCCAAAAAGAATACAAACAGCCAATAGCATTTCAAGTTATGAATCTTGAACCTAAGGCAACTAAAATAATTGTAGGTTGTTATAGGCACTGGCAGTGTTTGAATCTGCATACAGGACTCTCGCCCTGCCACCCCTCCCTCCCTCACTAGGGAGAAATCAGGTAGGAAAAACAGGGACACTGCATGCATGGCCACACACCACACTTTAACCAATTTGTAAGCATTAGCATAATGCTCTGCTTCAATCGAAAAGTGTAAATTCATCATTGCATTAGCGAAGAATGCTATTCATTCAACATTGAAAAATATTTATAAAGTCTCATTAATTTATTATGTCATTGCAGTGGTTAAGGATGCTAATAGTTGCGCGTGTGTGTGTGTGTGTGTGTGTGTGTGCACGCGTGCGTGTGCGCGTGTGTGTGTGTGCACGAGTGCGCGCCCCGCGCGCCGCAGTGTCGCCAAAGATCAAGGAAGATGGAGTCGCTGTCCTTCAGTACCAGTACCACTACCACAATGCCTGCTTTTCCTGCTGTTTCAAGAGTAAGAGCTGTCATGTTTGGAGTTGGAACAAAGAAAGAATGTCCCACATGTAATAATAGAAATCCTGCAATACAAAAAAAAAAAATAGCGTCAAATCAAATGACAGGCCAATAAAATGCAAATGGCAGTAGCCTAAATACAATGCCATGCTTCTTTAAATAGATTTTGAATGCATATGCATTGCATGGCATGATGACATTTCCTATACAATAAACCTGTAAGTATTAATTCCCTAGAATGTGTGATTAAATATGGATTGAATTATGCCATCGCCTTCAACTTGTAATAATTACAAAAACTTTTCTCTCCGCCGAGGGCAGTCAAATTTAAATAACTCTAGACTGTGTGTTGCTGGCTGCACCTGCCAATACTGATCTGGTTCCCCTATCAAAATTACAACAATCTACCGGTAATACCAATTCGTTTCTGTCTTTTGAGAAGTTCATGAGAATTAAAGATGCAGCAAATAACTGTAGCTGTTCAAAGTGCTTTACAGAAAAATGGAGAATCCACACATGGAGAATGGAGAATCCACTACATAGAAGTGTCTATTTGTATGTCTCTAAATGTTTTGATGAATTGAACAATGTGGACCCTGTTGTAAACAAGTGTAATGCTTAATTGGGTCGTCCACTCACAGTTAACAGTCTCTGTATTGAGTTTGTGCTTAAAATGTACTGTAATTCTACAAACTGTTAATAAATATTTCAATCAATCAATCAAACCCTGTAACAGTTTGGTATTTGACCATGAGTCAATGCAAATATCTCACTATAGGCCTACTCACCTATACTGTCTGAGGAATCAGCTTCTTGAATTAGAGGTAGCCTACAGCACTAACAGCAGTCAGAAGAGCATTATGAGAGAGACTGTAAAATCACTTTGTGGTTTGCTTCCAATGATCTAGCCCCCCCTAGTGTGAAATTGAATTAAGATCCACATCGATCTCGTCAAAGCCACGCTTTCGTTTCAGCATATTCAATTAATTCATATATTACTCTAAACTTACTTTGACAGCTGTAGTTTACTGCCGTTGAAGCGTCATGTTTCGCCCAGTGGGAGACATAGAGACAGACGGTCCAGGTAACCATTTCTAATCACTGGGCAGTGGGCAATGCATTGTTGTTTCGTTGTAGTGAACACGTCTCCATTTGCCTTTCAGAGCAACCTGTTTCGCCACTGACAAAGTAGTGAACCACTTTGCGCCACTAGGGGGCACTGTGAAACAACACAGCCATTCACATGGGAGTTCTAGGCCTATGGGGGACAGTAAACGCTTGGTGCAGTTAATCTGAATTAATTTAAAAACAAATAGGTCTTTTGGATAAGTTTCCCCTCTCACGCTGCTAAAACCTTCTATTCCCATCACACTCACTCACTCACTCACTTATTGCCTTGCTGACACACACACACACACACACACACACACACACACACACACACACACACACACACACACACACACACACACACACACACACACACAATATAGGCAATGAGTATTCTGTATCCTGGGTTCTAATCCGGCTCCTGACCTGTGTTCCATGTCATCCCCTCTCTCTACCCCCTGAGTTTTCTTAGAAGAGTTCATTTAAAAGCCTTGTTCAACAGCCCTGGAGGCTGTGCTGCTCCTACACTGACCTGAACGGTAGCTTAAAGGAAAGGTCACCAAAATCAGTAAGGATAATGCTGCAATCTGCCTATTACAGATATTCCGTAAATGTGCGTGCGTGCAGGGAGATGATGTCAGTTGATGTGACGTCACACACACACACACACACACACACACACACTTATTTATTTGTCTTTTTTATTTTATTTATTACTAACCAATGGTTATGTTGTCTGCAGGGATATGCTAATCTTCCATGCATGCACCGACAACTCCCTGGGTGCAGATCACTTATTAAAAGCATATTTGGGAGGGTTTATGCAAATTCTGGTAAATCAAAGCAAGCTTCCCTCGGCTGGTTCCCCTTTTGCACACAATGTGGATTTCAGATTTCAGACTATTATTTTTCCTGATATCGTGCGACTTCTACTGCACTCACATATTATTTTATTAACGTAAACCTGAATATTGTTTTATTCTTCTTCTGTGTTGTTTCAGACAAACAAGTCTGCTTGTCTGCAAAATGTGAAGTTTCATTTCCCTCTTGCGTGGATTGACAGATTTGTTAGAGGGAAAAGATGGATAATATCCGCTGTGGCCAAAGGCTGCGGTGAAGTAGTCTGACACAGACACTGATTAAGCCCCTTGAGATTCTGAAGGGATTGCAGGTCTTAGCTGAGATATATATATAAAAAAGAGAGAGAGAGAGAGAGAGAGAGAGAGAGAGAGAGAGAGAGAGAGAAAAAAAAAAACACACAAAGAAAGAACTGAACAGGCAATAGAACAAGATTGCAAATTGGATGAGATGAGATGCAAGTGCCCTGTGGGTGTGCTGATTTGTGTGGTGGGTGATCAGGTCTGTTCGAGTGTCAGTTATGTTTCCCTAACCTCTCACTATTAGATATATGAGACAGAGGTGGTAAAGCTGGTCTTGGATCATCCAGGGGAGTACAGCCACTAATGATCTGCTATAGATTGTTTCGGGGAGGCTGCTCCACTCTATTTTGGACAATGTTTTGACAAAGGAACGCTCTTTGACTATGAGAGCTATCTTTGTATACACAGTAAATAGTAGACTATTCGGTAACACTTTATATTAAGGTCGTCTTTATAATGCATTATAGCGCATTTATAATACATTATAATGTGCTTATAAGGCATTATAACGCTTGTTATAAATGTTTATAATCATGTATAACAACTTATAACCACGTTTATAACATATAAGTGCTGGTCATAATGCATTATTAATATGCTCAGTGGAACAGCACATTATAACTATTATAACTTAGGTGGTTATAAAGGCACATAGAGAAGTACTGTAATGTCTGTGTCATAATGCATTATAACCAATGTGTATTAAATTGAATAATGTCTTATAAACATCAATAATACGCTATAGCAGAACTTTGAGACTTTAAGTAAAGTGGCAACATTCTTTAATGGTTATTAGCAGTTGTATCATTTTATAATGCAGAATGACTTTGTGACCTTTAAGTAAAGTGACAAAACTTTGTATAATATGCTATAGCGTATTATTGATGTTTATAAGACATTATTCCATTTAATAAACACATTGGTTATAATGCATTATGACACAGACATTAAAGCACTTCTCTATGTGCCTGTATAACCACCTAAGTTATAATAGTTATGTGCTGTTCCACTGAGCATATATGCATTATGACCAGCACTTATGTTATAAACGTGGTTATCAGTTGTTATACATGATTACAAACATTTATAACGAGTGTTATATAAGCACATTATAATGCATTATAAATGAGCTTATAATGCATTATAAAGGCGACCTTAATATAAAGTGCGACTATTCTAATGCAGGACTTAATTAGACCTCTTGACACATAGGGCTGTGTTTATATCATTGTAATGCAAACATGTCTGACTTCTTAAATCACCCTTGCCCTCTAGCTTACCTCTTGCTGTGCCAATTGAGAGCACAAAGGTGAGTCCGCTGTGTTCCATATTAATATTTTTACAGCAAATGAAGTGAAAAGAGCAGAGGTCATAACTCTATGTGCCAGAAGAAAACAAAACATGCAGACACTGCAGTCTTGTGTTTTGTGCTAAATATCAGCAACCATGCTGTCCACTTGAATTTGACCGAAAACCAGAAGAAAATTGTTGCTTCAAAACAACAGTGAATACATACTAACAAGCAAAAGGAGGCTATTCCCAATGGTACTAATTTAATGGTCATTTCTACCATATTGTGCCAATATTGATGAAATGATCTTTCAACAAAGCGCTCAGCTGTGCCAGTAACATATAGCTATGCATGCATGCATATTGCATGTCTGTTGAGTTGAGTTGGCATGGGAGCTTGTTAAATATATTTCTCTCCTCCCTTTTTTATTATGTATGAACTCTATGTTGAACATAACTTGAGGCACTGCATCTGCTGGTTGTAAAAAATGTTTGTGGAATTGGAACTTGATGTGGTGTGTCAGTGTCACTGTGACCTTGTATAACTACACCACACATCACCATATAGTGATAACAGTATGGAGCATTTTTTTAAACAAATTATTAACTCTTAAAATACACCACAATGAATATACACTGGATTTGACAGTAGGGTCTAATGCATATGTGCAACACTATATGCCAATTTTCGCCAACTGAAATCTACATCCATCTCTTTAGAAGCTTTGGTCTAGAATGCTTATACTGCAAGCTATATACTGCAGGCTACATTGTTGCACAACTTGCACTAGTGACATGTCTTCAAGCAAGAGCAGTTTTTGTCTAGACATATTCATTTCGACAGTTGCGTTCCCCCATGTCTGTGTGGCTTGGTTCACTATAAGGTCTGGACTTTAAGGGAATCACTTGAGCTCATTTCAGCATTTAACCCAAGCTAAAACCCCATCAATGCAATAGCGGCAACTGCGGATGAGACCTTAATCCAAACAGACGCTGAGAATGAATTCATGAAGGCTGACAGGCTTCCAGCAGCATCCATCCCATTGCAACGCAGAGTGGCTTAAGCTCCCTAATGTGAATGCAGAAGGGTTTTCCAATTGGAAATGTCTAATTGCTCTGTTAATCAATTACAGGGAATGACAAGTTCATTTTTACGGCAGTGTGCCTGCTATGTTGATTTCCTGCAACCTGTATTCATACCGGATCACTTGAGCTTTGTCGAAGTATGGAAGTGCCCTTCAAGAAAGTGAGGTATAGTAGTATAGTAGTTAAATAAATAATTTCACTTGTGACAGGCTCAAAGGTAGGTCAGACAACAGCCAAGGTTCTTAGCTCAATGTTCTTTATTTCCAACTACCAATTTAGTACTATGCGTCCTCACATTTTATCTTACAACGTAAGGCGGCATGTGGTCGATATACGGTAAATACAGTGAGGACTTACATCGTCATTTAGTACCCTAAACAAGGATTAAAGTCCATAGACTTGGCTGGTTATAAAGTGCTCTCGAAAGTGCTCTAAACAAACTCAAATTCCATAGATTATCTGGCAAACGATTTACGTGCTCTAAACAAACAAAAAATAAAAATTCCATTGGCCGCCATATGACGTAATCTTTAAAGATGGAATGTCCTGATTTTTGTACTTTTTCTGTTGGAGTTAACATTACTCTAATAGACCCCCAGGTGTGGTTATAATTACTTGTGCAAGCAGAGTGTGCAAGTACTGCGATCGGCTGGGTATGTATGTATGTCGGTGTACTCCACCGGCCAATCAGGGACCAAATACTGCAATTGGCTGGGTATGAATGTATATCGTGTCCACCGGCCAATCAGGGACCAGCATTACGTCACCATCAACAGCCAATAAGGGAGCACCATTCTTTATGACGTAACTAAGGTACGTTTCAAGGTTGGTATAGGATAGGTCAATGCCAGTGGTGAGCGCACCTCATGACACGCATTGCTTGCGCACAATAGGCCATACATGGCCTACTTGTGCGTAAGGCGCAAGTTGGCATCTCGACAGAGTGCATTTCTAGTATTCAAATATGTCTTACCTGTGTATTTTTGGTTTCTTCCTGAAAGCTGAGTGAAAAGGTCATTTCAGCCCTCTATATGTCTATATATTGGATTGACAATATAGCTGCGACAGTGACTATGAAATAGGGTTCATTATATTAAGAGGGTCTGCTAAATGCCTAAATTGTAATTGTTGTTGCACAGATGGCAGGAGCTTCAATCACAAAGACAGCTGAAATGGCTAAAGTTTCAATAGGAACAGTACATGCGACTAAAGTGACACAAACAATTCCATCTAGGGGAATTCAATGCTATCAGTAAATAAGTAAGGACTTGTGTTGGAAAGTGTGTACATTGGTGTGCAAAAAAGCACTGGTCTACAGCAATGTGGGGAAAAATGTGAGGTCAGAGTATTCATCCTTCAACATATTCTCAACAATGGGCAAGGGCATATGTGTATAGTGTGTACACCAAGAGAACGGTACCGGCATGACCCCTTCAGGGATGTGGTCTGGTGGCTCTGTTAAGCTATGGGGGGCATTCTCCTGGCATGGTTTTCTAATTTTCAGACCAAGGGTCACTGCGAATCAATACAAAGTTATTCTGAGTGGTCGTCTTTATGATGAAACATTTCTATCCTGATGGAGAGGGGGGAGTGATCTTTTATAAGATGACAATGCCCCCATCCACATGGCCAATGAGAGGAGTCACTGAATAGTTTGACGAGTATGAAAATTATGAATCATAATGGCCTATATGCAGTCACCAGCTCTCAACACAACACTTATTGGAGAATTTGTACTCGCAGTATGCTTTTCACTCACGCCAGATACAAGCAGTAACAACAAACAACATACAGTAGTGGCCGGCAGTCATTCATTTCCAACTGGGCTATGCTGATTAACAAAACGGTGAGCTGCCTGGCAACAAAATGGCTGCGAGTCTGCGACCAAAAAAAGTTGAGAAAAGTTTAAATGCATACATGTACAGAGAGTCAAACGATGGCTAATTAGAAGGCAGATGTGTTCGAATGTTGCTGTGAAACATTTTCTTAATCTTTAGTTCCTGAATTAGCATTTTAGTTCCCATTGCCAACATGGATGGAGGAATAACTGCAACGTGCAGCTGTTGCCGGCTTTCCTGTCCTTTATGATTCATATCCCTGTCCAGGGACGTTAATCTAAAAATTATGCATGGCAGCAGATCTCCGAGATTGTGAGGATAATTGTTGCTAAGCAGTAGTCAATGATACTAGCTCAAATTCCTGATCAACAGTACATAATTATGTGAATTGGCTCCTTTGGCATCGTATAGCAATATTAGAATAACAAAAGAAAGTAGTGAGATACAAATAACTAAATGTGTATTACTTCTACTTCTAAAAACACTGTATGTATAATTACAAAAGTACATTTATCTGTGATACAACAAGTATGTATACAGTATGTTTACATGACTGGATAATATAAAGTATAGACCTTTAAAGGAGTTAGCAGTACTTATAAGAGTGTGCACCCTAGCTGTGCTTAGCAAGGAGAGAGAGACGGGAGGATTTCTATATAGTGTCTGAAAAAGAAAAGACACGTCAGAGCTCTGACCAACGGATTGGATAATAGATTTGTGATATAACAGGTCGTATCTGCTTTTATCTATATTAATTTGCTGTTCATATCATATCACGTGGACCCATTCATTTTGGGATACTGTATCCCAGTAGCCTAATCATTAAAATATGCCAGTTCTTAAGTTATGTTTACAGCCTGTTTATTGGACTTTAGATAACCTTTGAACTCAGAATCAGACTGTACAATCATATTATATAAATTGTCAGGTGTCTATCTGTGTCTGATGTGTTTAAATTATAGCCATTAGTGTCTATTGTTAGCAAGCCTAATTGTCTGGTGGAAGTAGTTGTCTTCTTGTGCCTGTTGTTCTGGGATTTCAGGCTGCGGAACTGCAGGCAATTCTTGAGAAGCCATTTGGATACCCCACTCGTTTCATTTGGGTTAGCGCCATTGCTTTGAAGCACCTCATTTGTAAATGCACCCAACAAAACTAAACTGAACTTCAAGGACGCTGCTATACCGAGCGATGACACCCTTACAGAGAGCTGACCAGGCTGTCCAGAAGCTACATGAAACTGTTTAAGAGTATGTTTAGATTATGAGCTGGTCCAAGTTGGATTATGTGTAGAAGGAGAGAGAGAGAGAACAGTGATAGGGAGGAGAGAGATGGGGGAGGGAGAGAGGGGGGAGGGGCAGGTAGAGGGGAGAGAAGAGAGGGGAGGGAGACGTAGAGGGGGGAGAAGAGAGGGGAGGGAGGGGTAGAGGGGGAGAAGAGGAGGGAGGGAGAGAGAGAGGGGGGAGAGAAGGGGAAGAGAGAGGGGGAGGGGGAGAGGGGTGGGGAAAAGAGGAGGGAGGGAGAGAGAGAGGGGGGAGAGAAGGGGGAGGGAGAGAGGGGTGGGGAGAAGAGGAGGGAGGGAGAGAGAGAGAGGGAGAGAAGGGGAAGAGAGGGGGAGGGAGAGATGGGAGATAGAAAGGGGAGAGAGAGGTTACATTTTGTACTGAACCGTTCAGTACAACATGTTTATTTTGTCATATAACAAACTGTATATGGGTGACAAATTTAAATAAGACAAACTGACATAAAGTGACTTAGTAGGGGTGCTGGGAGTGGGACACTACAAGCTCCCAGAACAGCTTCACTGCACCTTGCCATAGATTGTGGAAGGGATGGAACACCATATATTCCCTTATTTGATGTTTTGATGCTGGAGCTCTGTCTAACTCTAACATATTGATTCGAAGGTGTTAAGTTCATAGCAGCATACGATTCTCATAATTTTCATACTCAAAGTGATTCTGGAGATGGGGGCATTGCTATCGTGGAAGGGACCACTCAGAGAACAGGTTAGAAATGTTTCTTCATAGGTTAAGAGTAAATCACTCATAGTATTGATTTGTGGTGATGACCCTTCCCTCTAAGGGGACAGCATAACAGAGTCAACTGAAGATGTCATGCATTCTGGCCGGTATTGTACCATTCTCTTGTTGTACGCCACACATTATTCCCACATGAGAACAATGGTGAAGGTTGACTCATGTGACCATATCACTTTCATTTTTGCACCACTGAACACCACTTACATGTACAATTGTGTCTTTGTACTGAGGGGTTTATGCACTGTAACCCAACTATAACAGCCTGATCAGGTCCTGCATTGATATTCTCACTCTCTCAGTCACCCGAGGAAGAGTTGCTGTTCCGTTTTACCTTACATAAAACACTAATGAATGGACATCACGATCATTGGATGTGTGTGCATTGAACCACAATTTCCAACCCTAAGCTCTGGTGTCTTTTCCATAGATCGAAATCCAAATGTCACTTTTTACTTTCTAGTCACTGTTTCAAATGAACCACTAGTATAAGCTGAGATTGAAGCTCATGCCATCTGTGCCTCAATCCTAAACCCTATAGGCCTACTACACAATAACTGCATAGTCTTGTATGTTGAATGTTTGTTTGCGCTCCTCTTGATATAGTAGTTACCTTGAATCAGCTGGGGCATTAATAGTGAACGCAGTTCAATAATCAGTTCAATAGTCTTAGTCTGGATGAAAGCAGCCCCCCATAAAAACCATCAGAGGGCAATCGATGTGCTTTCATCCCCCGGACGGAAATTGCACTCATGCGGCTCAGAGTCTATGAAGGTCCCCATCGAAAGCCAAATCATTAATATGAAACTTGGAGGGGGGATCAAAATGTCACTGTGCTCTACAATCTGTGTGCAAAAAAAGTGTGAGTGTTGCCTTCATTTTTGTACTTTTCTCTGATGTAACCAGAATAGTCTACTGTAGGCTTGTTTCCTGAAACATGAAACCATAGCTTGGATCTGTGGGGAAAGTCGCAATATTTGTTGTGCACTGCAAACATGGAACTATGTAATAGTTGTAAAGAGTTGAATGTGCACGGCGTGCACATTCAACTCTTTACTCTCTACTCTCAGAAGCGTGAGTGTGTGTGTCAGTGTGTGTCACTGTGTTTGTCTCTTCTGCTGTCATGCAGGCCAAAATATTTGGGGGGGGGGGCTTAGATTATAAACTGAATGAAGATTGGCAACTGAATGGCTGGAAAATGGAAAATAAACTTTCCTTAATGATTATATCTGGTTTCAGTATTTATGTATGATGTATTTTCTCTATTACTAAGGTTATTGTAGCAGTATTGGGGGTGGGGGTCACGAGACATGGCAAAAGCATTTCCGGGGGGTCCCCAGCCAAAAACATTGAGAACCCCTGTTTTACTTTTTAGCTAGAAGTAGTACTTTGGAGGGGCTGACTGGAACTAATCAGAAATAACAAAGGTCCAAAGAAATCACACCCGTGTGAAGTGAGTGGTGCAACTCCATGTGGGGGTCCCCAGGGGGTCCCCGGAAGTTCCAGACCCACAGGACCGCGGCCAAGGTGCCGGCTCGGTTCCGGCGAGCCGTCCCACATCCTAAACGGTCGAGAAATGACAGTTACCGTGTGGGGGTCCCCAGGGGATCCCTGGAAGTTCCAGACCCCGAGGAACGCACCCATGGGGCGGCCCGGGTTCCAGCGTTAGGCTGCGCAACAGTGACACTTGGTGGTGAAAAGTGAAAACCAACCAAACGCTATTTTCGTGCTCGGACACAGCCAGCCAGGGACCCAGGGACACACATACGTAGCTGTCTATAGGAGTGGTTGCACCACTCAAAAAATCCCTCCAGGAATCAATGAAGGTTTAACTATCTCATCCTATTGACTGATTGATGTTTCAGCTACACACTGTCCTTCTTCGGGCATGAAAGGCATCAAAGTCAACAAAATAAGATAAGCTCTATAGAGAACAAGCATCAAATAACTGAAAAGTTCCGTCAGTTCCGAACATCACAAGTGAAGATCACCAATGAACTTGATCCAGTCCATAAATTTAGGAACTTCCAAAGCAAGAAAACCAAACAAAATCAGTTAATTAAATATTATAAAACTGTTACAATGTGGTTTGGGAGGTGTACAGGACTCAACTACAGAAAGAACAGGTATAGACAGAGCAGTGAATATCACCGGCGTAGGGTCCATGGCCCAGTCAGTTTAGAGCTAGCCCAGTCTAACTTTGAAGAGGGGTTAAAAAACAAGAAAAACAACAAAAGATAGCCTACTTTGGCAGCCCTTGTGCACGCAAATTTCTGTTTAGTATAGAAAACCACAGTATGCAAGCCGCCATTGCACCATATAATGGTAAATGGTGCATTTATATAGCGCCTTTATCCAAGGCGCTTTACATAGATTGTGCATTACATTCGCATTACATTCACCCATTCACACACACATTCATAATGGCGGCGGAAACCATGCTCAAGGACACTTCGATACTACTGTAACTCTGGGGGAGCCCAGGTTCGAACTGGCAAACCTTGTGGTTACCATCTGGCCACATTACCCCTGAGCCATCGCCGCTCAAGGTTTTATTCCCAAAAACACACACTGGGAAGTCACAAGAAACTTCAGAATCACTAGAAGATACAAACTTTGGGGTCAAGGAACTGACCAACAAGTACAGAACAGAAAAGAAATGTTGTATTTTGTCTGTTCCACAATAATAATAAACTATTTTTATAGCACCTTTCATGACATGCACCTCTACAGAGTGCTTTACAGCTCAATAAAGGAAAAAAGAAAAACAAAAGCATAACACATGCCAAAAAAGGCAGTGAATCAGGCAAAACAGTAAGGACATGAATAACAACACAGAGAATTAAAATCCAGCTATAAGCAAGAGTGAAACAGGTCTTGAGCTGTGTTTTAAAGGCTGCCTGACTTAGGTTAGAAGAAGAAAGCTGCTTCACCGTGTTTTGTATATGCCATTATAGGCACTTCAAGAAGGACAGCAGTAGAAGACCAAAGACAACTAAATTCTCAGGTCAAACTGAGAACAACAAACTCTTCTAACAGCCAATGTGTCGAGCCGTCGTATGGTCTTAATATTAAGCCATACACATACGGAGACGATGCGTTTTTGTTTCTTGTTATGTCTTTGTCTCCTGCCCCTCTTCCCTCAAAGGAACAGGGTAAGGGCAACATACAAATGGTATTTTGTTTTTGTCTGTTTTGTTTTGTTACTCCCCATGTCCCCTTTCCCCAAAAGGACCACAACGGAAACAAGCCTGACGGCTTTCTTGTGTCTGTATCCTTTTGAATTAAATTTCAATAAAGTTTTCAATCAATAAAGACCTGAGGGGCGGTTTGGAACATATCTAGGCAGGCAGTCATAGAGGTAGGAAGGTGCCAGACCATTGGCAAAATCAATCCTAAAAATAACCGAGAGCCAATACAGTGAAGCTAAAACTGGAGTTATATGTTGTCTCATCTAATAGTTTTAGTTAAAACTCTGACTGCCACATTTTGAAAGAGTTGCAATCTGTCAGTTGTTTTCTATGGCAGGCCAGAAAAAAGTGCATTGCAGTAATCAAGCCAAGAGTAAACCAACAATAAAACTACTGTAGCTAGTGAATGAGGGATTTTTAATTGTTTTAGTATTGTGGAATAATGAAATGCAGACATGATCTAATTTGGCATAATTACACATAATGACGGTTTATGTAATTATACTGCTATACATTTTTATCAGTATGTGTCATGAGTGACATATCCCATTATCTTAAGAAACTATAGTTAATAGTTTAATCTGTGCATGGTACACAAAATCCCGGACGTGAAATTACTACTTGTTAAACCCCAAGTTATTATAACTCGTCAAGTGACAAAGGTTAGGTTATTTGTGCGGCACATACTGTATCTACTGTAATTGTTTAGATTGAATTTTCGTGTTAGAACATTTTAATATCTATTCTGATCATCATTCTGCACACCAATTTGGGAACGTGTCACAATAGTCACATCCACAGTTTCTCAGTTGTATTCTGCCCATACAAGTTTTTCACCATTTGAGAAGACTTTCAAGTAGGATCCAAAAGGATAGTTGGGCGTCGTCATGTATTTAGGTATGACTTCATTCTTCAGGAGTATGCTATTTTGCTCCTAATTTAAATTAAACTGGCTCAGACAGATAATGGACAGCCACATTGCACATGCTGTATGCATCCACGCACACGTTTCACCCTCTCCCTCTTCACTCACACAAATGCAATAGTTGTTGAGATGAATCTGTGTTGACGTGTTCTCCTGTCTAGAACCGAGTGAATGGAAATGCTGTAGTGTCTGTGCGGGGCACAGGTGACACGCTGCCTCGGTCGCTAGGCGGGAGATGACCGCGGATGCCGCTGCAAGGCACATAGGAACAGACAGGAGGTCTGACAGGGCTGCATCAAACAGCAGGATCTCTAAAGGCTCAGACACCAGACACAAATTGACTGGGGTGCAGTGGGAGAGAGAGTGCTCTGCTCTTCCCCGGTCAGGTAACTTTCACAGTTCATAGAGTAGGGGAGCATCTCTGGAACGACGCCAGGGTCATTAAATCCTGGCTTCTTTTGTATTCTGCAGTCACATCTGGTCGAGATCGGTTGCCGCGGTCCTGACAACATGGGAGCTGGAAGCACCATCAAACTCCCCCAAATTCCAATCCATATCACTCATGTGTGCGCACACGCACACACACAGCGGCAGTGGCTAATGGGTAGAGTGGCCGGATGGTAACCGCAAGGTTGCCAGTTCGACCCCAGGCTCCCCAGAGTTAGTGTCAAAGTGTCCTTGAGCAAGACACTGAACCCCTAATTGCTCCTGATGTGCATGGTGAATGTAAAGTGCCTTGGATAAAGGCGCTATATGCTGTAAATGCATCATTTACACACACACACACACACACACACACACTATCCCCTCCAATGTTGGGTGAGATGGAAGAAGATACACTATTAAAAGACCCTTGGATGATGTCTTTCTGCTCCCGGCTGCTGACTGGACAGCACTACAGTATTAGCATCCCTGAGTGGTCCACCCTCCGGTGTGGTACTACTGGCACACACACACACACACACACACACACACACACACACACACACACACACACACACACACACACACACACTGGTGGAAAGTAACTATGTACATTTACTAAAGTATTGTACTTTTGAGGCATTTGTACTTGAGCTTATCCAATTTACAATATACCTTTACTTCTACTCCAATACATTTTGGATCCAAATATTGTAATTTATTCCACTACATTTATTTCAAAACTTTAGTTACTTTGTAGATTTTGATTATCACAAAACATACAGTAAGTTGATACCAATACCTTTGTACTAATTCTAAGTAAATTCTGGACTTTTACTTCTAACAGAGTATTTCTACATTGCAGTATTGGTACTTCTAGTATAAGTAAAACGGTAAGGTCAAGGGGCACCTTGGGACATCTGGGCACCTCAATTTAAAATTGGCTATTTTGTCCAAAATGTGTGTGTAATGTATGTATACACACACACACACACACACACACACACACACACACACACACACACACGATGATACATCATTATCAGAATTAATTATGGTTCAACACGTTTTTCCGACCAGTTCCTTTTCCTTTCAGGCACCCCGATTGATTCATTGATTGTTTGTGCCCCAAAATGGGGCTTTTGGGATATAGGTTTTTGTAAAACTTAATTGTCAAATGTTTAAGCATGTAATGATGACCATGTGTACTTTTCATGTAATGACCATGCATGTACTTTATTACTTTTACTTTTACTTAAGACCATTTTTCAAACTTTTAACATTTTGGACAAAATAGCCAATTTTTCATCAAGGTGCCCAGATGTCCACGGTGCCCACTTGACCTGTTACCAAGTAAAACGTGAGTACTTTTTCCCACCACATGGGCACACAGAACGATGCATTTCACATGAAAAGGCGTATAGTATTAGTATAGCTATCCTCCAACTTCCCCAAACCACATATGAACAACAAGACACTTTTCCATGCACGATTAACATAGCAAATGCTAATTATTCATAATCAGCGTCCGCCAACGGTGGCAGTTTGATGCAGCATCATGAACACACACCTCTAAATACTTCAAAATAGAGTTGTTTACACATGTACCCACAAATTGCCAATATTGGAGGCACTCGCAGCCTGGAATCTTAAACACGAGACACGGATCTGGCGGCCACTCTAGCGCTACAAAGTGTTCCTAATGTCTTGAGAGACAGTAAATAAAGAGCCTAATGTGTTCTACTGCACACAGTTGAATAGGACTTGTCAAGAGAACATAATCTCCTCTTCCCATGATGCTGTGTATGGTAATGCCGTGGCTTGTTTGTTTTGTGTTCAAGGGACTGCTTTGAAAGGGAAATGATAGTGATATTTTCTTGTCAGATGTAATGACTTCCCATTAGGCCATCTCAAAAGTCTACCGCAGAGCAATACTGTGCATCCAGATGAGCTTCATGGTCTGCATGGACTGAAATTGGATTCACATGTTCAAAGTAATGGCATTACAGTAATGCTGTTCATGATCAAAGAATAATATAAGAGGATGTGAGACGCTTTGAAACAGTGACTTAAGAATGCAGCAACATTTTTATAAACGGCTGAACTTAATGATGTAGACTTCAAGCATCAATAAGTCTTCAAGAGGTCAGGAACGTTTGGACAAAATGTGTAGGAGTAATATAAACATGTGGTCGTGGATCCTGGTGGCGCTGTACTAGGCCAATGTTAAATTGGTTCCTCTGCCTAGTGGGAATGCATGCAAAATTCCACAGAAATTGCACGCTGCGTCCATGATTTGAGGCATTTTGTTCAAAACCAAATCCTGCAAACTCTGGAAGGCAACCGTAGCCAATTGGGATGGAATATGTAGCCTGCATAGGTTCCAGCCTGAAGTAGGGGGGCATGTAAACACTAAAAATGATTTAGTGCAGTGCACTGCACTGCTATACTGCACTGCTGTTGCCCTGCAATATGCATCATTCACTAAACTCACCGCACACAGCCGGCAGTTTCTTTGTAGGCCTACTACTACTGAATCTGACACAGTGGACAAGTCAAATTAGGGTTTACTTTTTACCGTAGGTTTTAGTTTTACTCTGGAGTCTCGAGTGAGAAGAAAAGCATGGACAGAGTGCCGCTGGCTGATGATGCATCAGCAAAACGTGGCTATACGTAACAGGTGACGTTATGAAATACCACTCTGCCTGCTGGCCAGACTGAGTATAGTGAGAGTGACAACACAGATTCACAGAATGCAGGGATTCAGGCTGGAACACAGGCTATGGTGTTGATCACATGACTATATAATATATTTGCGTGATGTATGGATATTGGATACAATCTGTAGGAGTAACATTAATGTTTTGCAATAATCAGCCTCATGGCGCTATAACAGGCAGTTCTGGAAAATTTGGGGCAGAAGTTCGGAATTGGCATGCACAGTTTGGCATCGACCTGAACAACAGTGCCAACAGTGCCAACAATTAGCTGTAATTAGCTGTACGCAGACAGAGGGATGGACGGATGGACAGTGTGCAAAATATTCCTCCAAGCCTTCAGCCTGATGGAGAAAAATAAGATAATGAATCTGGATGGATTTAATTGAATCTTCATTGAACAATAATGTACAACAACATTCTTAATCGGTAGTTAGACATATAACGACTAAAATAATCATCTTTATAAGAAATATTTGAATCCTGCAAATGCATATTCTAATAGTTTTTTTCATATATTGTGCGATATACATATGTACTGCAGTTTATAATCTCAGCGCCAGCAAGGTCAGCCTTGCTGCATTAGTGACGGTACTTTGTCTCATATCTTATTGTCACGTCATTATGATCCAGCACTATATATGTTCCTATTTGTGTAATACACTTTGGGAACCTTTAGCGTGATACTGTCTCGTGTCGCGATATTGTTCTCTCGCAGTCGCTGTACCAACGGAATATTTCAACCGGATTATCACACACCACCCAGCCTGCACACACTACCAGTCTGTCAGAACCAGACGAGGGTCCAGTTTAGAAAATACAACACTCCATATTTCATCTTTTTATGTTATAAATAAAAAAGTACTTTTTTTTCATACAGCGTTGCACAATCGTGAAAATAGCCAATATAAAAGCGTACGTGTCACGATGTGATGCATTGTGAGATTGTTGATTTTCTATTTTCACTATACTTTTAAGATATCTTGAAATAGTCTTCATTGCTAAGTCATTGCTATATAGTGTTTGTTCAGTAGCAGGGGTCTTTTTTTTGTCTGCTCATTTCTTTGTGTCATCACTTCCAATTTCACTTGCTAATCCTTAATCCTGTCAGTTCTCTCTCCTGATTGGATAAATTGGTATCCTGACCTATGAATGCATTCTGTTAACTAAAGAGCGTATTTTTTTTAATTATTTTAGCACAACTAATCTCAGATTTGGGCAGTAAATCACACACTGACAGCCTAGAGCCACGTGCTGTCATCTGCACTTCCTGCTTTTTCAAATGAATGTAATTTATTCTCCAAACCACTTGATAGTGCTTCCAGTCCTATCTTGGCATGTGCCAAAACTGACCCAATAGGCATTGACAGCCTTCCTTTTCTACCTCGCCTGTATTTGGCCATTGGTATGTGCCAAATTTGACCCAGCCGTTGTTAAGGGGTTAAGTCTGACTTTTAAAAAGATATATTATAACCATTTCATGTAACCAGTTAAAGTAATGGTTAAGTGTGTCCGCGACCCACTAATGTTTGGGAAACTGCATTGGAATACAGGTTCTTTTTTTTCCAGTTTTAGTGCATACAAGGTTTCCACCGGACTGTAACCATTTTCTCCCTGAAGAATTAGCCACTCAAGTTTGGTGGTTCAGTATGTCTACTTTGGATCAAAGCAAGGAAATCAATTAAATTAATTGGTGAGGTAATTATGAAATATATATGAGAAACATTTTGCATCAAATGTGATGAAAGTCAGTCATTGTCTGCTGGTTCGCGACTTGACATTTTAATTGGTGATTTGCAGCTCTTATTCTGCACCAAAAATACGCTCACAGAAGAGAAAGTTTCTAGGACACGTTATGAAGAATGTTCGTCTAGCGGTCTAGCCGGTGTCTCACACACACACACACACACACACACACACACACACACACACACACACACACACACACACACACACACACACACACACACACACACACACACACACACACACACACACACACACACACACACACACACACACACACACACACACACGCACACGCACACGCACACGCACACACACGGACACACATGCACAGTCCCACATATACTGTACATGCGTGCACGCAGGCAGACACAAACACAGTGGACTCAATCGAGTCATTGAAATAGAGTAGCATGACTGAGGCCTGCGTGGGCACAGTGACAGGGTTGATTAAACATTAAGGAAGAGATATAATGCCATTTTACCATTGTGAGTTATTCCACCTCTTTTGCACTATCATTTCATCTTTGCCCTTGAACTCAAAAGCATCTCCGAGTGACAAGATAGAAAGAAGGATGATAATGAATTATGCATATATCTGAGAAGTTTAATTCATCTTTATCCAACTTGAAGAAGTTGGTGCGCCTGAGGACCCCCGAGTGGTATTTGTCATGCCGCTGACAGGCAACGCAGCAGTTGGTTCTTAAAAAATTGCACCAGCACGGTGCAAAAATGCTGAGCGTTAATCTAACTCAGGGAGTGCATAACATGGATCCGTAAGGACTCCCAAAGATAAATGAACACTCAGGACTTTGCAGTGTGCTTATAGTCAACTAGAACGGCATCTGTGACCATGATCCTGCAGTCTTGGGCGGCCATGAGATGCACGAAGGAAAGAAAAGAAATGATTTGTCCCCCCTCCCCACTCTGATTTGATGTGGCATGGACCTCCCAGGAGAGAAGGTGATATTCATTCTGAGCTAGCTCCCTGTAAGAATCTGTAATGCTGCTGGCGAAAGAAAGAAAGAAAGAAAGAAAGAAGGAAAGAAAGAAAGAAAGAAAGAAAGAAAGAAAGAAAGAAAGAAAGAAAAAATCAATAAATAATCTCTGTGTTGTCTGTCTGTGTAGCAAAATGAACACCATGGGAATCGCCACCCAATCGCAAGCATTGCTACCTCAGAATTTATCTTCACTTTTAAGGGTATCTCCAATCACTTGTACTATGGTCCAAAAAGGCAGAGTAACATAGATGAAATGTCTACAGAGATATCACATCCATGAAGAGGCTTAGACTGTCCTTTACACTTACAGTATTGATGTCTTGTCTTACTGATTGCTGCTCCATATCTCAAGCTGCTCTGATTTACCACTCATGCCATATTTGGTAAATAAGGTCATAGTCGCCTTATTCTACCCATATCAATAATGTATGAAGCTCAAGCTCCAAATCCATTTGAACAATCGTAAAAAATTGTCACCTAACCCGCTGATATATTCATAGCTTTATTCTCACCTACAGACTTATCACTTTCATTTCGGCCGCGATATTGCTGTCTAGATATGTGTAATTTTCTCCCCAGGCCTTGGAATTTTCTGGCGATCTTATCATCAGCCGGGGTCCTTTGATGTTATGAACCCTGAGTGTGGTATGAAATGTTTCATATTCCCTACAGTGGTTGCTATAGGTGGTTCTTAGTGGGCCGGTTTTCACCGTTTTCATGATATGCCTGTTATGGAAAATTCAGACCTCTGCTTAGCTTATTACGTAGATGCATATGACATATCTAAAATTCATGTGTTGACCATAAACAAAGTATTTTCAGTGGTGCTGGATTCTATGCCACATCCACTGCTCATCACACAGTAATTATGCATAACCTTCTGCATCCATTGCCTAGGCCTGCACTCACAAAACTCCCAACTGCACATCATTAGTATACGCTAACTTTCTGAAATGGTAAATTACAATTCTGTTGCAGTAGGTTTAGCTTTGGAACAATAGATTGGTTTATACTACTGCCTCATTTTCTCATGAAAGTCCTAGAAGTTTCACATTAGTATTCCGTATCCGTCTAAACGAGTTTGATCTAATGGTCAGTGCTGGGAAAGCATTGTAAAAAAACCAAATGTCATCTAGTCTATGACAAACACAGAGCTTCATCCTTCAAACCATAATATGCTGACCACTTTCAGAGGGAGAGGACATTTTACTACTGCAATTATACCACTACCTGGGCCAATGTTAAAAAGTCCAAGTTTCCATAACCATTAGGGCAAATGCTCTGTGGGCCTTTGATGTCTTGAATACTATCCAAGCCATAAAGTTGGGGATCATTTAATAGAGAAGCGAATAGTTTGCCCCTTCCTAACCTTGGGAGTGATTATTCACATAAGCATAAAACTGCAGTCCATGACAATGCTGGCGCGCACAGCTATTTTAATTTAGTGGTGCAAAGGGAGCTCCTATTGAACCAGGCTGTGTTTGATGAAGGTGCTATCACCCTCAATGAGAGGAATAATTATCACAACAACACATTCATAAGCCCTCTATTAGATTAAGGCCCGTTTTAATAGACTTCCAGCCAGAGTGGGAGTGGTAGCTTAATGTAATTGGTTACAAGACGACACGCCGAGGATAGCAGTGAGAAAAATGAACCAGATTTATAGGCAGGAGCCTCACTTTCTCTCTTTTTCCCCTTCTCCCACTGAAGCTTTGCTTGACCATTCTAATCTCCTGTGTCTTGTGATCTCACAAGTGTGTCATATAAATGGCTTGCGCATCCTGTTTACGTTTCCCATCCATAAAACATGGGCATACAAGTTATGGTTATGAATGCATTAAAACAGCACGCGCATACGTGTGTGTGTGTGAGAGAGAGAGAGAGAGAGAGAGAGAGAGAGAGAGGGGGGGGGGGGGAGGGAGTCGACTGACAAACAGACAGACAGACATTGAGAGAGAGAGAAAGCGAGAGAGAGAAAGAGAGAGAGACAGAGATGTCTTGCCAGTGCTGTGAGGCATACTCAGTAAAGTAGTGGTAGAAAATATCTAAGGCAAGAAGAGAGAGATATGAAACTACTCAATGTGTAATTCTGTTATTCTGATGGCTCAGCAGGGGTGGGTTGAGAGCTCCAAATACTCTTTTATGGCAGCAGCCGTAAAATATAAAATCACACCTGTGTGAAGTGCGTGGTGCAACTCGGTGTGGGGGTCCCCAGTACAGTACTGTACTGTACTGTACTGTACTGGCACACCCGAAATCAACACAGTTAATATGTGCGTGGTGTAAAACAACCTGTTTTCGTGCTCAGACCCAGCCAGCCACACACATAGCTCCGTAAGGGAGTGGTTGCACCACTCAAATGTTTTAAAATGTGGTGCTAAGGGCAAGGGCAACTGGTTACCGTTAAGACAAGGCATGATCACCACCTGTTGTCAGGCTGAACTTACTATGTGGTCGAACCTGACACGCTCTGACACTCCTTACACTTGACACCTTGCTTAATCCCATGTACAACGATATGATATGAATAATGATATTTAACATTCTTGCACCTTAACCAATATCCAGCATCATCTGCTGCTATGCTTACGCTTCTGTATTGTGTTGCATATTATTAAACCTTTTCATAGACTTGTTTAACAGCACTGTCATTTTTTTACTCATTAGCTTCTCTATTAATTCATGTTAATGTGTATTTTCAGACATTATTTAACTGCAATTTTGGGCTAATGTTCCCTTCTGAATAGGGATGCTAGGGTTGAAGTGGTTAATGTAAAAAATAAATAAAAACATGAAAAAGCTCTGAGCTCTGAGCACCCCCTAGGGGTCCCGAACCCCCTGTAGAAGACCCCTGGTGTGAGTGGTTGAAGCTCAGCAGCACCTTTTCTATACTCGTGTATATTCCCCTGAGCAGAAAAACTTCACAGGACGCCGATGTTGAAAGTGTGTGTGCACGTGCGCGTGTGCGTGTGCGTGTGCGCGTGTGTGCGCGAGAGTGAGGTGGGAGCAGATGTGACTCTGCGAGGTGCGACTCTCCCAGCGGAAACTGTCCACATCGGAGAAGTTGCTCTTTCTTACTGGACCATGCTTTGCTTAGTCGTATTCCGGTTCTTTGTGACGTAAAATCGGGGCGTTTGGAGAATATTTAAGGCTGTGTTATTTAAATGACAGTCAGCTTCAGCCCTAAGATTTATCAAGCCTCAGACCTGTACGCTGAGATCGGCTATAAGATTGTTTGATAAATCACACGTGGACGTGGTCTTATAAGATGAGGGCTAGAGTGTATACAGCTTCAAGGTCAATGCTTGTTGTTGCCGTTTGTGTGACACTTGCAGGGCGGCAATTGTCATTGGGTCTCTCCCATAGTAATTCCCTTACTATGGGAATTACAGCATGCCAGGGTCACAGGTCCACTACAGGATGTCAGCCATGTTGTGTCCAGTGCAGTGGGGACATTCCCGCAGGGAATGCGCATGCATCCTGCATGCTTTGCCTGGGGCTTGCCCATGCAGAGGAAGCGGTGAGGCGCCCTAATGGCTGCCTGTTCTGCTCAGTTTTTTTCTGAACCTTTCTAATGCAGTGATGCTCCTCCATGCGTATACCTGCAGAGCTTAATTGCCTCAGGTCAGGGGAGGGAGAACCTCTCACTCATGGGAAAGCCTTGGCCCAAGTCGTGACTGCGAGGCGCCACCTTTGGCTGGTACAGAGCAAGCTATACCTTAGTAGCTTCCTCTATGCAGAGCACATTTGCTGACGTTTCCCTGGCCCCCTGTGTTACCTTAATTTGGGCTCGGGGGTCGATGACAACTTGTGGCAGACATGGTCAGGAAGGACCCTGAAACATTTCATGCCACCGCCTTGGGTTCCTTTCAGGGCAGGACAACAGGACTAACCCAAAGTCTGCTATTGTAGAACACTAGCAGCGCGTAAAAAAAAACCATGACAAAAACCCGGCTTCCCATCATGCACCTGTAAACGCACGTGATCGGTCGTAGCCAGTCCTGTTTCAGAGTATGAAAACACTTTTTTTTGCTAGTTTGCAGCTGACTCCCCCCATGGATAGGTTAATATGACTACACTCTCTCAGAAGAATCTGCCCTTAGTACATTACATACATGGACGTCTTTATATAACTTAACCAGTCAGCATCATCTTTCTTGTGAAGTCTTTTTCTCCTATCCTTATATGACCATTTTGGTGAGGATAAAATCTCTGTGTATATAAGTGTCCATGATGAAAACTCAGGACATTTTATTTATAAAGCACCTTTCAAAGCAAAGCTACAAGGTGCTGTAAATGCTGCTAAAATATTCTTCAATAAATTGTCAAGACTTCACCCTGACTGGATATTATTAATATTTTCATCACACCTAACTTTTAAGTGCAGTAGCTAGAGTTACAATACTTATATCCAGTAAGCATATATGCTACATGTCACTTCACACTTAAGAAGCTTAATTTTTGTTGTTGTTGTTTCTTTCTTCTTTAGCAGCATTGAAATACTTTCTGGTTTGCAAATTAACATATTTCTTTGCCTTTGAACATCATAGATTATGACAGAAAACTATAAAATGCATAACCCCACCTTTTCAACCCCGTCATTTCAACATTATACGATACGAAAAAGCTACAGTACCACATGTCTAGCTAATACAGGTTCAAAAGGATTATTTGATTATTTTTAATAAAATGTAGGAAATGTCCCTATATTTCATGAAAGATGTCATGTTTTCCTTTCCTTTATCTAGAGCAAGACCAGCCCCTGAACCATTGTATGATAACTGGTTTATCTGGGTTTTTCCAAAAGAGATTTGTTTAGCTTAGTGAAGACAACATGTAATCATTCTCTCCTTGTTCTTATTAATATTTAGGCCCTCAGGGAACAGAACACGGTGCACATGCAGCTGTGGACATAGTTGGCATAGCCTACTGGTAGTTATATCAGACATTTCAGAATTTCTGATAGTAGATCATACATCATTTAAAATGTTAATGATTCTCTGGCATTCCGCATCTTGCTGCTCTCTTATGTCTGAGGCAAGGTAATCCTGTGAGTGATGTGGTCAGATGGATAAAACATCAACCACGGATGTCTCACTCATGTATGTGGTTTGTTTTACGGATTACTTAGAGTAAAAGAGGTCACTCTCTCTGGTAGTGGTGCCTTTGCAGCTGGGGGCCTGCTAACTTGTTTCTTTCTTTCTTTATTCTTGTATTACCGGTATTATTATTATTATTTTGTATTCATATGCAATGCACAAATGCTAGATGAATATTTCAGCTTTGTTACCCAGAGCATGATAATATCAGCAGAACAAAAGTGTCAACTATTTGAGAGATAGAAATACAATTATGCCATGTGCCAACAGAATGTCTCACAGTAAACACATTGTTTTTTAATTAGCCTGTTTTGAGTGTTTTTTTTTTTATACATTTATTTGTAGCTAATAAGCGTGTCTAGAAGCTCACATCTGCCCAAATTGCCAGATCAAGGCTCTGAAAACAGATAGGCTTACCTGTTGCATGTTTTCCCCAGTGACTTAAATTAATCATAGTATTGCGCTAGATGAAGCAACAGAAAAGCTAAGAACAACAAAAGATATGCATTGCCTCCGCACATTCCTTTCAAGCGTTGAATACAGGTTTGTCTTGAGTTCTTCTATTTGATACTGTCAGCTTTGTGCAAAGGCGTTATCTTAAATTGAAAGGGCTGTCAACGGTGACATGAAAAGGTAGGTGATGATGCCAGATCATAGAGGAACGCGCCATCTGGTTCAAAGTGGTTAGAACATTCAGAGAGGCCATGTTATGCGATTTCAAATCTGGTACCAATAGCGGAATTGAGCAATTATACCTGTCACAAGGTATTTAAAATCGGATTACTTTCCCCTCTCTCATCATGACAAACCAAATCTAGACGGCTGAATGACACACTTTCAAATGCTCTCGAAAGAGGGAGAAGAAACAAACGATGGTAACTGAAACTGGAATGGAAGTGTCACGGTGGGAAGACGGATTCCTCTGCTCTCAGCGGAGAGCTGTCATAACAGTCCTCGGCAGCTGTTCTGGGAGCAGCCAGAAGTCGCTGGAAATGTGTCACATAACACACCTAGTTCTCCTCCACACAGGCCCAGGCAGGAGCCCCTGGATAACTGTGTCACATTTCCATCTCATTGTGGAGTACGACACCCCAGCAGTGAGGCAGAAGCGGCTCAGAGGAGCCGGGGCGCAGAGGAGGATCCTTTAATGCAGTCTCGGAGGAGAGGCTTAAGCCTTACCAGGGAAGGAGAGCATGCATGCAGCGTGAACCCGAATCTGCCATTGCAGCCCATGCGTTTGCCCTTTCCCGCCATCTACAGTAACAGTACCACCATTTTTCTTTAGGTTGAAAGTAATCTGACAGGAAATGGGGAGAGAGATGGGGGAAGACACGTGGCCAAGGCCGTCGGGATCGGGAGTCGAACCCGCGGCACGCCGTCAGGCTGGCTCTGCAGCCTTATAGGTGCCCAGACGGTTGAGCTAACCGTCCGGGCCACATCAAACTACATTAGCTTGCATTTATTGTGATGAGTTACAGCTATAGTGGCTTTAGATCGAACATGCACACACAACCAAACCACCCCGTTTCCTTTTCTAAAAACGACTGCATTAACAACGGTAGTCAAGATATCTAAGGACATTGACAATTGTGCCATCTGAGATAAACTCAGCCTCCGGCTTTTACAGGAGACCATTTAAGCGTCAATATATTGAGTGCATGCCTACCGCACACCACAGCCATGTTCATTTCAGGTATTAAAAACTATAAATTATTAGCTCAGATAGCATCACAAAAGAAATGTCAGTAGTACTCAGTACTCTGTTTTAGATGTATACATGGCTACGCTCAATGATTTTCTTTTTAAATAGGTCACTAAATCGAGTTGCCTTTTATGCTCAAGGTTGACAAGGTGTTGGCAAATGGCATTGTTCCACGTTTATTCAAATGCATACTACAACAGGATGCTGACTGCTGCGGGCCGTTGTGGGCTAGCCCCTCCCACCCCTCACTGGTGCGAAACTGGGTAGGAAAAACAGGGTCGTGTCCAAAATACAGACATGCATCGCACACACAGCACACAGGGCCTATAGACATGTAATGTGAAGAGAGTGATTTTCTGCCAGGGAGCATTTATAGTTTTGTGCCTTGCTCAAGGGACACAATTGGAACCTCAGTCTCCAGTGTTGATTTTGATAGAAAAGTTAGATTTAGTTTTCAGTCTTTTGAGTAAAATAAAAAAATGTTTTAGTCATATTTTAGTCAACTGAAATGTTTTAGTGTTATCTACAGTTGATTTTGTCGACCAAAATGTGTTTTGGCGGGCCTTGATTGCGTCATAATCCCTAATTTTACACATGGTTCTCTTCTCCACTGGTCCCTCCCGAACATTTTAGTCTAGTTTTTATTTGTGTTCAGTCTTAGTTTTAGTCATCATAGCTTAGTTTTTATTTTGTTTTCATCAATGAAAAAAAGGTAGTCGACGAGCATTTCAACACTGGCTGCCAATCCACACTACTGTGGTCAGTACTGGACTTGATCCGGTCACTCCCCAGTTCCCAAGCTAAATCCCCATGGACTGAGCTACAGTATACTCATACATACGTACTGTACACCCCACATGCTGCCACTATAGATTTATATATCCATTAGTGGCATCTCTCACCTCTCCACCTGTCACTCTAGCTCTCCTGACTCTTACCATTCTTGAACCAATAATCAACTACTAGCAGGTTATGCAATGTGCTGTGGGATGTTCTGGTAATAGTGAATGACTTAAGTATAGGCCTACTTTTTATCTGTAGCTACTGCTCCATTATGATATTTGATGTATGTAACTATGCATGCATGAGAGAATCAAACAGACTCTGGAGTGGTGTAAATGCTGTAGAATACGAGTACTATGAATGACAGCTGAGGTCATACTGTATAGGTGATAGCTACTGTCAAGTGTCAATTCCTATGACAGTGCAGGTTGTTACTCTATTGGTTTTAGGGCTGGAGCTACTCAGTGGCTGGCCTCTTCTGCTCTCCTCTGCTCTAAATCGTGGATTAGATGCAGAAGACCAATTCCAAATTACTGAAGAAAAACAAAACAACAAAAAACGATATGCAAAATATATTGTACACGCTTTTGAAAAGGTTTTAAAGAGACTGTGTGGTCTCTGCTAATTCCCCATTGTAGTCCCACTCCCCGTCACTGCCCAACCCTTGCTTTTGGTCTTGGGGAGAGTCTAGACAACCTCCTCTTGAATAAACACATGAAGTCGAAAGACGCTTTTCTTTCACACGACCGTGATGTTTCATCACCATGCATTTTAATTTCATCATGTGTAGAGAAACATGTTATGCCTCCCAGTTCTGCTGAACAGGTGCCTTAACCTGTAGGAGCTGCTGCATGGTGCAGTGACAGACTGACAGTGCAGCTTTCCAACCGCCTGTGGGTGTACGTTTTGGGGCCTTTTTAAAGCTATACTGCCCATCAGTGTTGTTTTTGGCAGCTATTCACTTATTTCCATCAAAATAGTGTATAACATTTTTGAGCGATGGAAATAAGCGAATTAGCACAACACCCCATAGCCCCATTCAATTCCCATTAAATTCAATGCAATTCATTTAGGGCTTATGGTAGGGGAAATAGCCAATAAGGAGCTTTTGCACAAAATAACACCTGGACCTCTTTGGTGGGGATGTAACAACTACAAAGAAAGGTAAGAATTGCCTTTTAGTATGGAATTCTCCTTTAAGTAACTGATTAGAATGCTCAATAGGCCTACTCTTTTCACATTGTTGCCTCGTCAATAGTATGTGAAAATTGTGTTATTCTCTATTGTCTTAATTTTTGTACGACTGTACGTACCAGTCCATATGATTCAGTTTACAGGACATTAAAGAAGACAGATAGAATTCAGCTTAGTTCAGCTTATTACCAGTAGTTTTACTATTATATTTAACTTCATCCTCTTGCAGTGCTATGCTATACCAGGGCGGGGGGGGGGGTCCCTTAGGGAGATTTCCCTCTGAGACGTCATTGTAAATTAAAGGGTTATTGTGGCCGCTGTGTGTTTTCCACACTTTGATACATTGTTGTTGGGTAAAGTTTGTTGGCCTACGGGGGCCCCCTAGTGGCAGGGGACCCGGGCACTTGCTGGGAATGAGTGTACACAAACCTCGATATTCATGACGGTGGGCAGGAACTTCAACCCATGCATCATGGCCGAGGCTTGTGTTCTTTGTCATTGCAACACCTCCTACAGGTTGATTAGGGTGCCTGTTCAATCAGGTATAGAAGAACTGGGAGGCATAATGCGTATGTGTTACTCGACATGCATTAAACCCTGCTGGTGCAGCTCCTCCTCACTGTTGTGGGAAAAGCAGCAGCTGGTGACTCCATGTGTATCGTTAGGAGACATGTTTGCACCCTCCACGGGACAACAAGAGGGACTTATAACAGCAACTAGGGGCCAAGTTGAAGTTCATTGTTCAAGGGGATTTGACATAAACTCATTTCGGAAATTAAATTATGGAACATTCCAGCCACACATACCATATATATCTACTAGATCCACATTACAGGTCTCAGACTACACAATGTTTTTCTGCAATAAACAGCGGGAGCTGAAATGTGCACACCAGTAATTTTTCCTCACAAGCATGCACGCACACGCAAAAATAAAAATAGGATGGAAATGTTGATCTGCATTTAACAGTGGGGAGTTAACAACAGTGTGTGGACTCTATTTTTATTTTTATGCTGATCTTCCGTTTGTCTGCACCTGATCATCAAAATGGATATGCATGCTCTACACCCCCCCCCCCCCCCCTCCCTCCCTCTCTCTCAGTTCATAGCACAGATCGTGTTCCATGCATTTTCCTAATGCATGTACTTGGTAACTTGCTAACGGCAGCATGAAAGCATATGGAAATATGTTAATATAAGATGAGCAGTTTATGTAGTCCTAAAGACTTTTCATTCACCTCGAGAGGTGTACAGTATGTGACCATAGTATATCTTCATACTGTAGACATTGTGTGTATATAACATAGCCTGCGACAGATTGAAACCTAAGTCATTTTTTTCCACATCACACTGTGCCAGGAGCTCTAGATTTTTGATTAAGTGCTGCAATCAAAGTTGAGCCTGCTCTCTCAACCATTTCCCCTAAAGTGACTCAGTGTAAAAGCTGTCTTTCACTTCAAAGACACATGACATGTAGGGATTGAATGAGGGGAGATTGAGAGAAAGAGAACAAAACTGGGGGATAAGGACATACACAACCTTTGGCCCAGTTCTAAAGCTTTCATTTAAGAAAATAAACTAAGAAAGCTCAGAAAAGTTTGAGACTGCTTAAATAATATTTATTTATTTTTTCTTGGCATGGACGGCCTTAAGGAAGGCTCCTGACAATTTTAGTTAGTTACTCCTAACCATGCAGTAAATAAGGAACAAAACCCATAACAAAAAAGACCCCCACCCACAAACTATATTCTCTTGTCACCATAAAATATGGCACAATATTAAACTGATATAACCATTACTTGTTTATGGTGTTGATGGTAGCGAGATGGGAGCTAGTGGGCTTTTTTATTAATTATCTCCTTCTCATTCCAAACACGTACTGGTGCTTTTTACAGTATAATTTGCCATGCTATAAATGTTGTAAATCAGTCCCAACGTCACACACCACAAACGCGAACAATGAAAGAGGCCATTGGCAATTTGGGTTAAACAACATGGTGTTGGTTGATCCATACCTCATGGTGTGTACAGACAAATTGGATATTACAATAATTAAAAAAGGGGGAAAAAAGGGATAGTTCACTCAATATTTGGGAAGATAAGCAAATTCCCCTAAGGCAGAGACCAAAGACTTGTACTATATGATTATCATTTGATGCCATCCACGACATTGTGCTGTTTTTGGACAAACCAGGCCATGCTTCATATGAGGAATCTGCCTCAATGAGGTTGGTGCATTCTGGCCAGCCATTAGACATTATGAACAGTTTCCAATGCTCGTCCACACCCACTCCGACACAACCACTACTCACCCACCCACCCACCCTTTAGCTGTAATACCAACACGGGCAATTTCAAATAAGCTCTTGGCCATGCATTAAGCCTGTAGTGACACAGATGGAGTCTCTAACAACCATTTACAAATCCAGTGATATATAGACCCATCTGTTTTGAATACACTCAATTTGATTATTAAGTCAGTTATTTCAAAACACAGAGAACATGTGTCTTTCAAATTAGACTGGCAGTTATATACATCATTTTACCTTAAAAAGAAAGGAGAGACAAAAATTCCCCCATAAGAATGAGTGATTGGAGAACATTTAAAGCAACAATATCAAATTACTGCAAGGCAATAAATAAGATTGAATTATGAGTGAACAAATAAAAGTACTCTTCATCTATCAAATTCAATATTGAGGGCTGCAAAACTGAAATACTGTATATAGGGTATATTATGGCTGTCAAATGGATGATTGATGATGATGCTGTATTGTAACATCTTTGCACCTGTATCCTATTACGTGTGATGTGCTGCTGACTAGTGTTTTGGTCCAAATGTCGTCTGACTTTTCTTGCAACAAAGTCTCTGATGATAATGTCCTGGGAGTCCAGTCTTTGGACTAGTTTTCTCGCAATGGAGGGGATGGCATGAAGTCCAGTGAGTCTTTCCTGGCTCACGGTGAAGTGCATCTAGTTTTTAATGAGTTTCATTTTGCTGAATGTGCGCTCACCTCCAACTTTTTTTTTTTTCTCTCTCTCTCTCTCTGGACCTGCTCTGTGTGGGACACAAGTGTATTGTTCAGTTTCTGATGCTGAGGATGATATCATGGGGACAGTCTGAACATTTTCTTGCTGACAATTTGCCAATTGCAAGCATTAGTAATACCAGCAGGTTGCAACTTGCAATATAATAGTCTTCATTTATAAGGTGAAACAGTGTTTTTCCATTTAAAAAAATCTAGTTAAAGTGAGTATGCTAATGTTACATGAAGATTAACCACTTAAACCCAAATATATTTAGCTGTATGGGGTCCTTCATGGGCTCTATACTACTGTACAGTTAGTTGAATGTTCAGCCCAAAATAGGTACACTATAGCATTCTTGTGGTTATAAAGATTAAAAGAATAATAATATTAAGATGAATTTGCTAGGCTTAAGGCTCCCCCTAGCTCCTCTCCTTTGTGACATTCAGTTTCACTTGATGTTTCTTCACACTTTTTCTGGCCAGACATGGCCACTGCCTCTCTGCTCCTTTGATTTGATTGTGTGTACCTCCCCGTCGTCTCTATTTTGAGCCTGTGATATTTGGTGAGGCATGTTGACTTAGCTAGTCAGGCTGCAGTTCACTTTACACAGTGGTGTAAAGTAAAGTACATTTACGCAAGTACTGTAGGTACTGTTTTTAGGTATTTGTAGTTTAGTGTTATATTATGAGTTGCCCATGTACATCTAAGTCTGTGTACTTGAACTTGAGATACAGTGTACTGTAGCATACTTTATAGATAGGCTACGAGTGCATATCTCAGTGGCAGCAAGGTCAGCCTTGCTGCATTAGTCACGGTACTTTGTCTCATATCTTATTGTCTTACTGGCCAAACTTCATTCCAATGGGTTAGGAGGGTAACCGGAAAGCTTGCCACGTTCGCTCTATTTTTTTCCCCAATGACCGCTTGGTGTTTTTGTTTTAATGAGGATAAGGTTAGAAATTAGGTTTTCTGCTTGCCTCTTGAAGAAGGCGGTCGCATTTTTTTCCTCTCTCCCTCCCTGTCTGTATTCCCTGCTACTCGTGTCTCTCTACACCGTCTCTCTCTCTCTCGTCTAAACATGGTGTTGGTTGCCAAATATGGAACTAATTAGTTGGTCCGCATTTGACAAAACTTTTTCTGAAAGGCAGGGGACATTTTCTGCTGGTTATGTTAGAGACCCTTATTACGAAAAAAGGGGAATCTTGTGCTTAAGTGTACTCAGCGTGGAAGATGTGGAAGACCTCTACATCATTGGATTTATGGTAGCAGGCTGGGTGCTATTGGGCCTGGGCCTGGGCCTGACTACCGGAAGATTTCGACAGGAGCAGATGAGGGGGGCTCCAAAGCTGGCCTCCGTGGTGAACGACCTGCGCAGAGTGGTGGGATCTCAGACTGCGGCCCTAGTGAAGCTTAATCGGAAGCTGGACACCACCTTGGATAGACTCTCTGAAAGACTCATTGCCCAAGACCGTAAAATGGACAACACCTTGGAACCTTACTGCGAGCGCAGCCGGACAGAGAAGAGGGTGACTAAAGTTCATCTCCTCGCCTAAAAAAATCCTGATTAACCGGCCATTGAATCGGCTTCCCTTCACGGATAGAGAGGAGACAGCGGAGTGAAATCACGTGCCCCAGCCCTCCCCCCCCCTCCCTGACACCTGTTTTGTCTTCGGACTGGGCCGTGCTTGAGGACGTTTCCATTGAACCCACTATGATAACGCAGGACTTTAAGGCAACGTGACATGGCCTTCGGAAGATATGCTCGGGAACACAATTACACAAACACATGAGAATGAACTTTCCCATCGAACTCTCTCATGGACACGCATGTCTTTACACACAGCCGCCTTCCACCCCACCACCACCCCCCCGTACACCATCCCCCCTGCTCCGGCTGTGCTTCACTTTTTTCCGTTGCGCACGCAGCCCCTCCATCCAGAAGGGTGGCGTGTGGGTATAGTGTTTATTTTGTTGCCCAGACCTACAAGCCGCCCTGCCCCCCACCCAAGTACATTCTGTGCCTGCACGATACAATGACAATTGTAATGTGATGTGATGTATGCCCCCTCCCTCTCTCTCTGTCAACACCCCACCCCAACCCTGCCTCCCTCCCCCGCCTCCTCCCCTTTCCTTATTTTTTTTCTGCAAGGAGGAAACTAGTTGCGGCGCACACGCGACATACCAAAGCCTACACGGGTTGTGCAGTCGACACGCTGTGATTGGCCAGTCACTGTGATTGACATTCTAAACCTAACAAACCATTGAATCCTAAACCTCTAAATTACTCTCAATTAGAGCAGAGCCAGGACAATAGCAGAAACACGAAGCCATTTAGATTCAAAATCAGACCATGATCTGATGGTCTGAGGTTGACACCCTCAAAGGTAATCACACTTTAATCATTGACATCCAGTAACCTACCTCAGAGGTGACTAGATTAAGCCAGACTAAATCTAAATATAAGATTGAGAAACTTTTAGTACTTCTAGTAAGACTAAATCTTAATTGCCCAGACTCTTCTTCAACAAAGATGGCGAAAGCAAACATTGAGGTTATGTTTAGGAAATTAATTCCAGAGACCGTTCTACCGTTCCGCCAGATTAACAACCAAGGCTGTTTTGAGGCCAGTGTTCTGGTATTCTGGCATTCGTTAAGAGGTGATAGCTACATAGCTACAAATTACATCAATCTGGGGGTCTCATAACTTCTCACCTAGTCACCACACACCTGTCTTTACTAACTGATGTATGTTTTAATTTCCGGATTCAGACAAAAGTGTTAGACCAGAGTCCAATCAGAGAGAGAGAGAGAGAGAGAGAGAGAGAGAGAGAGAGAGAGAGAGAGAGAGAGAGAGAGAGAGAGAGAGAGAGAGAGAGAGAGAGAGAGAGAGAGAGAGAGAGAGAGAGAGAGAGAGAAATCTGAACGTGATGATCGACGCGTTACAAAGTGTTGCAGTGTTAGTGCAAGTAGTCTTGTGTGGCCAGACTGTTTCAGATGATATGAAATTATCTTCTGGTACTTGTCCTACAGGTACTCAGTAGGACAAGTGCCAGATTCCTCCCAAGATCAGTATAGGACCAATTGTATGAGAAGTATTTCTCACCGGTAGGCCCAGATCATAATAAGCCAAATAATCAGGCCCGGCCCTTCCTACAGGCCGACGAAGCAGCCGCTTCGGGGTTCATGAATAGAATAAATTCTGCCCAGTGTCCCCCCAGTGCCTCCCCAGTGCCTCCCCAGTACCTCCCCAATGTCTGCCCAGGGCCTCCCTCCCCAGTGTCTCCGCAGTGCCCAGTGTCCCCCCAGTGCTTCCCCA
Source organism: Protomyctophum bolini (assembly GCF_963924005.1). Classification (NCBI taxonomy): domain Eukaryota; kingdom Metazoa; phylum Chordata; class Actinopteri; order Myctophiformes; family Myctophidae; genus Protomyctophum; species Protomyctophum bolini. The sequence continues at coordinate 34,170,806 of NC_137875.1, read as the reverse complement.
GTGTGGGGGGGACACTGCATAAATTATGCAGATAGATGTACACAAGCTGACTGCTGCGCCGACCTTGCTGAATGTGGGTGTGCTTTGGGTCCGCTACATGTCCACGTGGACACAAAACAGACCCCGAGCAGATGTCTGCCAAGGACAGCAGTAATTTCTTTGTGTCCATGTGTCTGTCTGTATTACTTAAGTTGTCCTTGACAAGACGTATATATAAAATTGAGTTGTATCTGCTCTGAGTGCTTCACATAAGCTGGACTATGATATATAAACCGTCCATCGCTCCCAATTTAAGTTTTAAACATTACGTATATACTGTAGGCACCTAAAAAAAATGGTTCAATGATGTTTGGCCATGAACCAAACAGAGCTGGCAGTATACAGTATCTAAATTAGTTGACCAATCAGTCAGTATTTTATAAAGGAGACACCGATATGGATATTCAACACTAGCTTTGGTCCATATCTCTAATGCGTTGCATTAGCGTTGTCCCTTTCCCTCCCGATGCTGTACATTGCGTTTTCCATGTGATTATACTGAATTTTGTCGTTATTCTTCATGTCATGTCTATGAATTGATTGCATAGGGCCTAAATGGAAACAAGGATTTATTTTGTGCCATCCCTTTTGGACTAAATGTTTGACTCTACTGTTTCTGTTTTTTACATTGCTGTACATTTTACATTCACTATTCAATCAATCAAATATATATATTTGTATTAGCGTGAAAACAATACCTTCCACAATGACATGAATAGAATAGAAAGCCCTATCGATGATGTCACTGGTAGGCGGACATCTGAACTGTCCACAGCAACCTATATGGTTGAGTGGGGAACATATGTAAATCCCTGGAACATGTGACGCGTTTAAAACCTAAACACCAGTGTGTAATAATAAACACCTTACGAGAACACCTAGTGTTCGAATTCTAAACACCTATATGACTGACTTTGATTGTAAAAACGAAACACGTTTATGTGTTTAAAAAGTGTTATTGGTGTTATTGTGTTATCTTCCGTTTATAATCTAAACACTGACACGTTTAAAAAGTGTTACAAATAAGTGTTTAGAACCTTAACGCTTGGGGTTTAGTGGGGGCTGGTATTGCCAGCTGCAGGTTGTTGAGGTGGGGGGGCTGGGTTGTTGAGGTGGGGGGCTGATTTTCTCTGCTGCTCAAATCTGTAGTAAAAATGGTTAAACACGCCGGGAAGTTAGGGGGATAAAGTCATTGGTGGAGGGGGTGGGTTTAAAGTCAGAAGGGTTCTCAAACCCTGGTGGTGACCTGGTGGTTGGTGAAGAAATGTGCTTCAACACGCAAGGGGGTTGCTTCTCCTATGGTCAATGGCGAGGGCCGATAATCCTGCGGATCATGTTTCATAATGCAGATCCCAGAGTTCCATTCCAGTTAGCCACCGGCTAACAAGCTACAAAAACACTACCACTGGATTATGTTCTAAATAAAACATTCCAGATTTATGTACAGTATACTTCAAAGCCACAGCCCAAATTGCCCTGCACCTTTGAACTTTTTCAGTGTGTTCAGTAATGCTGAAATCGATAAATTAAACAATAGAATATACAAAGACATTTTGGACTGATGCAATGCAACTCCAACTGAGAGAAATCTATTGTTCATAAAATAAATGAATCTTTGTGCTGTCAGAACAAAGAATTTGATGCATTGTTTTTCAGACAGCTTGAAAATTCATTGTGTTTCCCGTTTCTGGAAATACGTTTTAGAGTGTCATCGTTGGATGAGTCTTTGTGAGCACTAAAACAGTGCATTCACCTGGGACAGGCATGACAGACAGTGTGGGCTGTGATATTTAACATGTGGTTCTATTTATCTACTGTAGATGACAGATTGTGTAGGCTAGAGTTGCAAGGAGCTTGCCATTGTGTGGGAGCTTCAAGGTCGTCTTTGATGTCTTGGAGTAAATATTGTGGAGCTGCACATAGGGCCATATTTTGGCACAGAGCAGGCACATTGATGTGAGGCGCGCAGCGGACGGCCGAATAATGGACAATTTCCCAAGGAGCAGTGGCGAGTTTCTCCTCGAGTTTGATATTTTTGGGGCCTCACCATGCAACAATATGGGAGGAGAGGTGCAGTATTGGGGAGGAGGGGGGGGGTGTACACCACAATTTTGGGGAGGACCACAATTTGTGTTGTCACCTCATCAAGCACCTATACTATAGTATAATGCATGACATGACTCATGTGCTATCATTTTAGTTGCTGGAGATACACACACCCAGATACACATATCCAAAATCTCACAAACTTACTTAGAAAAGTAATAATAAATAAATAAGATATGATAAAAGATGAGATAGAATGTTATTGTCCCTGTGGAAACACTTTTGTGGGCACCCAAAAACAATGACAACTAGAAAAATGTGGTTGCCGCAATCGCTTACATGTTACGTACATTGCGGCTTAGGAATCCACCACTCCTGAATGAAGTGCCTGGGCTTGGTGAGAGCAGGAGTGGACCTGGTGAGACATAGGAGGGGCCTGGACAGGAGTCAACCCACAGAGCCTAGTCCTTCCATGCGCCAGAAGCGTACCTCCCAGCCCTGGCAGAGTAGTTCTGGAGTAGTTCCAACGGATTGTGTGGCCCTGGTCTTTCCCTAATGGGACTGATCGAGGGTAGCTACTGGGACGTATGTCGGGACTTGATCACCCCGGCTGGGTTGCCTGAGCGAGGGGTATGATGTTCGACAGACCCGAAACCCCGATGACCGTCGGATACATCACTGAGGATACGTCCAAGGCGCATCCATGAGATGTTTTTTGTTATAGAAGTGCATGCTCAAAAAATTCAAAAGAGTACTCAAGTAAATGTACTTTAATTACCGTCTACCACTACGAATTGGCAAATTCCCTTCCTTTATGCTTATTAAACCAATTAGATTATCAAGATGACGAATCTGTTTTTAAAATGGATCAATCTGGTGTTCTTCATCGAGTTACATAACCTCCACCTGAGCGACCAGATAACTGGAGTGACTAGATTGTTATAGAAGTGCATGCTCAAAAGAAAAAACGTAAGTATTCAAAAGAGTAATCAAGTAAATGTACTTTAGTTACCGTCTACCACTGCTAATTCCTGACAGTCCCGTCTGTTTACAGGGAATTGGAAACAGTGTGATTGGACGGGGCGTATTGGTGATTAATTCCCACTACAGAGGAGAGGCTGGTCTGCATTTTATGCAGTAAGCTAAGAGTGGCAGAGCCTTAATGCAACGACAGCAAAGAGCAATGTGCTATGGACCAGAGCTAGATAAAATGTAGGACCAATAAATGTGTTTTATATAAGTTAGCCTCTTGGTGGCGCTATAAAAGCCAAGGCACATTTAAAAAATTCAGGGCAGACGTTTTTCCTTGGCCTCTAGGGAGTGTGCATACAAACTTTTACACAGATACACAACTGGGACTGTTATAGCACCACCATGAGCTGAATTTCATCACAGAGTTTCATCACAATCGGACGATTGGAACTTTTGAAGGCAATTTTAGCCACAATCATGATGAAATATGGGAAATTGTACACATCCATGTTGACTATAGAGATACTGTGTACCGATTTGCGTAATGTATGGATAAAATCTGTAGGACTAATATTACAAAAAATCTGTCTCATGGTGGTGCAGTGCTATAACAGGCCTATCTGGAACATTTGGGGCTGCAGAGGTTCGGACTTGGGACCCAGGGAGTGTGTGTCCACAGTTTCACAACATAGGCCTACTCTCCCCCCATGCCTTCAGCCTGGTGGACACTGACATCTTTACACGATTACAGTACATGATGACAGACATGACATTCACATAGACATGACACAAACATTATCGTTCAGAACACTAATTGATAAGGGGATGAATGAGTGCTGTTGTAGGCTACCGTAGCCCGCCTTGCATTTGGCGAGAGTGAAAACCATAACATGAATGAATACCTGTTCCTAAATCATGTTCCGAGTCATACAGTAGTCATTTTTTGTTTACAGTTTTAACAAAGCCTTTAACCCATTTAGTCCTGAGGTCGATTCTAAAAGAAAGTCTTCTAAATCCTAAAAGTCTTCTGGAAAACCTATGTTTCTACGTCAGTGGAGCTCAACCTTTTTCATGTCAAGGACCCCCAGAATTATCTGTATTTGGCCTGACGCACAGAGCAACTTCCATCGAAATGAATAGCGGGCGGGCGGGTGGGGCTAACGCTCCAGTCTCTATCCTTTTATTACTCTATGGTCCACAGCCTCTAGATCGGTGCCCGTTGGGCACTGGCCTACTTGGAATAATGCAAGTCGGAATTGGAAATACATGACCCACCCAGTTATATGTCTGTGTCCCATTTATGCCCATATATGGAGTTCTTTCTCAGGCATGCCCAAATATGGAGTCCATGGCCATGCAGATGTCAGAATGATGGCCAGCTCCATAAATGGAGATATAGGGGTGATCAGGTCCAGATCCCGGGCAGAGGCTTTTGTGCTGGTTCTGGACAACCGGCTATCCGACGGACTCGACACAGGGCACTGCCCTCCCTGTGGTGGTGTGGTGAACGCGTGTGTCGAATTTGAAGTCAGTGGGGCGAACGGTTACGTGCAATACAGACATACACGTATGTACAGAGACTTGGTGCATTTATAGATGTGAGGGTGTGATTTTCCCGTCTGATCATGGACTATTTAAAAAGGTTTTGTAGGGAGGTCTGTTGCCTTACTCATATTAGCTAAAGGCTGCGAGGTCCAACTAGGAGATTGTTTTTACTCGCAACCGGAGGAGACGATTGCTGAACTACGCTGTATTGCCAAGCCAAATCTTATTATAGCCTACTCTTAATTACTGTATACGGTATAAGAGCATCCTCAATTTCTGTTCAACGAACACTCTGATGGCACTATTAAGATGATCGATGGGCCGTGCTGGGCACAGAACACAGAGTGCAATTGCGTTGGGCGTGCTTCTCTGCCAATTTAGCGAGTTAGATGGTGCTTATCTGGTCACTAAGGTGGCACATGCAGGCGCTAATTCGGCTGAGAGGTTGTATTTAGATTCTGAATTAGTGATGGGTGTGTTTTAGGCATTACATTAAATTAAACTGTTGAATAAACCTTTAACACACACAGCGTGCTGAGCATTTCAGAAAACTGCTTTCCCACTCCCAGGGTTCTGAGGGATTAGGTTCAAAGAAGGACTTTTTCCAAGGCCCACAGTAAACGTCGTCTTGTAGCGAGAATAACCACTTAGGCCTACCTCAAAAGAAAACTTATGTTGTCGGCTCTAATAAAAAAGATCATCCATTCTGGAGTTATTGACCTTTATGTAACACCTGCTTTTGTCTAAAAGTGGTGTTTTTGAACAGAAATATATATATATTTTTTTAAATATATGTTTTATCCCACGATTTTGTAACCCATTTTTCACCCCTGTGTAAGCTGAGATATTCACAGTTTTGTGTCACAGACATTGACAGGCAGATTTCAAATTGAACACAAAAAATATCCTATACCTACTATACACCGAATGAAAGCCCTGAATGTCTACTTTCATGAGGAAAAAAGAACGCATTGATCCCATCTACCGTTCGTCAGTAATTGGCTTTTTTATTCAGCTTGCGATAATCAGCTTGCAACGCGTTGTCGAACACCCCTGTAAAGTATATAAACCGTTTAGGATGCGGAAAAGTTCATTAGCACCGGGTCAATGTCCCCGACACGTCCATTGCGGTCTTATCGAGGCAATTATGATGAATAATAAAGTTTTACATATATACATATTATATTATTATATTTACATATAGTCTGGTTGCTCTCCTTCACAGTAATATAATATAATATATGTGCGTACAACGAGACACTCTGGAGTCCCAGTGCCTTCCATCCAACCACTGGCAGCAGCCAGACTCGGCCAGGGCCGGCAACTGCTGGTGACGGTCCCTCGATACAATCCGTGATACAATCCTGGGTGTTCATGCAGTGTGACGTGTGATTCAGGCTGACTGGAGTTTTAAGATCGTATACAGGGCATTAGACACCGCCATTAGGGATACTAGTCTAAACACAAAGCGCCCCTCCAGTCCTTTTTACAGGATCTCCTCACTGGTCAACAAAAACACTTTGAAGACCTTAACAGGAGCCCTCGTACAAGGTTTCTTTGACTATGCATCCACCTCTTGGTACCACAGCACCTCAAAGGCCCTTAAAACAAGGCTCCAGACCTCCCAAAACAAACTGGTCAGGCTCCTACTTGGCCTCACCCCCCGAACCCACCTCACCCCTGCCCACTTTGACAGGCTGGGATGGCTTAGGGTCGACGACAGAGTACAGCATCTTGCAATGGGTCTGGTCCACAAGATTCGATACACCACTAAGATACCCATGTACCTGTCTAAATACTTCCTTAATGTAAACGAAGTCCACACCCACAACACCAGAGGGAGTGCAACAAACCATGTACAACCCAGATTCGGCACAAACAAGGGACTAAATTCTTTTCGCTCCTATGCCACCAAAATGTGGAACGCCCTACCAACAGTCATTAAGACATGTGAATCCCTTGACTCCTTCAAAACCGCTCTCAAAGGGCACCTACGGATGGCTGCAATTCGAAACTGGCCTCTGTAAAATCTGAAAGTAATCTAGGCCCTATAACCAAAAATTGTAGATCTTCTATTTTACAAAAATCAAGTCATCCGTAAATTCATCAAATAAAAAGGCAATGCATTGCTCAAAATGAGAAAAAATGTATCCTCACCCAACCTTCAAGTCAGGAGGCCACAGCAGGTTTCCCTTTGTCCAAAAGCCATGAAGGGATTCAGAGCTAAACCCTCAGAAATGTTCTGTGACCAAACTTTTTTCGTCCAGATCTCAAAGCCCCAGCTCCACTACTCTGTGGGTTATCAATTTCTGATTGTGGTTTAGTATTGGCCTTAAAAGAGTCTCTTTCACAAACCACCACCAAACACTCTTGATAAATGGAACGCCTGGTTGCCTCACTTCCTGCATTATAGATGTTCCTGGTTCCTCACTATAGGAAAAATAAAGAGGAAGGTGCACGGAGGTGCGGCCAGGGCTCCTGCGGGAGGTTTGCACATGTGCAGTGTAAACAGGAACTGCGATGATGGAGTGTTCCAGCAGAGGTGCTAGAGGTGCATGAGAGTTGCTGACCCTTAACTGAAATAATAAAAAGGATATACAAAAAAAGAGAATAGTAAAATGTTGATTTTGGTTTTATTTAAAAAAAAGTATATCAATTTAATAACTGTGGATTTTTTTGTGTATAACAGACTGAAAGATAAAGGCCATAAAGTACATTTACTAAAATGTTAATGTTTTTGTATATTTTCTTTTGTGGATTTTCCATGTTATTTTGATGCTCGCTTTGATTGTAGTACATGTGTCAAACTTTTATTTTTGTGAAATGACAAAGGAACATGGATACTGTTCATTCAAGTGCTGTGGATGATATAAAACATTTGAAAGGGGAAGGGTGACTGCTGTTTAATCCTCAACTGTTCTGGATCTCATTATTTACATCACAAGTTATGAGCTTTATATCTAGCACCATTGCTGGAACACTCCATCATCGCAGTTCCTGTTTACACTGAGCATGTGCAAACCTCCCGCAGGAGACCGGGCCACACCTCCGTGCACATTCCTCTTTAATGTTTCTAGTAACTATTGCTCACATGCTTTTTCCCCACAGCTCCACCTATATGATCAACCCTTGTTAACTATATGCTTGCATATATGCACACCTCACTGTCAATAATGAATGACCACACAAACTACACAAAACCAAACATATTCAATATTGTTGTTGTATGTGTCATGGATCACCACTTGTATGTGGTTTCCAAAGCCAGTCAAACACCATCAATGTTTTTCTTTTCTTTTTCTCTTTCTTTTGTGACATTCAAAATCAGGAAATCGTTTTCACAGCACTGCACAAAATTCAGAATGTCACAGATGGGCTACTTCCTTTATTGAACCTTTCAGTTTATTACCACCCATTAATTGGGATAGCAGAGGAGCCTCGAAATTAGTCAAATTATATAAATTGTACTTCTTGGTGTTGCATGACATGTGATGATTCATACCGGATGCTCTCAGAGCGCTCCCTTGTGGCCCGTGGAAGAATTTAAATAATAATAATAATCTTGTTATTTATTTATCCTGGGAATAAGAGGGCTAATGAAAGTTACAGGTATGGTGTGTGCTGCTATGTGAAGTGTTTACCATAATGACAGTATAATCATATTCAAGGGCTATTGGAGCACTGCAGAGGGCAGTTTGTGTGTGTGTGTGTGTGTGTGTGTGTGTGTGTGTGTGTGTGTGTGTGTCACAGCTAATACACCAGATATTGTTGTTGTTGATGAAGACAGTAGAGAAGTGACCATTTTGGAAGTGGCATGTACATTTGACCACAGTCTGGAAGAGGCATTCCTTACCACGGTGCTTAAGTTCCAGCGTCTTAACGGATGCTATTATACAGCTTGGCTACAAATGTAAACTACTTGTGTTCATATTTGGAAGCCTCTGTAATGTCCATAAATCAGTCGTTAGGGGCCTGCAGATTGCAGGCATGCCCAAGCTGAGAGCTAAGGCATCTTCAAAATTCTGTTCAGTGTCTGCAATACTTGACAGTAGCCGAAGGCGATGCTTTCTGATTTGTATCCTGAAGCACTTGTTGTAGAGTTTTCCAAGTTTGCGCATCCACTATTGTGTTCAAGAATGTCTTTGAACTGCTGTTTTTATTTTCTATGTATACTATGTTCTTTTTACTGTGTTTTATGGGATTCATGTGTCTGCCTGTTATGCTTTGCTGTAAATCAAATCGCCCTTCGGGGACAAACAAATAAATGAACCTGAACCTGAACCCGTCTTGTAAAATGTGAATGCAAATGCGTGAATGCAATGACGTGTAGTGTGTATAGAGCGTCGCAGTCCCTCCCCCTTTCAGAACGACGAGTGGCCCAGGAAATGAAATGCAATGCATTTCTCCCATAGGATTTTCTTTAAGTATTTATTTAAAGACGGTTATGCCGCGGACAAAGCCAACTCGGATCGTGACAAATCATGACAATGAACACAATGTTTTGGGCCGATCAAGAAGAAAAACAAAACAAATAGTGTTGTCTCCTGCCATTATTTTCTTCTTTCTAATGATTGGGAGCATGATCCAGTGTTTCTGTTTTAACGCCTTCTTCCTTTCAGCACACATTTTATTGTTTGCAAATGTGTGTTTTTGGAAACTTTGGCACCATTTCATTTATTCATCAGGCCATGGATGGCTGAACCGTCTGCAAATTGGACAACACCGTTTTATATGTGCGCTGCTCGGTGCTCACACATTCATATATACAGGGTGAATAGAATAGACAGCTTAGACAACCTTGGGGAGCGCCTGTACTGATATTCTGTGTGCCTGAGGAGATCTTGTTAATTGTACTTGCTGTATGCGGTGTGTCAAAAATGAATCATACTGTACCGTCTAATGATGTAGAAGTTGACTAATATCTTTTTTTAGCTTGCTGATCAAACGGTATGGCTGTAGGGGTGCCCAGTGGCTCAGGAAGTTGCAAAAAAGTGCAAAAAGTGCAAAAAGACCATATAGTATTCTCCTTGTGATTGTGAAGACCTGGGTTCGAATACGACTCCAATCTTGTCTGGCATGTCTGTCCCCTCTCTCTCTCTCTCTCTCTCTCTCTCTCTCTCTCTGCACTTGGTTTCCTTGGTTTCCTACACTGGCCATCTGCTGAAGCATATAGCCAAAATCAATATTATACTTGCCTGTCTGTTTCACTTTGATGTGAATTCTCTCTTTGATATGAATTCTCAAAGCAAATACAAATGTTTTTATAGTCTCTGCCAGGAGATTCATGTTTTCGCCCCTGTGTGTATGTATTAGCTAATACAGCTGATCTAAAGTGTGCGAGAAGCGGTATAGTGGTGGATCATATGTCCTGAATGTATTCCTCCTATAGTCCATCACCAACTAGCAACTGGAAGTGAGTGAACAGCATTCTGGATCAGTTGAAGGGCTTAAGCCCAGTAAGGAGGGAGTTGCAGTAGACGATCACTGAGGCTTTGATAATGAGCTGGACAGACTTGTTGGTGTACACGTGTTTAAGTTTTCAGTTTTGGCGACTGTTAAGGTTAATGGCTATGTCCCGACTAACGACCGTAAACTCACGCAGTGCCAAATTGACAATCTAAGTGTTTGCTTCAATGTTACTTAAACAGTGGGTGTCGTACTCGTAAATGTCTTTAGAAATAAATGGACATGGTCTTGGTATAGTGAAAAACATTGAAAAGTGAGAACTGGGAAGATAGATAAATAGACTTTATAGTAATACCACTACAATATACAGACAAAGACTATATCATTCATCACAGCATCTAAATGTATAAAGCACTGTTAAATAATCACCATCAATAGTGACCAGATTCGACTGAGAGCCTGCTATCGCACAAATTCCAGATTTTCACCAGAGGAGAAAAACGTTTTTTAGTTTTTTTAGCACAGGCAGACTCTTCACATACTAGAGCATGTCTGAAATCGACATATAAATATGAAATAAATGCTTAAACATGTAGCTAGGTGTAATGTTAGAGTCCACAGAAGTGAACCTTTCAAGCCTGTTTTCTCAACTCGCTGTTTTCTGCAAGACATTACTCTATAAGCCATATCTCCAAAATTGGTGGGTCAAACTGAACAACCAATATGTCACTTTGAAGCTATGATTCCCTGCTTTCACATGACATGAAAAAAATTGAATTAAAAAAAAATCCAATGGCAGTCCCTCCGTCAAATTTGGTCAGTTACTTCAGTATATCAAACCCGCTCTCATGATTACATTTCCGAGAAAATAAATAAAGGTTGAATGAATTGGGTGGGGGGGGGGGGGGGGGGATACTGTAATCATTCTGGATATGTCATAACAGGCAATCATTCAGCTACATTCAGAAGAGATTTGGTGTAGAGGGTCCCCTGTCAAATGACGTATATGGGGTTCAAGTGGTGTGTATGCAATGACGTGTAGTGTGTATAGTGTGTGTAGTGTGTAGTGTGTATACATGACCATCGTCATGTGACCTGGTTTCCTGTGGGCTTTCTTTGTTCTGGGGAACAGCTTGGCTCTCAGAACCTCACCCATTGGTGGCAATATAATACATATCAATGGGAGCAACGCGTGTTTCTGTTTTAGCACCTGCTTCCTTCTTCCTTTCAGCACACATTTTATTGTTTGCAAATGTGTGTTTTTGGAAACTTTGGCACCATTTCATTTCCGAGAAAATAAATAAAGGTTGAATGAATTGGGTGTGGGGGGGGGGGATACTGTAGGGATACTCTGACTACTGTGTATATGGGGTGTATACTGTTGTATACTATTGTTCGTTACTTATTGTGAGTTTTTATTTGGTGATTGGTTTTACTCTCTTACTCTGTATCTGTACCTTAACTGTTGTGCTGACTGAATGTTCCCCATGGGATCAAGACAGAAAGCTGCATACAGCTCTCATGGTGTGACAACCGCTTAAATGGAAGCAGGTGAATCTATCAGTTGGGCGCGCAATCGTAAAGTGTGTATATTTGTAGTGGAACATGACCTGACGTTCACTATCACTCAACGACTCGTTAATAACTTTATTCTGACTGGTCCGGAGGACAATAATGCACTTTTTAAGATATCATCAACTGTAAAGGGATAAGTGCAGGAACCGTCTCCTCTACTAATACATATATTATGTATTAGTATGTTGGAATGTTAGCTGTCAAAAAAAATTCAATGGGGTATTAGCTCAGTGCTCTTGTACATTCTGTACATTCTGTTCTCACTTGCAACTTGTAACACAAATCACAGATTTGTACTTAATCACTGTGTACAGTTCAAACCTATACAGTACTACAGGATGGAGTGAGCTCTGCAATGTTCGTCTTGAAGGACAGCTGAATGTTCAGCACCACCACTCCCAGGTTCTTGGCAAGTTGGCAGTTGGAACAGGAGCCACTAGGGTGTTGTCAATGGATACGGAAAGATATCGTAGGGCAAGGCTTAAGGAAGAAGAGAAGCTCAGTCTTGTCTGTGTTGAGCTTGAGGTGATGAGAAGACATCCTCTGTGAGATGTCAGTCAGACATGCAGTGATACGCTCTTCAACCTGTGTGGCAGCCGTGGGCCACTTCCATGGGCCATGAAGAAGGGAAAAGGGAGCGGGCCAAGATCAGACCCTTGGGGGGGTTACCGGTCAAGAGGGTACAGTGGGATGAAAGCAAACCTTTCCATGAACGACTTGAGTGCTATCTCAGTGATACCCAGGTCACAAAGGGTGTCCGGGAGGAGCTGATGTTGTAGTGAGTGACACACACACGCATGTCGCACACACAGTCGCACGCATGCATGCATGCACGCACACATTATCCTTATTTTTTATATTATTTGGGGGGGCTTTTTATGCCATATTGATAAACAGTAAACAGTTGTTTGACAGGAAATGGGGAGAGACGCAGCAAAGGTCGCTGGGGATCGGCACTCAAACCCTGACACACAGCCAGGCAGCCTAGGTGCCCAGACAGCTACGCCAGCCGTCCAGGACTATTTTTCTTATTTTGAGTGAACTTACAGTTTGTTCTGCAAACGTGCCCAAGTCTAAATTTAGCATACCCATGCAAACACAGGTGCATAAGCAAGGAGGCACACGCATGCACACATGCATGTACATAAACTCACTCACTGACCCACACACACACGCAGTGCCACGCATGCATGCACGCACACGCACGCACACACACACACACACACACACACACACACACACACACACACACACACATAGATAAACATGCTGTATAGTACAAACTATACAAACACTTGACACCTGCTTTTGTTATGTGGAGCACCCAGTTTGTGTGTGTGTGTGTGTGTGTGTGTGTGTGTCCATAGTATGTGTGTGTGTGTGTGTGTGTGTGTGTGTGTGTGTGTGTGTGTGTGTGTGTGTGTGTGTGTCTTATATCCACTCATGTACTTAATTCAAGTGGAACATAATATCTTAGGTTAGCCTACAGTTGCCCTTTCCATTTTTGGGGACATACTCTTGTAGTCTGCAATTGAGGACAATAAGAGATATTCAGCAAGTCATGAACCCAGGTACAGCAGATCTACAAGCTCAAAATATGTCACATTGCGACTTGTTACGAGCTTGTCGTCTATTTTCGATGCAGAGATTTGGTGTAGAAGACTCTGGGGGACTCTGGTCAACTAAGTATAAAGGGTGTAAGTAGTTTAAGACACAGCTCTGATAGATAGTGTCTTCTAAGCGGTTTAAACAGTTTCTCATTAACAGTAGATGGTAGTTAATCTCCAATTGCAGTAAACAAATGCGTTCAATCAAGATGAGTATAGGTCTGCTTTTTATTGTATCATTACATGTATGTCTCCAAGTCACAAATACATTCCTGATGTGGGGTGGTAGAAGGTTCTGAGCCTTGTACAACCCTATAGCCTATATGTGAAGATAATATGGTATGACTTTCTCCACACCTATTTGCAAATACACTAACTACACAGTATATCTGCATAACTAACAGGAAATCAAGTAAATCGCATCAATATGTTTGACATATTTGCCCATCTGGTAATCAAGCATTTTCCATCCATTTAGGTCCAGGGAAGTCTACAAAGTAGAAACCAAAGGACATTAAAGTGATAATGGCAAGTCAGAGACTCACAAATACAAATAACTGTGGTCTGTGTGCGAGGGCTAGTTCATCACTGCAAAACCATCTGAAATTGCTTCTCTCAACCTCATTTTAAAGCAGTTTTATTTGTATGTAGACTATGAAGAAGGTTAAAAAAAGCCATAATTGTTTTTCCACCTGCAATAAAATAACCCCCTTCAACATTTAAACTGTGTTACTACGATGGCAACGGGAGGAATGCACCTTTCTGTTCATCTGCTGCGCGAGAATAGGAACTGTCTGGGTGATGGCCATTATGGATCCAACTAGTGCCTGGGCATTCGCTCCGCCGGGATCACTGAAGTGTTGGAACTAACAAGCTCGGGATGCAGGCGGTGGTTGCAAAATGGGATTTTTGTCCTGAAAGCGTCTGGGTTTGCTCCCCTGTATTCAGCGAGGCGGGACAGACTGAGGAGGGGCAGTTTGGATGAGACTGAATTGTCTAAATTATGCGCTGGCAGAATTGAGACTATTATATCTGATAATCTGGCTAATGATCTATCTATCTATACTCTGGGGGTATAGAATTGAATGAGCGCTCCATGTGTGCGGGCCCTCCATTTTCATACTCTCTTTCACAAGCGTAGCTAAGCAGCTAAGTGAAGACTGTAGCTAATGTGCCAGAAGACATGCAATCGTTTAGGATTAGGCACAATCATGGATGCGCACACATATACTGTATGGAAGCACACAGACACATGATGCCACAGCCACTTCTCTGTTCAAACTTTAGTATAATTTATACATGAAAGGGAAATGCATTCACACACACTACATGCACACGCGCGTGCGCGCACACACACACATTGCTCCCACGGCCTCAGGGTCGGAACTCGGCACAGATTAAAAGAAGTGTCATTGACGGACGAGGCCCCTAGCTCCTCCCTCTCAGGGATGTCATGGTGGGCTTGGGAGCAACCCACTTCATTTCACTAGCATAATGGGTAAACACAGTGTGATCAGTCCAATTACCCTCTCGTCGCAGAGGCGTTCTGGCGGGATTGGCCCGCGGAGATGGATAGAGAGAGCTGTCGATGTGGGAGAGAGTCACACAACAGTAGCTATAGCACCTGCTGCCTGGAGCCTTCACTTGTATGAATCTCAATTTGTTTGTACAGCCGTGCACAAGACAGTAGCCAAGCAGTGCGCCCTCTGAGGGTGGGAGCCACCGGCTGCCCCCCCACCTCGCCCTGACTGCTGTTCTGTGCTGTCTGATTGTGGATGTATTGGTGTGTTTCTCATCAAAGAAACCATCCAATGCTGGGTCCTATAGGCTAGCCCTATAATGTTATCCACCCACTGTATTGTTTTCCGCTTGGTTCGTAGCCTGCTTGACTTTCAAGGACTTTGAAAGTTTTGACAGCTAAGTAATATTTCACACTTCACTGTTGCAAGGTTTTTTTCCCCTTCCCCCTCATAAATAACTAACGGCAAGGCTTGCTTCACATGTTCTTCTTGCAAGTTCTTTGTGGTTACCTCTGAAAGACTCACAGTTCCTGAATAGATGTGCGTAACCTTGACAGAATTAAGTTATTGCTACCACTTAATCTACCTCACATCTGCCCTCACATTAAATGGACGTAATTGGATAGGCTCTTTGTCCTGTCCTGTGATCCAAAGACATGCTAATCAGCCGTAAAGAAAATCGAAGTCTCCCTTCCTCAGTGTCCTCCTGGAATGTAGCTGATGGAAATATAGCATGCATTTGGCTCCCTATCATAGAGTATGATGACCCTGAGGAAAATAAATATTGCTGTCTTTTGAAAGATTGAGATATTGAGAATTCACATTGAGAAATAACAGCGAAAGTAAAAATGACCTATCAGGATTCAGTTGAGTCAGATAATTGAACGTAATATCCTTTCAAATAGCATATTGATTGAAAGAAGACTCTGTTTTTCAAAAACATGGAAAGGAATGATAAAATCTCTTTGTTGTTTAAAAACCCTGGCATGGTTGCATGCAGTGCAAATGAATGAAAGATGTTGTAGTCTACACAGTATGATGCACATTGTAATGAGATGAAAACACGTTTGATAGAGGACATTTTTGCCTGCATGAGGCATCAGGTAGATGACAGGGAACATGACTTCAAAGAATTCTTTCTTATCTTGGGTCTTTTTAGATTGAGATGGTGCTATGATGCTTCATGTCTTGCTTTTAGTTGCCTAATTCATCCACCAACGATAATGGTGAATGGTGAATATTAACACGTGTTACATTTCATTTGACAGAGAGAGAGAGAGAGAGAGAGAGAGAGAGAGAGAGAGAGAGAGAGAGAGAGAGAGAGAGAGATGTTATCAAGATCATGTCATGATTTATTATCTGGCAGTTCTGGGGTGAATTCATTGAAATATACTGCATCTTGTTTTACCTCTAATATATCTCAGTTGTCCCCGCCTCTCCAACAAAATACACATGGCTAGTATAGTATAGGCTACAGTAAAGAGGAATCTGGACCAGAATGCTGAAAGACAATACATTGACCATGGATGTAAAGTGCTGTTTTTCTCTCTATATCCATCTGTCTGTCTGCCTGTCATTCTCTCCCCCACCCCTACCTCACTCTCTCTCTAACACACACACACACACACACACACACACACACACACACACACACACACACACACACACACACGCACAGTCACACACACACACAGACACACACACACACACACACACACACACACACACACACACACACACACACACACACCCCTCATACAGTATGTACACTAGGAATCTGGGGCTGCTGTAAGAAGTGCTGAAGGATAGCACCTGGAAGTCCTTTATCCTCCCTCTGTCTGAGTAATTTCTTTCTCTCTCTAAAATGCATAAAATACATGACAAGTAGGCTACAGAACAGACATAATACATTCATCTACTTCAGTGATTAATCATCATCTGATTGGATGCAGGATCCTACATGTATCCCAGTAGGGCAGGCTACTTAAGTTATTGTCTTAATATATCGGTTGCAAAATCTTGCTCAGCCAAAAATAATTGTTCAACAGCTCCGAATTGAATAGCCTATACTTTTGGGGCAATAGTCTATCTCCACAGGAAGGGTCTATCCGATTCCTTGGGCTAACATTTTCTGGAATAAAGTTTTACATTAATAGTTAATTGAGAGGGGGGGGGGGGGGAACAGCACTGGGACACTGGGTCTGTTCAACCTTGAATATAGAAAAATCATGCGTTTGAGTGTAACAGCGCTTGGAAATCCCTGCTTGTCCTCCACGACGCCGGGCTCTGACAATTCCTGCAGTCAGATTTGCGTTTGCATGATGCGCAGCGCCTCCCCAACTAGTCCCCTCACTTTGACAAAGTCCTGGACGAGAGCGGGTCTGCTGAAGTGTTTCTTCTTGGTCCTAATGGAAAAATCTATCTCAGCTGTTGAATGTCCCCGCGTAGTTGAATTGGTTTATATACCGGTTATCTAATTGTGTTTATTTTTATTTTTATTTATTTTTTGTCTGTTTTTGTGAAAACAATGTTCGGCTTGTGGTCACTGTGTTATCTGTCGCTTTTGGCTGTCGCGTTTGACCCTTTTCGTCCCAAGTTAGAGGCACACGCGGAAATAAGTTCTCCTAAAACGATCAACAGACTTCACCGCTTGGAGATAATGCCTTTGGCGAGACGCGCAATCCAACAACCGACGGGGGTCAAAGTGGCAACAAAACCCTACAATAAAACAACTCTTACCAATGGTTATGATGAGATGGAACCGGTCATCTCCGGACTTGTGGAGGGAAACTATGCTAGAGAAAGGAGACTTGGGACGGAGGAGCACAATGGGATACACACGAGCGCCAAAAAGGTACCGAACAGTCCCAATCGTTTCATGGCATCATCATCCCGTAAAAAGTATGACACATTGTTCGAGGACAGCCATACAGTGTTGTTAGGGGACACGATTCGTGACAGAAGACGCCGGAGAAAAACTCGGAGCGTGGCTACAACGGTCGCCGAGATTTTGGATAGGAGTACAGCTGTAGAAGCGCTGGCGAGAGAGAGGATTTTGGAGACAGCGCAGGGGGTTTACAACCCGAGAGCCGAATATCGACGCGTCGGAGAAGAGACCAGAGGGTCCAACAACAACAACCCGAAGCAGAACGAGGCGCATCTGGACACCTCCACTTTTGCGCTGTCCGGAGACTCTGCTCACAACCAGGCGATGGTGCATTGGTCTGGGCACAACAGTAGTGTGAGTTTCAGATGTACAACACACACACACACACACACACACACACACACACACACACACACACACACACACACACACACACACACACACACACACACACACACACACACAACCCCATGGCTGTCACTAAATGTGCGAGAATAATGCAGACTTTTTCGATCAGAGTGCAAACCAGGCAGCAAAACTGTTTCATATACAACATATATCATTTGTCAAGTCCGTCTGGTCTGGGTGGCCAATGGCCATGCAGGGTGGGGTAGTTTATTGGCTTAATATACATCATTACGCACAGCTGTCGCCCATAATTGAACGCCATTCCCGTTTTAGTCACTATAATTCAAAACATTAAAAATTAAACAATACACCAATCTATTCATGAATAAACCCATCATATAATGTTCCTAGTTGTTAGGCTATATTGTTACAGGTCACATATTGCGCGCCTTTTCGTGCCGACTTATTGTTTCACTGTGTGATATTGTCTCTGCCCAATAGTTTGCTTCAACAATAATTACAATGAAGAACATAGCTGTCACACCCCACAACTTTTCATTGATCGTTAGCTTGCCACAGCAGGTCGATTCACTCGACACTGAGTTATGGAGAGGTGGAAGCATTTTGAACATACCATTAGGCCATAATCAAAACACATTAATTATTTATGAAATAATCAAGTTCTTGTATTCACAGGAAGGTGCAGCTGCTGCAATTAAATGGGATTGCACCCAAAGTGACACGATCTGACACTGATGAGACACACTGAGTGTGACCTTTTGGCAAATGAAGTATGACTTTGCCTTTGACATTTGGCTCACACACTTAGTGGGTTTAATTGCCCGGTTGCGTTGCGGTATCTTTGTCGTCCATAAAGTATGCTACTTTTCACTAGTAAAAAGGGAATTCTTTGTAACAGTGGACTCCCACAGGGAGTAACCACTGAGTGTCCTGGGGTTATAAGCACATCTATCTATCTACCTATCTGCATCCATCCATCCGATCCATCCATCCATCTGTTTACATGTGCTATATTGTCTGTATAGTTTTTATTGTATAGTTATTATAGTTTTATAGTTATTATTGTTTCTCAAAGTTTCCATTGAAATGCATCAAAGTTTCATCTATCATAATAAATGAACCTGCAAAGTATTTCTCGTTTTCCACTATACATTTCACACCACATGTAATTTACATTTGACGTTTACTCGTCAGCTTTCTAGATTTATGGGAGCCAAAACAAAATTTAAGAAGTGATTTGGAGGCCTGCCCTATAGTAGGCCTAGATGTAAAATTTAGAGCTGATACTAAATTATTGATGATGATTGTCACATCACTGACACAAAACCCATTGTAACATAATATGTAATACTGCTTGAAATTGAAAAATGATAAAATGGCTGCACATATATACTACAGTGCACCTCACTCCCAAAGGCAGAAAGCTTAAGAGGGAGACTTCACTGGTAATGACATCAACAAGTAAAACTGATAAAATGAACTAGAACTATTATTATTAGTAGCATCATCATTATGTCAGTAACAGTATTTAATACTAAAGGTTTGATTGAGCCTACCGCTTCCGGTATGTGGTATCTCACATCACAGGGGATATTTGTTTATATTACAGACAATAGATGTACTCTCTAAGTAAAATCTCTGTGTAGTTTATTTGTTCCAAATGTCCAATGATGGCAGGTGTCTTGACAATTTAAGATTGTAATACTGATTTTAACATGCATGTTTTTGGCCATTACATCCAGCTCATTAAATTGAGCCATCAAGCATGCGACAACAGCAGGACATGCATTTCGGCTAATAATTCACTGTCTGACAGATCAATATCTGTGTACAGTTTGTAACATGGTTGTTGAGCTTGAGCTTGAGCTGAGGCTGTGCAGATGATTGATATTTTCTAACTGCATCTATGGCCAACACAGACCCCCCTCCCCCAACGCACGCACACGCACACGCACACGCACACACACACACACACACACACACACACACACACACACGCAGTCACACACACACACACACACACACACACACACACACACACACACACACACACACACACACACACACACACACACACACACACACACACACACACACACACAGGACAAAAGCCTGTGGCAGATGATTTGGTTTGGTGGCTCTTGCTTGGTGTGATGCATTTGTCAGCAGTCAGTGATGTTATACGCTGGATGTGATGTACAACTTGCACAGACTTGGCTTTCCCTTCTCCGTGACGGACGACCGTTCTAGGATGTAAAATGTTAGGGCACTTAATAAGTGTCCCGATTGACGATAAACACCCTATAGCTCTTTAGCGGTATAGGAGCGGTCTGTTGTCCATAATTATGCTGAGGTGATTCTCTGGTCAATCTCAGTTGTCTGGTATCTGAAATTGCTCCTGGTCATCTAAAGGGGGAGTGGGGTTGGAGGAGCACCAGATGAGGCCAGCTGCTCCTGTTTCCTTCGATATAAATCTCTTGGGTTTTTTTACGTGTTTAAGTCGGAGGTGCTTTAGAGACAGCCCAGCCTGTCGGTTTGTCAGTTCTCTGTTACGTTGTCTTGTTTGTTGCCAGAGATGAAGAATCAGACGAGCCACCTGGGTCATGTCATAGACGTACTTAATCAGAACGTGGCAGTTATTATGGAACATAATCTCCTCCGAATAAATAGAGAATATGCCAGCGGCGGCGGGGATGGCGCGGCCCTGGGGGATGCCTGCGTTCATAATCGCTTCATTACGCAGACAGCCATTCAGTTTCGCATGCCACGACCGTTTGCAGGGAAACTCCTTGAGCCATAAAATGAGTGTGGTGGTGGGGTAGGCTGGCAATTCACAGAGGTGTTTGTGGGTGTTAAAAATGGATGACAAGTTAAGGAAGTTCAGAGTCCTGGAAAAGGCTCCGTCTGGTTTCATTGAGATGTTGAGGGTAAAAGTAACAATGCTTTTTATTTGGCTCATTTTCCTCATCACACCTAGCTCTGTTTAAAAGAACACAGACCATTCTGAAGTAGTATTACTTACTTTACTTCCAGGGAAAGATTCCTTAAAAGCCACTTAAAACATATAGTACTTCAATGTATGATGAATAGCTGATCTATAAGCTTGTACGATGTGTTGTGAACTTGTGAGCCTGTAGATCTGCTCATTTTGCGATTTAATAAAAGAAAGAGAAATGTTCCCAAAATAGGGATGCAATGTTTAATATTAACTCATGTGATGGTCAGTACGTACTGTATATACACAGTAAACTCCTCTGAGCATAATTGTATGCTTTCTGTCAACCTGAGTAGACATCATTGCCTCTGCCTGACAGTGTATTCAGTATTTCAGTTCATACTTCATAGTATAGTAGATTTATTTAAAGTCATGCTTTAGAAGTTCACAATTTCAATGCAAATGGCACACTGATCCAAATATTTCTTCCCAAAGAATGTAGGCTACTGCCAGTCGGCTTAGCATTATTTCACAGCTTGTCCACGAATTCTAAATAAGCCTGCCCATGATGATTGGGCCGTTCATTCTGCCTGTAAATTGTAAATTGACGTGTGGGAGGCTGGGAGCTTCTACAGTAGACTGTACGGAGGGGCTTTTCTTCATTGATGTGTGTGTATGATTAGTGGCTGTCACAATGCTCCCACGATGTACACATACATGTCCATGTGGCACACTGAAATGCAAACTGTGGCTGTGCAGATGATTGATATTTTCAAACTGCATCTATGGCCATGTGGAACACAGACCCCCCCTCCCCCAACACGCACGCACGTCGCACACACACACACACACACACACACACACACACACACACACACACACACACACACACACACACAGACACCGTACATTTCGGGTGGAAACCTGGAATTGTATATCCAAAACCATTTATTTTGGGGGGTCAAAGATAGCTAAGCTCAGAACTCTTTGCAATCTCATGTTTTTTTAACTTGTAGATTGGCTACTTTTGCTACTTTAATGTCACACTGTAGTATGAAGAAGTAGGGCATTCATTTACGAATAAACATAAAACTTTTAAATATGGAGATTTTCTGCCCGACAGCAAAGCTATAGAGTATATACTGTAAAAGTGAAGGCCAACTCAACATGGGTTGGGTGTTAGCGCTATAGTCATTGCAAAATAATAAACATCTAGATCTTTTTTTTTTAAATCTTGAGGCATTTGTGTCCCCTGCTGGCTGGAGGCCCCCACGGCACCAACCCCATAAGCCTGTTCATTAATCCGATGCAGCTCCAGCCTTTAGGGCTGATTCCAGGATGCTGATCGACACACTGCAGGATTCTACAAGAAGCCAAAGCCAGTTCCTGCAGATTCTCTCAAGTTGCACCCTGCGTATAAGCAATAATTCAGAGAAATTCCACTCCTTACTTCATGCCTATGTGCCATTTTTCATGAATCATTTGTGTTCAGGGACCATTTCCATCACATCACCAGGGGCTTTCGGCACTTCTTCAGCACTCTGCTGTAGTTTTGCCTCACAAAGTGCATTTTAAGTATGGAAAATGCCTCTCATTGGTCGGTTCAAGCACACTCATGTCCTTGATTTCTCATCTCCGTTACACACTACAGCACACACACGGACGCGCACGCGCACCCATGCCAGTCTGCATGTGCATGCGCATACAAGTGATACACATATTTAATAAGTGTTGCTTACATGTGAATACACATGCACGCACACTACATGTGCCCACACACACTTTTATGTAGTGGATTTAATCAAAGTGATGAAGCAGGCACAGAATAAAATTTGACAGGTTTGCATGTGATTAATTAGTTTAATAACTGTCACAGCATGGTAATGTGGACAGATACTATAGCTGGGTTTGGGTCATAAAATTTATGCATTTTATTGCGGTAATCATCAAGTCACAATTAACATGTAAATGTTAAGATGGCCTCCCAGTGTCATGCTTTATGTGTCCTGCTGCCCCTTACAACTGCAGTCACATTGTTTTAGTAAAGAAGCCACTAAGTAATTACAGAAACAATGCCATCGAGTGCCAGATAATTTAAAGTCTTCAGTATTATCTGCCCCTCCCATCAGGATCGATATCTAAACAAATGAGTGCATTAAGCATCGGGGAGCATAGCAGAGGTGAGGCAGGCGACATTATGCTATGACACTCTCTGGGTGTTGAGAATTAAAGCACACTGCCTGGAGCGACACAGGGGCTTCAGGTACTATCATGTTTAAAGATAACCGTGGCTGCTCAGGTGGCAGTTGCTGTGGGTGTGGGTGTGTGTGTGCTGTGTGTGTGTGTGTGTGTGTGTGTGTGTGTGTGCGTGTGTGTGTGTGTGTGTGTGTGTGTGTGTGTGTGTGTGTGTGTGTGTGTGTGTGCGGCTGTGCGTGTGTGAGCATGCAGTGGTGGAATAAGTATCCAGATGCTTTACTTAAAAGGGATATAGGTCACCCAAAAAGTTACTTATTTTCCATCAATTATTCGAGCCATGAAGCCTTGGATTCATGGAGAGTTTTGTTTTTGTCGCATTCCTAAGCCAATCATTTGCTGAGTAGCAGAGAGTCACTCAATGGAGACTCTTTGAGTCTCCTACCGTTTACTCTGCCAGTCATCAAAATATTGGCTCAGCCAAGAATGCGTCAAAAAGTAAAAATATGATTTCAACGCTTCATGGGGTGTGTAATTTTTGGGGGCGAACTACTCTTTTAAGTAAAAATAAAATTAAAAGGTCTACAAGACTAGGCCTACATTCAATTTACTTTAATAAAAGTACACAAGTATCGGCTTCAAAATGTAGTTAAGTGCTAATTAAGCTAAGCCCTAGTTTAGTGCTGCATTAAGCTCACAAGTGAGCATGAAGTACAAAAGAGGTTTTGAGTGTATGTTTTGTAATTATGTTAATAATCTAAATCTGCAAAGTAACAAGCAACTAAAGTTTTCAAATAATTGTAGTGGAGTAAAAAGTATAATTGCCTCTGAGGTAGTGCTGAAATATCAAAAACATAGTACAGTATCTAGCAAGCGTGCGCAAACTGCGCACAAGTGCGCGCACACACAGTCACACACACACACACACACACACACACACAATGTACATCTTTCATTCAAGGGACTGCAGATGGAAATGATCTAAACAGAAATAGGGATATAGGGACACACAAAGCTACATGATGGAGACGTGTGTTCCACCGCTCAAAAAGAAAAAATTAAGCAACGTACACCAACAAGTCTTTGTGAGGTGCAGACAATCAGGAGGAACAATAGGATATGGAAAACAGAGGAATACACTCAACTTTCAGATGCAATTCAAATGTGTATTGTATAAATATATTTTCATATTTTGGCTGTAGCCTTTGTGAGCGTCTCTGCATGCAAGGACACACGTTTACTGTTCAAGGCGAGCCATATGCAATCATTTCACACCTGATGACTATTACTAATAGACTGCATATCATACAAAAGACCCAACTATAATCACCAACAATGTGATTATTGTTGCATTACTGAGTACTGAACCCCAGTACTCGATTCAAAGTATAGATAGTGACAGCTATCTATAATCAAATTAGTACTCGAGTTAAATTACTGAAGTACAATTGCTTTAAAAAAAATTACACCCGTGTGAACCGAGTGGTGCAACTCCCCTCTCTCTCTCTCTCTCTCTCTCTCTCTCTCTCTCTCTCTCTCTCATTAGCAGGCAACAGTGCAACACTATCTCTCTCTCTCTCTGTTTCTGGCACAACAGCGAACTCTAGTTTTCGCCGGCTGCCGGGCGTGGCGGGCCCGTCTAGAGTTTGAATGGACAGGTATCAGTCAAAAGGGAGACATCGAAGAGGAAGGACAGGTGGGGAGGGATCAACATATGGAATGTCAGAACAGGTCTGACGTGAAATACAGGTTTTATGGACGACTGTAACATTGCATGGTCATCATACACTTACGTGTAGCGTTTACCATTTATATGGATCGGTTGGTGACCGTTGATTAAATTATTAGGTTATTCATCGCCGCCAGCATGGGTTAACGAGATAGCTCAGTGCAACATAACGAAAACCTGACGCTTCAGCTATCGTGTGATAATCCGATTGATCTTATAAAACATTTAAGCATAGGCCTATGGCAAGTCAACTGGTTAGGTTAGAAGCTCATTTGGTGCGCACACCAGAGGCCAAGTCTCACAGCGTTCACTACTGCCTGCACGCAGTGCATGCTGCTGAAATGCCAGTGTGCTGCGCCCCCGCCTCCACTCATCCTCCTCCTGTCACAAGTGAATCGCCGAGCGCAGCCCTCTTCAAAATAAGTACATACATGTAGGCTATATACAGTATACATTACACAAATAACAGAACATAAAATCACTGAGCCCGAGGCTCGGCCCGACTAATTAGCATATTGTTGGGGTTCGGGCAGAGTTTGAGAACTTTACACTGCATGGCTTCCTTCCTGGACTATACAATTCCCATGATGCTTTGGTGCACTGCTCCTCCTTGTGGATGGAGGAGGGCTGTCTTAGACTGCATCCAGACAGTAGATTTACGAAGATGCCAAAAGCCTCGAGTGGCAGGCGTCTCTTCCTGGTTTTTAAACAGCTGGTGGATGGAAATGAAGCTCCACCCATGCGGCAAATTCTGCGTCGGTGGAAGTGGAAGCCGCGAGCGAGCGTCATTTTCCATCCACCAGCTGTTTAAAAACCAGGAAGAGACGCCTGCCGCTCACGGCTTTTGCCATCTTCGTGAATCCACTGTCTGGATGTGCCCATACTGAGACAACATGTAGTCCAGGAAGGAAGTGAGCCCAGTGTCTGTGACATCATGGACACTGCTAAAATCTCAACTTTTGGCTTGGCGCCGTGTTGCCAACTGTATATATATATATATACACACACACACACACACACACACACACACACACACACACACAAACATATACATTATTTGTTTACATTTTGTTTAATATATATATATATATATATATATATATATATATATAAAAAATAAACAAAAATGTAAATTAATACAAAATGTAAACAAATAATGTATATGTTTGTGTGTGTGTGTGTGTGTGTGTGTGTGTGTGTGTGTGTGTGTATGTATATATATATATACACACACACACATAAAAAATGTAGGAAAGTAAAATTTGATTTTACAGAGAAAAACCCAGGTTTTCCTTTTTTTTACAGCAGCCAGTACTAATGACCCGTTGACGTATGTTGACTTGTACAAACTGCACTGGCCCCGTCTCTCAGGCACTGCAGTCACATTAAAAACACATTTAACAAGATGTGAAAAGGTTAGCAGCAGTATAATGAAGTAATATGACAACAGTGTTCAAATTATAATAAAACGAGAAAAGTGCACTCCTCTGATCTCTAGTTTGCCTAACCAGGGGCTGTCAGTTGCAGGTGGGGGGGTGGGGGGAGGGGGGAGGGGGAATAGAGTACAGATCTGTAACGCTGATGGGGAGAAATGTAAGCGTTTTTGGAACTGTGCACTATAGAGGCCCGCAACATGAGACGGAGAGAGGTGGTGGTGTTAGCTGCTTTAGCAGACAGCCCAATGGACTTAAGAGGTTTAATCCGAAACGCTTTTTACTACTTTTCATTGGTTCAATATTTTTTTAACCAACACAAAAACCTAAAAAATGGAGTGGTTTCCTCCCGACACTTATACTGTGTGTGTGTGGAAAATAGCCACTCTACAACCTGCATTTGATGAGTGCAGCGAGTCCAATGGGATGATTGAACTTTATGCTGTTTTCAATCTCTCAGTGACCCATTCAGCAGGTTATACTGCCACAAACCCGCTTAAAAATAGTAATTAACTAGAACTTTACTCTGTCGAGTGCCTACTTGCTTGTTGCACACAAGTAGGCCATAAATGGCCTACTAGTGCGCAAGCAGAGCACGCAAGTACTGTCGACCACTACACAAACTGTCAAATCTCAGCTTCTCTGTGAAAGAACGTTTGAAATATTGAATTATTAGGTTTAGCTATTTGCTACGTACCTAGTTTTTGGAGGTAAAAAAGTAGTATTGTGAAGTATGGTAAAAGCGACGGCTTTCGATGGTATATGTCGATCAGTGTCGGGTGGATTAAAGGAAATGCCTCTATGTATATTAATATGTAACTGTAAGTCCCAGCATATGGCGTCAGGGTATAACTGGTATAATTAGCTCTCAATGATGACGTAATAAAGATGTGGATTAAAGGACCCAATGCCAAAGTGTAATTGGTTTTCGATGGTGACGTAATGACGATATGTTTAGTGTCGGGAGGATTAAAGGTAATGCCCCTATGTATACATGTATGTAATCTGGCACCAATGCCGTATCATGCACAAGTAGTCATTACGTCATATGCTGGGACGGCGCATACGCATCGAACATCGTCCTGGACGAAACTAGTACTTGCGCGCTCTGCTTGCACAAGTAACTAGAACTGCACTCTGGCGAGTGCCTACTTGCTTGTTGCACACAAGTAGGTCATAAATGGCCTACTAGTGCGCAAGCAGAGCACACAAGTACTGGTGACGTATATGGCGATCAGTGTCGGGTGGATTAAAGGAAATGCCTCTATGTATATGTATATGTAATTTGTAAGTTGATTAGCGGTATACTGTGGTTACTTTGCGTATGCGTATGTATCGTAGCAGCATATGACGTCAGGGTATAACTAGCTCTCAATGATGACGTAATAAAGATGTGGTTTAAATGGTGGTGACGTAATGACGATGTGTTTTAGTGTCGGGAGGATTAAAGGTAAAGTAATTACACTCTGTGGGAGCTCTGCAAAAACACGTCTTACTCCATGCGTTGCTCAAGGCTTTATGCTGTTTTTATGCTGCACAAACATGGAATTTGCCCTCAGCCTTTATCCCATCCTTACTATTAGGAGCACAGTGAGTGCCATTAATATATTGCCCTGGGTCGGGGAGCAGTAAGATATAAGTGTCTTCCTCAGGGAGTCAGGGGGTCAGGGATGTCCTCTCTACCCACTCTCTACAGTCGCCTATAATATATAACAGGAACATTGGGTAAACTTTGTCAGCCAATGTACTGCAAATAAGATATCCAATTAAACTGTAAATGATAAACATGCGTTTCATTGTTTAAATGGTTAAACAGGAATGACACTTAACACAAATAAAGGAAATCTAGACTTGCTTAAATTAAATTAAATTTTTGCATAGGGCTGTCCTGGTGGAATATCAGCTCCTCGTACCTCTTGGGTACTGGCATCAACACCTTGTTCACTTGAAACGTAATTTTAAGGGGCGCTAGACCCTTCTAGATTCAGCTATTAGTGTAGATCTTCGTCCTACACAAACATTAAATTCCAATTGGCAATGAATTGAGAATGTACGTCATTATGTGGTCGAGCAAATCGACACGTCATGATGATGAACGATGATAAGAGCGATAAAAGTGATTTTCTTTTCATCACACAACACGGCCATGCCACAAACTATAAGTTAGGCCTGATGTGGAGCAAGCACTGGGCATTTTATTCACACACCCATTCATTCACACATCGACGGCAGAGGTAACCATGCAGGGAAACACCCTCATCGGGAACAATTAAAGATTCTGTGTCTTGTTCCAGGACACTACATTAAGCCAAGAAGAGCCAGCGATCGAACCTCAAAGGCCACTACACCACCTTAGCCAAAAATATCCACTTAATGGATTGTTTTATGTTCATTTTTAATGGATAATGATGTAGTGATGATTATGCTTTCATAGCAAAAAAGATTCATGGGTGAGTTCTTTTTATAGAGTTAGGTCATTCAGGTTCATTCCCTTCATCCTACAGTAGCTGATGAACTGGTTTGCAATGTGGAACTTTGGTAGAGCCAAGCCAAATTCCCAACATGTCAAATACAGCTGCTCCGTCAATGGCCCTGCTGGCGTACCTGACTGACGCCATGAATGACCTCTAGCATTATGTTCACGGTACTACATTACGCAAAGGGAAAATATCTTGCTTAAAATGTTTTCAAACCATTCTTGAGAGCAACGTTTAATTTGTAAATGACGCGTCACATGGTCTGTTTGTTGCGAACGCAGTGAGCACTTACTATGAGACCTAGCAGATCATGTCTGTGCGTGCGTCTGTCTGTCTGTCCGTGTGTCTGTCCCGCTATCCAAATATGGAGTGTGTTGCATCAGCAATCACTCAGCTCCATATATGGGCACAAAAGGGGCCAGGTCCACTCAGCTCCATATATGGGCACAAAAGGGGCCAGTGATTTGTTTGTTGTGGACCTGGCCCCTTTTGTGCCCATATATGGAGCTGAGTGCGTTCGCTTCCCGCGTTCGCACGTCTTACTCGTATTATATTATATTATATTATATAATAACGTGACGACTTACTGACTCACTGGACGTATTCCTGAAGGCTCCTCCTGTAGGTGGGGCATACAGGGCTGCGATCACACCCCGCCATCGGACTCTGTTTTGGGGCCGTTTTCTTCAGCTGGGCCCTGTCCGGTCGTCTTTGCCTCACTCTCTCCACTGATCTTCTCCAGGTCTGTTTTGGCCTCCCCACTTTTCTTTTATACCCTGTGGAGTCTGTGGAGAATGATATGATCAGTGTTGGGGAAGTTACTTTTAAAAAGTAAGGCATTATTGCGAATGCAGTGAGCACTTACTATGAGACCTAGCAGATCATGTCTGTCTGTCTTTGTGTGTGTCTGTCTGTCTGTGTGTCTGTCCCGCTATCCAAATATGGAGTGTGTTGCATCAGCAATCACTCAGCTCCATATATGGGCACAAAAGGGGCCAGGTCCACTCAGCTCCATATATGGGCAAAAAAGGGGCACCATATAAGGAGTCCCCAAAGCAGCTATACGTCCAAAGCCCAAATATGTACGAGCTGCGTTCGCTTCCCGCGTTTGCGCGTCTTACTCGTTTAAATGACTGTCATGTTGGATACAGCACAAAATCAAGCAGCGCCAAATTGATATGAGCAGGTGCTCTGAGCCTTTGATTGGACAGTGGTCTGTTATAGAGCCAAGCGATCATTATCAATAAATAACACAACGCTGAGCGATTGACCAATCAGAATCAAGCATTCAACCAAGCCGCATGTAATAAACATCTATATTAGACAGCAAAGACAAGTTTACTAAATCCTTGACACACATGGATGCATGCGAGAATGAGAGTTTGAAATGTAAGTCGGGGAATCCAGGGGTCTATTGTGGGGGCCTGGAATTAAGTCAAAATGTTATCTTGTGTGATTTATTTTTTGTAATTAGTGTAACATAACTATTAACCCATTTTGGGCGGGAACCCCTTTTGGTGTTAGCATTATGTTATGCTTTAGCTATTGAAAATCACACCCGTGTGAACTGAGTGGTGCAACTCCCCTCTCTCCCCCCCCATCTCTCCTCTCTCTCTCTCTCATTAGTAGGCAACAGGCAGCACTAATACTATCTCTCTCTCTGTTTCTGGCAAACAGCGCCCCTACTGGTACTAATAGTCATATACTCGTGCTCATGGCCACATAGGTACGTACGGACATTGCTGGTTGTAGGAGTGGTTGCACCACTCAAAAATAGCAGATCTACAATCTACACCGAGTGGTGCACTACGAGCTTGTAGGTCTGCTATTTTTGAAAAATCTTAAAAATGCGGCACAGATCTTTGAATATATATTCTTTCAGAAGACTTTTTTCTAAATGGGCTGAGTAACTGAGTAATACAGAGTGGATACAGTGTGTGTGTGTGTGTGTGTGTGTGTGTGTGTGTGTGTGTGTGTGTGTGTGTGTGTGTGTGTGCATGCATGCATGTAGTAGAAATGACCTGATTCAGTATAGGCGGGCTCCAGACCATTATGATCACTGAACGGTCAATGAATGGAAACCAGACTTTTCAGAGGTACTGCCGAGGAGTCATGGTCAAGTTATATGATATTTCTCCAAACGCTGCTGGTAGAGTCAAGTGACTGCCAGTGCTGGATTTACAGTAGTTAGGGCCCCCTCGGCCGCACAGCGAAGCCACGCGTCCGTCTGTCTGACATAGACCAGTCGCTGTCCATGGTGCTGAATGAATGCAGCCACAGAGCCACTAGGTGTTTTACAGCAAAATACCTTTTTTCACAATGTGCTCGGATAACAACATCACAGTAACAGAGATGAGCAATAAAGAAAGAGTATGCTTGAATTTTTATGCTTCTTTCAAAGGCAATACAAACAGTTAAAATATTATAATAAAATATCATATACTAAATCTAAATGTGTGTGTGAAATACTGGACACAGACAGTAGGTAGGTTTTAACCATAATACAACTAAATATACAATAACTAAACACACATCTTGAATTAGATTGCAATACTAAATAACAAAAATGATATATACTGTATAATAATAAGCTGGGCCTGGTGACTGCTGATGCCGTAGCACCTCCACTGTGATTAGTCATGTCTTTAGCCAAGAAACGGAAATCGGATTTTCGGGAAGAAAAGAAAGAAAAGGCATGTGATTAATGTCAAACGTTTTCAGAAATTTTCAAAAATAGCAATCTACAAGCGCGCAACGTGTCGCAATGCATTCTGAGGTTGTAGAGTGGCTATTTTCCTAATATCAGTAGATTGAAGGCAATCAAATGCCAAACAAATGTAACTTCACTTATTTGTCAGATCACAAGTTTACAGGTGTAACACACAGACACACTGTATAACTGTCCTAACCACCTAACTCCATTTTTTTGTTTTTTGTGTTGGTTAAAAAAATATTGAACCAATGAAAAGTAGTAAAAAGCGTTTCAGATAAAACCTCTTAACTCCATTGGACTGTCTGCTAAAGCAGCTAACACCACCACCTCTCTCCGTCTCATGGACGTATTATTATACAATATATAAAGTCACGATACCAACTTTGATGAGGCAGTATTGCTTTGTTTTGAAAAAAATCTACATTTTGGAGTTACGTAGGTGGTTTCTTCCCGACAGCAGAGATATGCATCATTGCTCAAATTCCACAGGGATTTGTCATACATACTGAACAAGTGAACAGTTGCTTTCCTGTGTGTGTTTGTGTGCACGTGCATGTGCGCATGCACGTGTATGTGTGTGTGTGTGTGTGTGTGTGTGAGAGAGAGAGAGAGAGAGAGAGAGTTACAAGGCCATTCTTGTTGCGTAGGGCTATTTGTTTCCTTGTTTAACATACAATCAATTTGCACTTGCATTCATGTGTGCACTCAGACACTGTCACCTCAGTATGTGTTCAGAGCAGATCATAACGCATCAGTGCTAAGAGTCACCTGAGACAACCTTATTACTACTCCTACAAACATATACCTGTAAACAGTGACGACGACTCGGGGGGGGGGCGGCGGGGCTCGAGCCCCCATGATGAATTAGACCTGAATATGTAGACCTCTGGCCTACAGTATATTCGCCTAGTCGGTTCGTCCCGTTTGTACTGCGCCAGGTCGCGCCCGTTCGTGCAATTCTCGTCTTTGCATTGACTTTGTATGTAATCGCGCAGCTCTAACCATCCAAGTCTGAACGCACGTTAACACCTCTTTTGTTGGGGGCTTAGCGGGGGGAGGAGGGGCGCCCCCATGACGATTATAAAAACATTTCGTCTCTGCCTGTAAAGGTCCTGAAGATGTATTCAATACTAAAAGCATAAACCTCCGATGTTTATAAGACATCACGTCCTGCATCTGCACCTTTCTCTCTTGTCTGTGCTTTCCTGCTTGTACCTGCATTCTTCTGATAAAACAGAAACATTTATTATAACTGGAGTAAAGTGGACTAGCTATTGTTTGTTTACTTTTACTTTTGTTTTGTGGACAGGGTGAAAAATACTTACTTTCACTAAAATTACATTCTGTAGGCTACTGTAGCGTTTGCAAAATTGTTGGAACGGTTGGCCAAGTCTGAAGCTGCTTGTTCAGGGGGAACAATTTAACAACTTGACCTGAGTTGGAGATCAATAGCTAGAGGTTAATTCATCTAAGCTGGGAAAACATTATCTCTGAGTTGAACATGAAACTAATTAACTCATTCTATCCTCTTATAGTAATATAATGTTAAGATCCTTTGCTGCATGTAAAATAAGAAATCCCATTTTCTCTAGTAAGAGACGACACTTGTACTGAAGTTTAAATGATTCATTAAAGAATAAAGAATAAGATGAGCAAGTGCGGATTGAAGTGAGGAACCTGGGGAAGGATGAGACTCAGACCGGGGGTGTAGTCTCAAGAGCTGCAGTCTCAAGAGCAGAGCTGCAGCTCTGCTCTGGAAATGTATGTCACTGAACACTAGGATGTAATGAGTGTATACAGTACATAGCCAGTATGAAGTGGTCTTTATACCCTAATACTGTGCATTAAACCACTATGGGATATGTGGGTTGTTGTGTGTGGAAATAAACTTGTCTCTCAGCAGGCATATTTTGAGGCAGACCAGTTTGTCTAGAAGACCAAACAGGGCAAGACTATGCTAAAGCCAGCTCGCCGATTCGGGGGTCGCGAAGCATTTCCACAAAAAGAGGGGGTATGGGTTAAAAATGAGAGAAAGACAAATACCTAAAAGTATATATATTATGAATAAGCATAGAAGATAATAAAAAAATAAAAAAATAATAATAATAATCCTTTGATATTGCACATATCTATAAATAACTAAAAAACTAAATCTAAAAGTTCATAGGCCTAGCAGCTGGCCGTAGAGTTCGAGAAGAGCCTAATTGCTGTTGGTACAAAAGTGTCCTTAAACCGTTTATTCTTGCACCTCATCAAACGGAACAGAGCCTTACGACCGCTTTTCTGGTCTGCCAAGATTTTGTGGACAGGATGACTCACATTCTCCATTATGTTAGTCCAGTGTGTGCTGCTTCTCCCCCAGTACTAAGCCAGCCTTCCTCACCAGTTTGTTCAGCCGCTTGGCATCCTTGTTCATCACGCTGCCTCCCCAACAGGATATTTGCCACTCCTGACTGGTAAAACATGTACAGCATTCTGCTGCACACGTCAAAGGATCTGAGTCTTTTAATAGACAGCGTCTGTGTTCAGAGCTCATTCCAGGTTCTCGTCCATGTACATGTAGGACTGTACTTGTTCGATAGCTGTCCTTTGGACATTGACACGCTGAAGAGAAGTTGTGGGAGAAGTAGCCGGCTTGTTCCTACGATAGTCCACAACCATCTCCTTAGTCTTGGAGGTGTTTAGGAGGAGGCAGTTCCTGTGACTCCATTCCCAGAAGGCCTTTGTCAGGTCCCTGTACAACTCCTCCTGCTCGTGTCGTCAGAATATGTCTTCATGAAGCAGAACTCAGAGTTGTGCTTGAAGTCTGACCTGTACAATGTGAACAGAAAGCGAGCTAGGACAGTCCCCTGTGGAGCCCCCGTGTTGCTCAGCAGCGTCCCCAAGACATAGTTCCTCAGTCTGCATGACTGTGGTCGTCCTGTCAGGTAGTCAGTAATCCAGGTTACAAAGCTGTTCACCTGCAACTCTAGATCAGTACGCTCTGCTGAATCTGTGACAGACTTCATCTCCACTGTTCCAATGTCATGGTGAGCACCAGAAATCGTTGGCTCGCCTGAAATACTTCAAATACATGTATAATCATGTATACAACCCAGTCCAGACTGTTCACTGTGTTCATTAATTCACTATAGTATCTTGTAGGCCTATCCATTTAATCCTAATCAAGGCATATCCATTAATGTTCATTTAATGGTTAATTCCTAACCTGTTTAATTACTTCAAAACAATTAATGCATTGGTCGTAATCAAAACTCAAGTTAACTTCAGTCTGGTCATAAACACTGTACTGTAGTAAAGTGGTTTTGTAATCATCAAAAACTGTTTGTTCAAAACTCAAGTTAACTTCAGTCTGGTCATAAACACTGTACTGTAGTAAAGTGGTTTTGTAATCATCAAAAAATGTTAATTAATTATTAGCAAAAGTACAATACTTCGCCATACAATAGTTTTACAATAAGTAAAAAATATTGAAATTAGGAAGTACTACAAGTAAAGTAAAACATCCACAAAGGTTGTACTTAAGTACAGTACTACAGTAAATGTACTTATAGTTACTTTACACAACTATCGACATCATTCTGTGGGAACGCACCCAACAGCCCCCCCGCGCGTCCCGTCTGGCAGCACAGCATCGGAAGGGCCACATCAAAAGACTTCCTCCTGAACGCCCTACTCACGCCATCCCCCACTTTGACCCACAAGCTGCTGGCTGGAAACGTCCCTGCGGTGCCCCCCACATTCGACCGATTGATGTCATTACTAGGAACCATAAACAAAATAGGCCGACACAAATGGAGAAGATTGGTGAAGCTGATTGCTCTATGCATGGAGTCGCCCCCGCCGCTGAGCAAAAGACCTGATGATGATGATGATGATGATGTTCATTCACATGCTTTGCCTCTTTTTTACGTGTTTGAAATTGTAACTTTTGAAATGTGCAAATACCCTGTACTTATACTGCATGTTGGTTTGCTAACTGTTAGGAAAACGATGTTGCACATTAAGCTAATCATCTGAGAACCAGGCCGAGAACCACTGGAATGCCCTGTATCTGTATGTACTGAAACCAAAGAGACTGAACGATAAGAAGAGTTGAGAGTCAAGACAAAGAACCATTAAAGTCCAAAATGTATTCGCACCCCTCACCGAAAATCTGTCCTGACCCCTTATCCATAATATATAAATAGGGATAATTATTATGGAGATGGTTCTCAACTCTTCAACCCTGAATACGTTGTGTACTAACCTTTGCGACACAGGCGTCTACACATAGCCTGGATTATGTAACAGACCAAATAAACTGACACCACTTTGTTGGATGTGGTCCCACACTCATAATGCGAAAAAGTGCACCTGCATGTACTGTGTGTGTGCACGTGTGCGTGTGTGACATCAGGTGTCCATTGTGAACATTGATCTAATTTACCTAATGTTTTCTATGCACTGAATAACAGTAAGTTAACCATGCTCTGCAGTGATGGTTGATGTAGAATTTAACATAGATGTAGCCTAACACAACACAACACAACACAACACAACACGAAACAACTATCCTAGTTAAATCCTATAGAGCGCCGCAGTCCCTCCCCCTTTCAGAAAAACGAGTGGCCCAGGAAATGAAAACACAATGCATTCTCCCATCGGCACTTAATATAATTTATTTAAAGACGGTTACGCCGCGGACAAAGCCAACTCGGATCGTGACAAATCATGACAATGAACACAATGTTTTGGGCCGATCAAATAATTTATAAGACGAAAAACTAAACAAATAGTGTTGTCTCCTGACTTTCTTTTCTTCTTTCTAATGATTTGATCGGCCCAAAACATTGTGTTCATTGTCATGATTTGTCACGATCCGAGTTGGCTTTGTCTGCGGCGTAACCGTCTTTAAATAAATTATATTAGAAGTGCCGATGGGAGAATGCATGGGGATTTCATTTCCTGGGCCACTCGTTTTTCTGAAAGGGGGAGGGACTGCGGCGCTCTATACCCTGTCCAGTAATTTGTCAGCACCCAGATGTGTTAGGCCTGACTCACACCTTCACACAGATTGATGTATAGCTGATGCATGAGACTTATTGACTGATGCAAGCTCGCAATGCATTTCCAATGGGAGTCACATGGTTTGACACAACATTTGTGTTGTATGAGGGGGAGGGGGGCAGTCGAAACACAGCCGAAAACCATGTGACTTCCATTGGAAATGCATTGGGAGCTTGCATCAGTAAACAAATCTCATACATGTACTGTACATCTAGCATGCATCAATGTTGTATGCTAGATCGAAAGGTGTGAGCCAGGCCTTAGGCTCCCATTGGAAATGCATTGCGAGCTTGCATCAGTCAATAGTTCTCATGCATCAGCTATACATCAATCTGTTGTGCACGTGTGAGTCAGGCCTTAGCCTATCCGTTATTGTTCCCTAAATATATGTTATAGCATTAACATAAATCTAGCTTATTTTCATTAACATGCGTTAATGCACATGTACATTTGATTAATATGTATGGGCTGATTTTTATTTATTTTAAAAAATGCATCACGCACAGTCTGATCCGCTGCAGCTCTATTGCGCCGCTAGTGTTTGATGCTATCTTCCATGAACTAAAAAAGAGTCTCTGCATGATCCGGAAATTGCCATGAAAGAAATTGGTCTATTGGAGTGAAGGGAGTTGTCGTCACGCTGCCTTTACAATACTCTGGTAGAGGTACTGGTCGAATTAGTGTTATCAACGTCATTTCACCAGCAAGAGAAGTTAGAACACACCTCTACTGATAGAGAGGAGAAGTATACACACTGTCCACCTGTGTGTGTATCTACTTAAATGTAGCCAAAGTAGAAAATATCAACTTCAACTACTTCAGACAGACAATGTAACATTTTTACTAATGGTATCGGACTTCATGTTGTTAGCAACAAAGAGAAGTCACATCTGCTACATAGCATAGACATGCACTCGTGCTCTCTTTGTGTGTGTGTGTGTGTGTGTGTGTGTGTGTGTGTGTGTTAATGCTGTCTCTAGCTGGCACTGTAGCAAACATAGGTAACCTTCGTTTACCCAATACCTCTACTGAAGCGACGTGAAGCCATTCTACAGTAATTTCTTTACATTTCTAGGGACTCGAAATGGACTGAATTGATTGCTGAAACCTCTTAAGCCTGAAGAATCAGTGGTATATGACCTGAGGTTTAGCAGTCCAGAGGATAGGCACACAGACAAAGAGCAGACTAATGGGGGGGAAAGAGACGTTTGCTTGATGAAAAACAGCATCCCTGATTCCCCGAAGTATGTTTTCAGTCAGAAAAGCACCAACAATCAATTCAGACCATAGATGAAATGAGGATAGAGCACCCAAAAGAAAATAATCAAAAAAGAAGGTTGCCTCGATCTTCTTGCTAAGTGCTGCACTTTGAAGAAATCATCACTAATCCACAATCAAGATGTTTTTCTCTGCATGCGCACTTGAAATGCAGTTTTATTTTGCCCTCACTGACAAGCCTTAAAGAAATGCTAATTTGTAGCTCTTTTTCTCTCCAGGTGTTTCCTTCCAAAAAAACATCTAATAGATGCACGATGAATATATTGCTCATTATATGAGCAAAGCAAAATGTCTCAAATTGGAGTTCTGGCTTTAGGGTGTAGTTTGTACTTAGTAGTCTCTTAAGTTTTAAGCTAGTTTTGGATTGCTGTCATTTTGGGGCAAGAAGTTTTGCATTTTCAACGACATTTGGCTTCAAGAACAAAAACATGTTCACTGTAGCATGTGTGGTTGCTGAGGGCTTTCCTCGTTTATTGCTGAATAAATAAAAATTCGATATCTGTGCTGTATAACAGAATGGGTTGGCTGGGATTGTTGGAATGTCTATATATTTAATTCACATGAAAATACATACTTTTAAAGTATACACAGTAAAATCCAGATTGTTAATTTAACACTGAGAGTGTAAGAAAAAATAAAGGGAAGCTCCGCACACTCAGATCTGCGCACAATCAATGTATTTATTTAGCAAGCTTTCGGTCTACTGACCTTTTTCTCCATTTTGTTGTGTTGTGACATACATTGCTTTATTGCCCTTGGCTTCTGTCTTAATTTTCTTAATGAATGTGGGAACGTTTACCAACTAATCAGAACTGGACCAGTACTGGCTCTGAGTGAGCGGTCAGTGCAGTGTAATGCTACAACACACAGTCTCAGCTGGCAGCGTTTCCCTGCCACCTGCCAGCTTCTGATGTTTGATAATAGCCTAGAATGCATTAAAACCATGCACGTGCACGCACGCACACACACACACACACACAAACACTACAAACACCACAAACACCAAATTGGCATCGCTTGGTCCTTCTGTCTAAGCCCAGAGCTTCTTTCAAATCTCCCATCTCTTTCCCAAATGTGCGATACAGGACGCACGCACGCACACACGCACGCACACACACTGTGGGCAGTGTGACTCTGTGGTGCAGGTAGAGATAGAAATGACATCAAGAGTTGAAGGCATCCCTCTTAGTGCCCATTAGTCTCTCCATTTGTCCTCACATGATGAGTTGGCAACGCAATACAGGTACTCGTCTCTCTCGCGGTCTCCCACATACACCGAGTTGCCGCGAGTCAGGGGTCCAATTAAATGAAGGGCAATGTCTGGCCCTGGAGGAGATGATGTTTCACTGAGCCATTTGATGGATTCAGACCCCTATCTTTTGCCTCGGTTTATTGTATCACACAAAAACTGACCTTCGGACAATGCTGCCCTACAGCTAACAAAGGGGCTGGCAGAAGTATGTGGTAAGCTGTAGGTTTACGTTGGCATATTAATGCTTAGATTTATGGAATCATTTAGCCAGTCATTTGATGTGTCGAGGTGCTGGAAGTTCAAGCCCGACACACAAACACACAAAAATCAGTTATCAGTTTGATATTCCATTGAGGCCACGTAAGGCAGGGGGGTTCTCTTCCAAGGGTTGGCTTACTCTACGTACAGTTTTATTCTCAGCAATTTATCAAATGTAATGCGTATTCATGAGAATGCAAATGTGTATCATTTGTACACTGCACCTCTCAGAGGATGCCAAAGGTAACTGGTACTATAGGCACGTGTCAATACGGCTCGGAGTAAATATTTCATGAGCCGCCAGCCGAGCCGTTACAAAGAACCTTAGATCATTCGCTGATATAAACTTGGGGGTCCCTTGGAAATTAATTTAGATCCTGCAGTTGTCCCTGCCAGGTGGGTTCAAAAACAGAGGCAGATTTACATGAAAGTGACTGTATAGAAAGTGACTGTATATAGTAATCAGTTTAGAGTAATAATAAGGTCCCATCCACCAACCCCCAACCCCCTCCTACCCAGGAGGAAAATAATATTTGAGGGGTTCTATTAATGATGCTTCACTCGGGTGAGCAGGAATGTGATGGGGGTTCATGGCGTCGTGCACGCAAAATAGCAGATCTACAAGCTCATGACAAAAGGAAGTGGAGCACATCGCGAGCATGTAAATCAGGATTTATTTAAGTGTTCAACACTGGTGTGCAACCAAGTATAAATCCAAACCAAGGGCTCTGTGAAAACTCCTTTCTCCCTTCTCGGCAGTGTGGTGGTGTGATGCTCTGCTGCACAAAGCATTTTATAGTGTTTAGCTTTTAAAAGAAATGCACTGGGATAGTTGGGAGCCAGGGAGAAGTGGATCAGCTAAAAAAGAAAAGGAAAAAAACCTTTGTGTCTGTGTGTTCCTGTTCTGGCGTGTCTGTCTGACAGACAGACAGACAGACAGACAGACCTGTCTGTCTGTCTGATTGCCTGCCTGCTTGTTCATGTGTGTGTGTGTGAGAACATGTGCATGCATGCGTGGAAAGCCTGTGTGATTGAAAGTCATGTAGGGGAGTGTGCGGTTGAGATGTACAGTTATACGTCCAGATGATCAAATGAAAGTATATGGCTGTTGCCATGGAGGCTGTCTATTCAACCATTCAAACAGCCCCAAATCTCTCTCTCTCTCTGTGGGGAAAACAGCACCTCTCCATGATATGCCTTTTATGTGTTCCTTCCTATCTATTTGCATGCTGGGTAATAATAAAAAATGTATGGGGTTCAAAATGAGAATGAATAAATACATGAATAAATAAATAAATGGAGTAATTGGAAAGTCAGTTAACTCGTTGAAATCTGGACTGCATCTGTGTCATTTATTTTATTTTAACCACTTTAAACATTATTTTATAGCAGATCTACAAGCTCATAGTGGGTCACTTTGTGTCGCGCTATGAGCTTGTACCTGATATGTTTTAAAAATCGTGAAAAGCGAACATTTTTAAATTAAATCTGTGCTTCTGTGCGTCCCTGGAACAAAACATTTTGAGATGGGGGTCGGCAGCCAAATGCAAATCATTTTGGGGGTCCTTGACATCAAAATGTTTAAGAACGACACATGCAACATAGGTTTTTCATAAAACTTAGGAATTAGAAGATTATTTTGTAGAATCGGCCTCAGGTCTTAGTGGGTTAAAAGATTAATGGAAAAAAGGATAGAAAAAGAATAAAGACACGAATAGAATATTTGGATAAAGGGATGAGTGAACTCTCTTCAATCAGTAATCTAAAAAAAGAAAAAAAAAACATTTCTTGACTTTCCTGAGGCAAACCTTTCTTTCCTCGCATCAATAAAACATAAACATGAATAAATGCACTGCTTTTGGCCTTCCAGGGTCCTTACTTAATTTCATGTACACAAGTGAGTGATGATATGCATGGGAAATTGTATTTACCTAGAGGGCTCAAAATAATTCCTGCTGCCATTCTTTTTTGTTTGTTTTCGGTATTTACATAAATGTGATGCTGCATCAAATAAACTATTGCTGAATTTAGTATGGGCCTCATGCAACTTCAATAACAAAGCTCTATAACTGTAAGCGATTCATCAGCTACTTGCCCTCTTGGTTTCGGCATTTGCATGTAGAGCAGTGTCACCAAATGGATCCGTAAGGCAGGGTCCGTTTACACACTCAGAGTTAAATTAACACTCAGTGTAGCTCTCAATATTGTTGGGGGAAAGCGTTTGCACATTTTCTCCAGGGATGGAGTCCTGGAGTATCCACTCAGGGACCAATCATCCAAAAAGTCAGCTGCATTGCTGCTCTTGTGGTCTCTGAAGTAGACGGTCAGTGACCCAAGCCAGCATTGATAATGAGCCAATTGCAAGACAACACAGAGTCAACATTCAGAGAGGGTATGAACCGTATGAACAGACCGAGCTACCAGAGGTGTCGCCAAAGAGAGGACTAAAATGGATGTTACACCGTATAAGATTTATGGGGATTTTGCCTACAACTGAGACCATAATATTCAGACCTGACGGACAGAAAAGCAGTCGCATCTCAGTGACAACGCAGAAGTTCTATGCCAATCGACTGTTGTTAATTATAACCGTTTAAAATAAGATTTTATGAGATGTGATGGGCTTAATATGCATTCCCTACCGGTCACCAAAGTTTACACTTTACTGTATTGTCCTTTCAGCAAAAGTAAATGAATCACTTAATTGTATTAAATTGCATATACAGTAAGAACAAATTCTACATTAAAAAAAACACAATTTCAAAGCTATAATAAAGAAAATTGCGCTCAGTATAGCAAAATGTGGGTGGAGAGTCTTCCTTGACCTACATTGGTGTGTCTGAAAAGTATGATGCTGACGCATGTACTGTGCATGTGCGTGTGCGTACTGTCGTACACACACACACCCACACCCCCACACACACACACACATAGCGCGCGCGAGCACAGTGGTGAAATCATAATCTCATGGCAGAGATAATACATTGTAGATTTAATTTACGACACAATATTGCAGGCTTTACTACCAATGTACAGACTTGTCATGAACAAAAGGGAATTGAGACTAATCATCAATGGTCTTGCAGAGTATTTCCCTTCTGTCTGTTTTTCAAAGTAGGCAATTAGGTCTAACATCACAACCATTTAACTAAGTCTATACTCCAAATTGATTCAGACGCTGGTGTTGGTCCTTGCAGACATGGCGCATTTAGTTATGCAAATGGTTATCTCTCTGCGCGATGGGTTAATTAACCTGTAATGCAAGATAGTCCGAGCCATGCACAGTAGCCGTCTGATGGCTAAATAGTGGGTCAATTGGGTTTTTAGCACTTTGCAAGTGGGCTTAGGGCCATGCCATTGTTCCTTCAACTCTCGTGTGTTTTCTCAGGGTTTAATGACTCGTTCCATGGGTCCCAGAAGGTTAATGTGTTTAAACCCACAGTAATTGAGCTTTTGACCTATCGTTCACAAGCTTCATTTTATTCTATTCATATCACGCTATGTTATGCCATGCTGCTCCACACATTTGATAGTCATCGGCCACGTCTGCAGCTTACCCCACCACCGCCCCTAAGGCACCAACCCCTTGCACTGCCTCGAGTTGCAAACATATACCCCTAGGAAGTCCTTTATAAGGCCATTGGATTGGCAATATTGTGTGCGTGCCGTGAACCATTTCACACCACCCTCTGTGACTGGCCAGGCTTTTACGGTTTTATGATTTTGTATCCAGAAAAAACTTTCTGTAGCATTTAACTAAAATCTCTCCAGAACTTTGTGGAATAGTAGTTGAGTCTACGTCGTCCACTGTGTCTGCTGCTGTCATTATGAATAGGGATTCATGCAGTGGCCTCGTCACCCAGCCTGACCCAGGCATGCATCCGCCTTGGTGACGGCAGACTGCTGGGCGAGTGCTGGCGCTTTGGCATGGGGGGGGGGGGGGGTCAAGTTCAACATATGGAATGAATTCTGTACTGATGTTACGTGATGTCACAAGGCGTGACCATATATGGAGGCGTGATGTTACGAGGCATGACCATATATTTAGGCGTGATATGAACATACACCTATTAATACTATTGACATTATATGGGGAAGGGCCCCTGGCGATGTCGTCTATGGCGTGTCTACATATATGCCCATATATGGAGATCCCTGATGATGTCATGTGATGTCACATGATGTCACGAGGCATGACCATATATGGAGGCGGGGGATGACTAATGGACGGACGGACTGATGGGAAATGCACGTTTTCATAGTAGATGTAGTTGATAAGTGCCACCGTGCACTAAACCGCTGGCAGTTGGATATGGTCAAAACTCAGTCACTGTCTGTCTGTCTGTCTAGTTAGTCGGACAACGCTATCTGCTCGCTCGATTGCATTCGAGTGATAAGCAACCTACTGGTGATTATCACAATGCATAACCAACAGGCAATAAATGACAGTATTTGGAGAAGAAATTGGGATAAATCTCAGACTATAGAATAAAATAAGAATGTTCATTTTAATCACCACAGATAATAAACTAGAGAAACTGGTTTGTCTGTACAGAGATGTTCACTGAGCAATATTATTCTCTGTCATTCAGCTATTATGTAGAAATTGAAATTCACTCTTGCCACGTACTGTGTGCCTTTGTTTCTGTGGATATCATGCCGCATGAGCCATAGGCAGTTCTTGACAGCCCTTGTGGCTTTTTCAGATCACTGCCAGCAGCAGACTGGCATCTTTTGACACCATAAGGATCACTTGTCACACTTGTCATCGGGTTGCCACGTGTAGGTAATATTTTTTGGCACAGTAATGC
Organism: Protomyctophum bolini; assembly: GCF_963924005.1. Taxonomy (NCBI): domain Eukaryota; kingdom Metazoa; phylum Chordata; class Actinopteri; order Myctophiformes; family Myctophidae; genus Protomyctophum; species Protomyctophum bolini. The sequence continues at coordinate 34,126,712 of NC_137875.1, read as the reverse complement.
ACCAATCACTCCGTACTCATTCCACATGGTTACACCTGGGCAGGCAATGTACATGCTGATGAGGCACCTGCTTTCTGAGAGGACTGTTAATGGAGTCCTTGGCATTGCATTATGATTAAAGATGTCTCTTGTCGTTCGTGCTGTTTAGGTGATACTGATCTTGACCAAGTTGTATGACTTTAACCTGGGCGCCGTGACCGAGAGCTCTCTGTGGAGGTAAGGGGTTAACTCAATGTTGGTATGTTTGTTTAGTCATCTCCATCCAGACAGAACAAAGTTAAGCTATGTGTGGAATTGTGTAAAAACTAAATCCAAAAGCAGAGCCCCAGATACAGGAAAATAATATATTCATAGGCAATGCAGTATACAGTAAGTATGATTTATAGCGCTCTCGCTCGCTTGGATGTGAACAACCAAGTTATGCTGGGAAGCAATATGAAATATGTTTTAATAAAGGTAGTTCAGTTTTAGTTCACATCCCAATACCCTGCTCTCTGGCTCTTTACCATTCCAAGGATAGAGGGAGGGGAAAATGGAGGACTTCATTGTGGCCCAAGGACACATTTTGAAAGGTTACAGTAATAATCGAATGGTTAATGCAAGCCTTCTTTTGTCCCGTTATAGGTTTTGTCTTTTTCTTTGACCAATACATTTACAATACAGTTAGTTAGCCTACAGTTAGTAGGACCCTGACGAAGACACGTTGGTCCTTTTTGTAATGTTCTTTGCCATGCCTTAAACTCTTAAATAAAAAAGGCTTTTTTTCACCTCACTGGAACAGAGTGTTACAGTTAGTTATGATTTAATAGTTTCTCTAGCCATTTGTTTCAGAGTGAAGAGCAAGTGAAGTGCAATTGCTGCTCTATAGCCATAGCAATACCAATCGCCATTGTTTTTTCCAGTTATGGTACATTGTCAGATCATAAATAAGAATGGAATTCGTTAAGGATTTACACCACAGAGCGCCCAATCCAGACTTACATACGTACGTATGTCACCTTTCCTTTTTTTCCACCTTTCCCAAAGCCTACAGGAAACTCATTTCATTTTGAAATACACCTGACAAAGAGACCATCAGTTCATGGAGCATATAGCCTCAAATTAATTTCTGTTTCACTAGAGGCACTGCCAAGATTTACACCCGACTTGACACGTTTAGAAATCCCATATTGTGTACAGGAGGTATTCCATCATCAAGGTGTCTGCTTAACAATGGCGCCACGCGTAAATTAGAGTGTTCCTCGGGGGGTGCGCAAAGGCTCTTAGTATGGATATTAGAAAAGGACAGTGTTTTGATATTATGAAAAGATTTCTGTGATAACACAATATAAATGATTTATGAGTATAGCCCCAAGCGACTGTCGATGGCAATATACAACGTGAAGATCAACGGGTGTTTTACAGAGACTTTCTAACAAGCATCAAGTTCCTTCGTGTTACAAAATGATGAGTGCCTTTTCAGCTCAGGTAACTTCACACTACAATAACTTCATTTAAGAGGCTGTCTTCCACAGCCAGCTGCAATTGGGGAGAGATATATCAACTGAGAAGAATACTTGAGCGCAGCACAAACACAAACGCGTGCAAGGGGGTAAGCCTTTGAAAAACAATGTCAACAGCAAATGGAATGATGCAGCTTAATGCACAGGCAATGATAGCAGACACTGGGTATCTATCCAATTATGCAGTGAAATTACATTTGGAGGCACTCAGGTAGAACTGCGTGAAAGGATTGGCTAGCTCTTTGGCATGGGATAATGTAAACATAAAGAACGGAGACGCACACATCTCCCCTTGTCATGCAATACAGCGGACGGGAAGGGGACAGACAATGCTTGGAAGCACGGGTATATCCTTTCATGTTCTTCATTTGTTTATTCCTGCTGGATAATTCAGTATGCTGTGGCAGCAGGCATAAATGCCCCCATTTTCTTCCAACAAAGGCTGTTTAGTTAATGAGGTCTGGGGCTCAGGCCTCATTTATTTCCCTCACTTCCGTCACAAGACCTAACATGACTCACACTCAACGTACACATGTAGCCATTGCACAAGTCACCTTCGTTTTTCCTCCATGTTTTTCATTGTTTGCTGCATTTGGCAAATGCAGGCTCAGTCGTCAGTCAGTCAATCTTCCTTGATGAGGAGGCATGGGAAAGACAAAATCTCTTCTCATGGGGTAGGCGGTATGTCAGAAGTTTAGAGACAGACTTCAATGGTCACTGAAGGGTAGATTTTGACAGCCAGGAGAACGTGTCTTTCTACTGAATAGTAAACAAGAAGGTAACCTCAGAATCCAGTTCAGCCCCACAAGAATAGTTTGTCTTTCCCAATTAACTTGATGATTTGTAAATAGGCTACTTGTTGAATGTTGACACTTGAAGGTCTGTCCTTTAGAGGGATAAAAGCAATGTGGCCATCTTTTTTTAAACTTTTTTCTTTCTCCATAGATCAGTGGATTATGGAAGTACTTATACCAAACTCAATGATAAAGTTGGATCAAGGACTGTGTTAAGTTACCTCTACGTCTGCCCAACCAACAAGAGGAAGGTCAGTACTGTATGTTCTCCAACCTTATATTCTTTATTATTATTTTTAAAATAACTGATTCTTGAATAGACAACTAAAATGCTGCTGTTGTTCTCACTGGCTATGAAGTATTTATGTGTGCTGCAAAATGACAGCATCACTACTCTTCAAAGTGTTGAAGAGTGCCTCCTATTCTCTCCCTTTCTCTCTGTCTCTGTCTATTTCACCTTCTCTCTAATACTTTGCCTCTCCCGTATCTGTACTTTAGATAATGATGCTGAGCGACCCAGAGGTAGAGAGCGCTGTTCTCATCAGTTCAGATGAAGGGGCAAGCTTTGAGAAGCATCCCATTAACTTCTATATCCAGAGCCTTCTCTTCCACCCAGCGCAGGAAAACTGGATCCTGGCTTACAGCCATGACAGCAAGGTACTGTAGCAGTTGTGAATCCACAATGGATCTTTACTGTTGAAAGACACAAAGTGATGAAAATGCTTTTGTTGTTCTTGTTTTATCATCATTTTGGTATCACTGACATTTGGTTTCGTTTTATGTTGCAGTTGTATAGTTCAATGGACTTTGGGAGAAAATGGCTGCTTGTTCACGACAATGTGATGCCAGGGCGATTTTACTGGTATGATTATGGATTCTATTTTTGTGTTTTATGCATTGATTGAGTTAATGGCCTTTACGAATGGCCTTAAAAGAATCTCATGATCGCTTTTCACAAAACTGATCTTACCATGACGATCAAACCATGTGGCCTATTATGACTGTCTCATTTAGGCCTGTATAGTATGAACAATATGCTCCCTTTTCTATAGCACAAATAGTGCAGAATATGATGCCGTTTTTGTTGTCACTGTCATTTGGTAATCTCGGGTCCACGGGCACGCGATGGTGAATATTGATGTAACGCAGTTTATCCCTGCTTGTCATGGTTTGTGTCAAGCCCAAGTGCTTTTTGAGCTTAGAAAGAAAGGAAATTGTTTGGAAGGACATGCACTCGTTTGATAAAGGACATTTGATAAATGAGGACAGCATAGCCGGAATGGTGATGTGGTATGTGCCCTTGAAAACCAATGCTTTGTAAATATATATATATCATTGTACTTTTTCCACAGCCTTCATTTGCCCTATGTTAGCGTGTTGAAAGAAACAAACAAAAATAAGAACCGAGAAGGTAATGATACGTATCAGCCATCAGTGGAAGCTAAGCTGTCACTGCTGAGGGAGCTCAACATGTGAAACATGGAAGAAACACAGCTGCCACACGTGGTTGATGCATGTGTTTGTTTTATTCACGGCTGAGGAGACCATATATTGGTGCAAAGGAACCAAAATACAGAGTGGAAAACGGAAAGTGACCTTCTATGTACCAACAAGCCATGCTGGCCCACCAGCTGTTTTCTCCCCACACTGCACACAATCCCAATGAGACTACCATTTTATTTGCCTGGGCAGTTCCTTGTTGACAGTAATGTTATAAGCACTTAAGCCCTATTTCATCCTTCAGTGTGCGACAGTGCTGTGCAGCGGAAATAGCTTATCTAGAATTCACATTATGATGAACTTGTTGATTGGCAATTTTTTAAGATTCTTGAAAATGTTGAGAAATATATTCTTTTGCCTATAATGCCCAATAATCAGGAGGAGTCAAAAAACAAGCCTGTAATGATATGACCAAAATATAGATGCCAGGTTGAAGGTGTTTAATCTATTTATTAAATTAAAGCTTTGATCAAATGCTACATTTTATCAATGCATCTGTCGGTCTAGGTAAATAGGCTGCAGGTATGTGATAAACAAATGTTTCCCCTCTATATCCAACCTCAGGCAATGATAAATGCCTGTGTGATAACACATAACTATTCTACTGATGCTGGATGTTAATGGAATTTGTAGAGAGAGTTGGCCAGAAACTTCTGTTTTCATTTGTCTTGTAAATGCACAACCTTAACCCCTTTGTCTTTGTAGTTTGTACTACTCTTACCAATTAGCTGACATTCAGGACATAAAGAAGGTGCTGTTGTGCTGACATGCCTCTCTCTCGTTCCTACTCCCTTGCTCACTGTGTTCTTCCACATCTTCATCTCCTCCTCTACCTCTACCTCCTCCTCCTCAAGGGCGGTAATGGGACTGGACAGAGAATCAGACGTGGTTCACATCGAGACACGCATCTCCAAAGGCCGTGAGTGCTCCACTCCAGTTCAGCCCCACAAGACCCCTTGGCTCTCATTTAGAACGAGGTCACTGGCGGAAGAGGAGACCTGTTCTTCAGTTCAGATTGGTCCCAGAAGTCTTGTAAAGCAGAGTAGGAGTCTTTTCAACAAAAAAGGGAGAGATACGGGGTTGATCGATGTTTCTTTTCCTTAATCTCTCCCTCGCGTCCCATAGAAGAACCCCTAGTCTCCCTTCAAAACAGCAGACTAAATTCAGTCAAACCAATTACAGGGTTCTCTACCAGCTCAGGGAAAAAAGCGTAACTCCTTTTCAAATGTGGTCAACTCTTTTGGGACGTACATGTAAAGTGCAGATTTAGGCCATGGACATTTAATCTAGGCCATTGACATTTAATTGGACAATCATCAATTGTGTTATACCTGCATCACATTCACTGTCTGTAGGATCTGTAAGTTAGCAGCTAAAGTACGTTCAAAGTACTGTTTTAAAGTGATTTATTGACGGCTGTGTTCCAGGTGCCCGGTATGTAAAGTGCAGAGCTCAAAGATGTTCAGAGGGCAACAGACAGTACCTTTTCCCTGGACACGTGGATACCAACTCCCTGGTTGTACAAGACGAATATGTTTTCACACAGGTATGTGCACACATATATGTTCCATGCTTTCTCTCAAATATATAAATCATATCATATCAGACTGGGGAGCTTTTGTTTCATCTCTCTTTTCTTTTTTTCTTTTCTTTTTTTTGGTGGTCATTTCTGCATCTATAGCTATCAAAGCTTACATGATGGCTTGGTCCAAGCACACCTGTTCCCCAGTGTGGGTTTTGATTACGCTTTGTTCTATTCATATCACGGCACGCGCTCGGTACTGCTGCCTCTGTACACAGGTCAGACTCCTTGTCAGAAAGATGTGTTTGTCAGCCGGGAGCACACTCCTCCTGTTAGTGGCAGTCAGTGTCATTATTGCAGATTTAATTTCAGGTGCCCTCTGTCATCATTGATTTCCATCTACAGCAAGGATTTTACTGTCTGTATGCTCAGCCTTGATCCACTCACTCAGCTCTTGGGAGGATAATAGAACAAATACTGCATGCTTAGAATGAAAACTAAACAAAAACCAAGTGAAATGTTTTCTGCTCAAGGTCATACGGATATGGCACTCCACCGTGGAGAATGCAAAAAGTATTTGCAGTGTATTTTCTGTGTGTTTATAAATGTGTTCTGGTGATGATGTGACATCACTGTAGAACCTCTCTGTTTCATGCACTTGATGTCACGTACAGTACTGTTATAAGAATGAAAATACAAGGGGAAAACCACCACACTGTGATTTAAAAATGGTGATTCAATAATAATGTCTGAATTGAATTTACTTGAAATGAGATTGACCCTGGAGGCAGGGTACGAGGAAGATGCCGATGAAAATAACTGAACACAGCTGGCATGTCTGTGGGGAGCAAACCACAGTTGACTTTCTTGTGACTTTCATTGCTTGGGGCAGTTGGATTTAACTTGACAAAGAATAATGAGGTTATCGATTGGGCTACAACGAAATAAGCAGTCTTCAACACCTCCAAATTCTCTTGGGAGAGAGGGAACAGCCAAGTGCAACATCCTCAGAAATGTGGCCAGGGAAAATGCAGCTCATTGATTTTCGATAGATTATTCCATTAGAGCTCTAATGTAGTGTGTTGTGGGACACACACCATCCCTCTAGTTGATTAGAAAATAAGCAATCAAGTAGCTTCGCTAAAACTGTGAGTGGAGCTAGGGTAAAGTGGTATAGTGCATTAAGATCTTCAAGTGGCACCAAAGATAAAGACAACAGTCTACAGTGTCTTTTACCTTTGGGTGGATGATAGTGATAGTTTTTCTTTTATTTTTTTATTTTTTTTTAAGTTTTCCTTGTACTGTAACTTGTTCTTCTTTCTGTAGTGCTCCTTGAAGTATCTCTAGACTATTACATTTAGAACAATAGAAATTCCTTTAACCAGCTTTACATATTTACTTGCGCAAGCAGAGCGTGCAAGTAATGTTACCAATCAGTCAGGTGCTACGATGCGTATGTCCGGGGCCAGCATATGATGCTTCACAGAATGGAACCATATGCTGGCACGTGCAGGTATGTTTTTCGTCATGCTACGAAGCATACTGTATGTCCCATGACGTGATGAAGATATGTACCAATGTCCCTTAGAATGCATATGATATGACGTCATATGCTGGCCCCGGACATACATCGATCGTGACGTAACGATGACATGTTTCAGTGTCTGGTGGACTAAAGGTAATGCCTCTATGTATACATGTATGTAATCTGACACCACTGCCATAACAGGCATAAGTAATCATTACCATACTTCAAAATACAACTTTTTCTCCTCCAAAAGCAAGGTACATAGCAAAAAGCTAAACCTAATAATTCAATATTGCAAACGTTCCTTCACAGAGAGGCTGAGATTTGAAAGTTTGTAGCGGTCTACAGTACTTTATGGCCTACTTGTGTGCAACAAGCAAGTAGGCACTCGACAGAGTGCAGTTCTAGTTACTTGCGCAAGCAGAGCGCGCAAGTACTAGTTTCGCCCGGGACTCGTATGCACCGTCCCAGCCGTCCTGCCAATTTTGATGCGTATGCACCGTCCCAGCAAATTGTGCCTGATACGGCAGTGGTGCCAGATTACATACATGTATACATAGGAGCATTACCTTTAATCCTCCCAACACTAAAACATATCGTCATTACGTCACCATCGAAAACCAATTACACTCTGGCATTGGGTCCTTTAATTATTAAAGGACCCAATGCCAGAGTGTAATTGGTTTTCGATGGTGACGTAATGACGATATGTTATAACTGCATATTAAAGTTTAATACACATCTTTATTACGTCATCATTGAGAGCTAGTTATACAGATGTATGTAATCTGGCACCACTGCCGTATCAGGCACAATTTGCTGGGACGGTGCATACGCATCAAAATTGGCGGGACGGGAGTACAGCGCAAAGTAACCACAGTATACCGCTAATCAATTTACAAATTACATATACATAGTATATGTATAACTAGCTCTCAATGATGACGTAATAAAGATGTGGATTAAAGGACCCAATGCCCAATGAGTGTAATTGGTTTTCGATGGTGACGTAATGACGATATGTTTTAGTGTTGGGAGGATTAAAAGGTAATGCTCATCTATACATGCATGTAATCTGGCACCACTGCCGTATCAGGCACAAGAAAGTACTTGCGCACTAGTAGGCCATAAATGGCCTACTAGTGTGCAACAAGCAAGTATGCACTCGACAGAGTGCAGTTCTAGTAATTTTAAAGGTTTACTTTGTTATTCTATTTGACAGCTGACATAGTTCAGCATGTATGTATACAACTTGCCTCTCCAGCATGGGTCCAAGCTACTGAAATATATCTATTTGAGGACTTTTTCCCAATTCCTTAAACTGTGACTAGAAATATAACACTACACTACAGCACTATGGCTTTGTACAGTATCTTCCTTGAGCTCAAATGAAGCTTCTCTGACTTCATTACTTAGGTGACGACGGCGGGACGAACCACCTACTATGTGTCCTACATGAGAGAATCATTCAAAGGGATGAAATTGCCTAAATATTGTCTGCCCAAGGTAAGTGCCGAGTTCAAATATAGACTGCTATTACAGTATAATACAGTTCAAACCAAATGCAAGAATAAGAATGTAGCGAATAAAATAAAATGACACGCACACCCTCTGCACTTGCACAATTTAATTTAAGCAACGTTTCGGTCAAATAGACTGCCTGAAGAAGGTCTATTTGACGGAAACGTTGCTTAAATAAAATTGTCCCTATTGTGCAAGTGCACATGGCGTGCAAGTCATTTTATTCTCTAGGTTTGATCCCTGCCTAGTGCCTACGCACTCGTCTCTAAGCCCATCAGGTGTGCATACTGTAGTAAGACTTTGTTTCCTAAGAATGAGAATGTAAAAATTAACCTTTTTGTCAGTGTGTAGGCCAGTGGTTCTCAAACAAAGACCCCAAATTGATGTATTTGGCCACGGATGCCGATTTGAAAAGATTTTGTACGAGGGAGTTCAAAGAACCAATAACAGAAGATTTGTCAGGACTGGAATAGTTTAGGACAACTAAGAATTTACAGTAGTCGAATCGACTGGTAGTCAACTATAGGCAACTAGAGTAGGAAAAACTTTGCAGGATTCATAGAGATTGGTAGTCGAATTCTAATAAGACTCCCTTGATCGATTAGCCGACTATTTGACTAATCGAGGTTAGGCCTTCAAAATAGCATATTTTCAAGCTCACAATGTGTCACAAAGCTTGTATTTTGGGTGTTTCTGAATAGCCGGAAAAATGAAATGTGTTTAAACTGTTCTGCATTTGGCTGGGGACTCCCTGGAACCTCCTCAATGACCTCTGGGAGGTCCCCATGCCCCACTTTGTGAAACCACTGCTTTGTTATGTTATATGTAAATGCCACTGTTGTTGCTATTCATACAGTACTTTGCTCTCTTCTGTCTCTCTTTGTTTCCTGTGGTGTCTCTCTCTGTGTTTGTACACACTAACAGGACATGCATATTATCAGTACTGATGAGAAGCAGGTATTAGCGGCGGTACAGGAGTGGAATCAGAACAACACGTACAGTCTTTATATCTCAGACTCTCCTGGGGTTTACTTTACGCTCTCGCTGGAGAATCTGAGAACCAGCAGAGGACCAGCAGGAAACCTACTGGTGGACTTTTATAAGGTGCCCTACACTGAAAAATAATTTCACTCACTTTTTTTTTTACTGAATTAAATCAACTCCATTACAGCACAAAGCACACTTGACGTCTGACTAAAACACTACTTTCATTATAGCCGGTTGGCCTGTAATGGTCCATCACAATGCACATACTCTATAACACTTGAAGTTTTACATTTCAGTTCTGCTCTATTATCGCCCATTTCCAGATTGAAGGGATAAATGGCATGTATCTAGCCAACAAACTGGTGGATCATCAAATCAAGACATTCATCACGTACAACAAGGGACAGACCTGGGCCCTGTTGCCAGCTCCCACAACTGATGTGGCCGGAAATAGCCTTCACTGCGTTCTGGTGAGCACGAGTCATTGGGCTGGAATGAATGCTCTCGTACATGGGAAATGAAGCTTCTGACACACATCATTCATCAAATAATTCAGTCCCATCGGCCGTGCTTTGGAGATTCCTTGATTGAGAAACGCATTTGCACAAGGCCAGGTGCTGCTGGCATTAATTTGCCTCTGTACTTTCATTAACGGCTGAGGAAACGCCCGAGGCTGTACCAGTGTTATTTGAAAGTTGGTACGTTCGTGTGTGGCCTGGAGTGTTGTCACGTTTAGTTTCAAGGGATCAGGCAATCCATTAACCCCTGCGATTTCAATTTATTATCCGTATTACTGAAGGCACCTGCATAATGAATGTTAGATTATGCATAATTCCAGTAAACAGCCTATGTTGTTACACGTCGGATACTGTGTGCAGGCTGTGTACTTGATCCAGTGTGTTCTTTAAGGAACTGCTAGTATAGAGAAATATGTGCAGTAATTGACGTGGCTCTGCTAATATTAGGCTACAACGTTTTGTCAAGCGGCTTTTGGCAGTTTCAAAGCTACTCATTGATGTTTTCCAAGGTACTTGATACCGAGAGATGAGTCACAATGATTTGAATCAATTTAGCCAGATTTATCAATTCATCTTCAGGGAATTTTAATTACATGCCTTGTTTGCTTTAGAATGAAACGGTTCAAATGCCCTCCTTGTCCTCTCAGCCGTTTTCATTTTGCTTAGCAGAGGAGATGAGGGAGGAAAGCATCTTTGATTTCTAAATGGTCTCTGAAATTGTTGGCAGTTTTTCGCTCAAACGGGAAATGAGTTTGAAGGCAGAGCCAATTATAATTGCATTTGTTAAGATCGGTCTGATTCAACTTGTGCTTGATTGTAATCTATTGTGTTGTTGACAGCCATTTTGTTCACTACATCTACATCTGGAGATGTCAGAGAACCCCTACACATCTGGACGCATCTCCAGCAAAAACTCTGTGCCAGGGATCATTGTGGCCACAGGTACTGAGAGAACAATGACAGACTTTTTTTGTATAGATAATACTAATTAAGAGAACTAATGAGTGACAGTGATGAAGCACATCAATTTGAGACTTTGATAAACAGCTTTGCATCTCCAGAACCTTTCATGGTCACTCAGGCAATATAATAATATAATAATATATAATAGCAGTGATGCAAACACTGAAACAATCACCTAAGTTGCAAAGTTAATTTGACCTCTACACATGTAGTACATTTTGAGTGACATGATTGGGAACATAATATCCTCTAAACAGGAGAAGCACACGTTCAGGTAATGACAATTTGTGCATACAGTACTGTAGTGTAGGCGTATTATAGCTTTTTGCAGGTGCTAATGCACCAAAAAAAAGATATATATACAAGATACACAAGTTGTTATTTTTGTACCCAGGAAATGTTGGAAGAGAGCTGTCTTCCACCAACCTTGGGATGTTTATAACATCTGACGCAGGGAATAGCTGGAGACAGGTGAGTCTTGGCATCATAACTTCATTAACATTTAACAGCAGATGTGCATTCATATTGAATGTGCGCTGTGCAGCAAATGTGTCTGATGTTTCCGGGTGTTTGTGTGTGCAGATTTTCGAGGAGGAGCACAACATTTGGTTTCTTGACAACGGAGGTGCTTTGTTGGCCGTCTTACATGCAACAGCACCTCTACGACACCTATGGTACGTACACAGCAGCATCCCCGTAGCTGATACCGTAATTAGGTGTGCAAAACATCGCAGTGAACTTGTAGTTTGCAAATTGCCTGGAGACAATATATTTCTCTCCCATTTGCTAGTTTTGCGAGCTGTTTCTGCATACATTCCCTCTTTATGGTGCTTTTTGAAATGCTGATGGAATACGTTTCCATGAGTACCGGCACAGCGGCCTCTCTCGCCACATCAAAACTGAATCACTTTCAGCGGAAAAATGCGTCGGTTCCTGGATTGTTCTGGCATTTGTGTTTTTGAGTGGGGTGTTTTATGCAAATGAGTGGAGATGGTTGGAGATGGTTGGAGAGTGCTTTTGGAAGAGACTCGGAAAGTTTCACAATACATCACTATCAAAAGCGTTTAAGATTTTTACACTCTAGTGGTTAAATTGCCACTCAGGATTTTCCTGTGTAAATAATGTTTCGTGATGAAAAGTGTCTGATTAAGGTAATTCACTTTTCAAGAATGTATTGTTTAACTTAAAGGACAACTTTTTTTGTTTGTTTTTTTGTTTTAGGTTGTTAAATGAGTATTATTTTTATTTCATTTGCTGCTTTCTTTCGTTTTAGTGACTTTAGCTCTTTTTGACAGGGGGGCAGGGCATTCGTTCAGGATCTACTGAATGTGAAGGGGGATATTAGGGGGATGCCATACTGAGTGTTGTAGGCTATTATGTCAGTTTGTCACCTCCTCCTGTAATGTCCAGGTGTCTAGTAGGACTATAGTAAGTAACAATAAAGAAATCGCAGTACATTTTGTAAAAATGTTCGAATGCCCCCGTCCCACTGTCAAAATAGATAAAATCGTTAAAACAAAGTTGTCCTTTAACTTAACTTAATGCTGAACTCTGTCATTGCATTTCCTAATGGGGATTTGAACCGGGGTCGGCCAAGTAAGCACTGACATTTTAACCACTGATCCAATAGCGCACGCCTGCTACTCACTCTTTAGGCAGTACCACTTGTCAACCAGTAGTGGTCCTACCAGACCACAGGATCTACATTTCTGAGTAAGAGCAGGAGAACAAATATCACCAAAGTTGTGTGTTAGTTATATTGTGTCAGTGGTGGAAAGTAACTAAGTACATTTACTCAAGTACTGCATTTAAAGGAGCATTCAGTGATTTGGGTGATTTGGAACCCCCCCCGGTCTGCCCCGAGAACAAGATGTGCACCTGCACGCACTACAGTGGGGGGGACACGCAACAGGCCAACAGCACGCACACCAAAGCCCTCCCCCGCTCGATCATGATTGGTGGAAGGCCCCTCTCTATCCTGATTGGATGAAGGCTGGGCCACCTAGCCAAAAATGAAACTTATGGGGGTTTTTTACCCCAGGGTTTAACTGGGAACTGGGAGGAACTCCTTATATGGTCAGCACACTCTATAGTAGGGAGTATTATCACAGCAAAACAAAAAAATAAGTGATATTTGAAATATGTGAAATCACTGAATACAACCTTTAAGTACACTTTTTTTGTTTGTTCATAGTAACTTTGTAGTTTTTGATTATTAGTGGCTTTGCGGTGCGTTGTAGATACTGCTATTTTCAAATGATTATTTATACGGTTCATGTCACATTCTGCATAATGAGTAGTTTTACATTTTGTACTTTAAGTATATAATGCCAATACTTTTCTACTTTTACTCAAGTCATATTAAGTCATGTAACACACTGCTCTGGTCTTTAACTAACTAATGAAGCCCTCCATGTTATTTCCTGGGCATTGACGGTAATTTGTCTGTTGATGTGATACAGGATCAGTCTAGATGAGGGTAAGAAATGGGACCGCCACAGCTTCTCCCTGGCCCCTTTGTATGTGGACGGGGTTTTAATGGAGCCGGAGACAGAGAACCACATCATCACGTGAGTACAGATCAGAAGGAGCACACGGTCCAGGAGGAGTATATAGCTAAACACAGCCATATAAAGCCAGAGAAGCGAGGTGAATTGTTCCTTAACAAAACAAATGTTTGTTTCCTTTTCTGGCTCTGTTTGGTCCCATATGAACGAGATGAGCTCAAACTCCCCGTCAGGCTAAATGCTTCTGTAAACAACACAACACATTCTGAGTCACGGGGCCTGCCCTTACACCGTTTCTCACAGTTTCTTTAATGCACCACATCCCTACATTGTTTCATAAATCTCCCATTTTGTCGGATCTCTCCCCCAGTTTCTTTGGACACTTCAGCCATCGGTCAGAGTGGCAGCTCATCAAGATAGACTACAAAGGCATCTTCAGTAGGAGATGCATGGATGGAGATTACCAGACATGGCACTTACACAACAAGGTAGCAGACATGTTGAGCCCTATTGATTTATTGTTATCATCCATGCTTGGGTGTGCACAGTAACTTATTCTTTCGGTCTTCCTTTTGTTACTTTATGTCTGTCTCTCTTTATATCCTCCTGTCTTGCTGTGTTACTTGCAAGGGCGAGCCATGTGTTATGGGTGAGAAGCAGATCTATATGAAGCGCAGACCAGGCAACCGCTGTATGCTAACCCAGGACTACTCGCGGATATATTCTTCAGAGCCGTGCCTCTGCAGATCTTATGATTTTGAATGGTAATGGCACCTTCCCATGGCCTTCGTACCAAGGAATGTCTCATTTCATAGCCATTATGCTTACTGTGTTGATAATGTGCATGCATTCACTTAATTATATTTTGATTATATATTTCCATAATGCTAATTTTCGTGTTAGAGTTCAACGAATACTTAATGATGTGGTAAATTCATTTTAAATGCCTTTTCATCCAGTTGTCTCAAATGTAGTTTGATCCTGCTTGTCACACAACTGCGTCTTGCATGTATGTGTCACTGTCATAAAAACATGGTCATAGGTTTGGGTCTGTGAACCATTTTTCCCCGACTACAAAAAACTGCTGACATTGAGATTCCAACTTCCCAAGCACCTGTGATATAATTTTATGCGCTCCCTTGTATCGGCAGTGATTATGGGTACGAGCGCCAGGCGGATACAAAGTGCGCCGCTGCTTTTTGGTTTAACCCAAATGCAGCTGCTAAAAGCTGCAGCGCCAGCCAAAGCTTCCTCAACAGCACCGGGTAAGTGGAACCCAAATCAACTGCACACAGTAAAATCCTCAGTGGTCATTTAACTCCAAAGACTCTTCAAATGGAACCAACTGGCTGTATGGTCCATTTGGTTCCATTAAATGGAACCAAATGGACCATATAGCCATTTGGTTCCATTTGAAGAGTCTTTAAGTAAAGGAGTGTGCACATTTTGTACACTCCTTTACTGTAAAACAATGTTGTTCCAGTTACCAGAGAGTCAGGCACAGCAGGGTCCTGAGGTAAAATTATTTTCATTTACAATTTAGGCATTTAGCAGACGCTCTTAATCCAGAGTGATTTTGCTGGTTTTGGGGTGGTGTAGGTACAGGAAGGTGTTGTCCAACAACTGCAAAGAGGGAGGGAAGAACGTGTACTCCCCCAGGAGACAGGCCTGTCGCCCCAGACCGCCCCGAGGCCTACGCCTGTCAACGGGGCACGGAGAGCTCAGTGCCATGGTTGGGAGCAATGCCACATTCCTGATCTATCTGGATGATGTGAGTCATGCTAACAATGTGGCTTCATTGTGGACATTATTGTTAATATTGTTTCATAAAGGTGATATGTGTTCCTGTTCACGCGTGACTTGTTCTAGTGGCATACTGTAGCAGATGACAAGATGTCCCCAGAATTTGAAGCAGGGACAAAAGGCGCGGTTACGTGACTCACAGCCTTTATTGCCTTTTTCCTCCCTCTAGCCCTGCATTAAATTCTCCCTTCTCGTCTCTCTATGAAGTTCCTTTTAGTTTTCCCCTCCTTTTAAGTGCTTGCTGAGTGATGTCGGCTCAAGGGCCGTCCACACCATGCATGATAACTTTAACTATACATAATTTTTATGCTGTTTAAACTGTAACTCTTCTGTTCACAAAAGTATTATTGTAGTTATCGCACTTGGTGTGGCCGGGCCATTTATACTCCTTTATCTCTCCTATGTGCACTTTTTCTTGAGCAGATTGCTCTTCCTCCCACTTGGTCCAAGATCAGTGTCCCAGCTTAAGCCGTCCTGACAGATGCCATGCGTTCTCTCCCTGTCCGCAGGGAGACTCGACGAGGACCAATATCCAACTAGACTTTGGAGACGGCATCAAGATCACATACTCTAATCTGAGCAGGGCGGATCACGGAATCCAACATGTCTACAGAACCACAGGGATTTACAGAGTGACGGCTCTGGCTGAAAACAGCCAGGGATCTGACAGCAGCTCAATGTTTCTACATATCACCAGTATGTGAACGAGAAGCCTCATTACTCATTCCTGAATCCTCATACTGTGCATGTAGATGGAAATGCCTCTCCTTTATGGGCAACCATGCTCTCACCTGTATATAACATACATTTCCAAGTAGGTGTAGATGTTTAATATAGATACAAGAATATTACTGCGCATAAAAATGTATCTCAATCACCTCTGGCCGATTGCCGATGCTGTGGTGTCACACAATTGCATTTTCTGGGATCTTGAGGAACTCGTAATTCAAAAGTCATAATGTAAGCGACACAAAAAGAATCTTGGAAAATCAAAGATAGTGAACGTCGTCTCCTTTGGAAAGAATTAAGTCTGTCCTCTTCGATCACGGCATTATTGCTTTTGAACTGCTGCCATGCTGTCATTGGGTTCTGTAAAAATGCCAAACCACAGTATTATGCAGAAGGCAGCTGAAAGACCTTGTGAGGCGCATATCTGTCTCTTGGGGCGACCTGTGTGTCTTTTTGTGGTTAATTTGATTCTTCCCTGTTGTGTGTGTGTGTGTGTGTGTGTGTGTGTGTGTGTGTGTGTGTGTGTGTGTGTGTGTGTGCGTGCGCGGCCTTTCTTGCCTTAGGTCCGGTGGATCGTGTGTATCTCTCCGCTCCTATTGTAGTCACCAGGGGGAAGGAAGCTAATCTCACTGCCGTGGTTTGGCCCGGTCACTCCAGAACGCTGACCTTTTTCTGGTGGTTTGAAAACAGCTCCGAGGTGCGATATGCTTCCACCCCCTCCTCCTACTCTATGTTCCTACACAAACTTTTGCTTTGCTGCAACTCCTTTGCATTTCTCTCCCCATTGTGCCCTTTCGGTTTTTCGGACTGGAACAAAATGTTGATTGATCGCCTGTAGTTTTCAATAGAAAATGTCGCCCACAGTTTCCCTGTGTTCGTGATTACATGTGCTTGTGCCACAATAACACCTTCCATTATACAACATTTCCATGGCCACTCCTGGTGCACTCCATTTACAGGCGTCTCCGTGCTACTCTATAAAAGTTTCTCTCTTTTGAAAACCAGCCCGTCATAACCTTGGAGGGAAGCATCTCTTACAAGTTTCTAAAGGAGGGAACAAACAAGGTCACCGTCCAAGTTGCTTCTGGAAGCACCATAATACAGGATACTAAAGTCATAAGCATTAAAGGTGAGTGGGGAAATCAGCTTTTCAAAGGGCCTTTAACGCATTTTGGCCTGACCTCGAAATTAAAAAAAAAAATCGTCTAAATCCTCCAGTTTTCTGAAATAAATAATTTCACGATTTTTCAAAAATAGCATACCTACAAGCTCGTAGCGCGCCACTCGGTGGCGCGCTATGAGCTTGTAGATCTGCTATTTTTCAATAGCTAAATTATAACAATGTTTAAAACACCAAAAGGGGTTCCCGCCAAAAATGGGTTAATTGGTACCATGCATGCAAAATTAATGTAGATCAAATATGATCTCGGGGGAATGTACGATACAGTACCTCTTGGTCCTCTGTTGCAAACGCTGCCACGCTAATGTCAACTGTGGACTTATCTAATGAGCAAATACATCATGGTATGTGAACATGATTATCTTGAGGGGCAATTAATTTTCAAGTCTGTATACATTATCATACACAGAGGAAACCCTTTAATCTACATATTAATCATAAGCTATATATATATATACACGCACACAGACTCGCGTCCGCATGCGTGCACGTGCTGTATGTAAGAGACACAAGAGACATTTTTAAGGGGGCGTCACTTGTATCTTCTCCCCAGAATTCTTCAGGTCGCTGCTGCTGTCATTTTCGCCAGCCCTCGACGAGCATAACCCAGACATTCCAGAGTGGAGGGATGACGTTGGACGTGTGGTGCGAACAGCTCTGTCACAGGTATGGTCGGTAGACCTCGCACTGGGACTGCTCTGACAGTCAGCACTGTGTCAGGCTCCCCTCTTGTCTATTACTATTTCATACCGTGGTTCTCTCATGCGTGTGAGCACAATACATTTTCCAGCGTTGAGTTTGACAGCAATTTAGTTTTTTTTTTCTTTTTTAGTTGTAGTCTTTTGAATTTTTTTTTCCCCCTGTTTCTGGCATATTTTAGTAAACTTAAATGTTTGAGTCTAGTTTTAGTCGATTAAGTTTTAGTCGATTAAATATCATGAGATTATCGTCGACAAAATGTATTTTAGCAGGTCGTAATACCTGATTTTACCCTTGGTTGCATGCTGGAGTGCAACCAAACATAAAATTACTTGTCTTTTAGTCCGACTGAATCTCTTCTCAACTAGTTTATTTGTTGACAAAATTATCTCAATATATTTAGTCATCATTTTACATTTTAATGTAGTTTCGTCAGTGAAAAAAGGCAGTCTTGTTTTAGTCAGCAAAATCTACGCTGCTGTGTACCACGATGTTCTGTGGTGTTTAAATGCAAAAGAAGACATTGTCAATCTGCCCTAATGAATAATGGGGCTGCAACTTATTATTCATCTATTCATCTGTTGATACATTTTTGTATTTGATTAATCTATGCGACTAGAGAACATAAAATGATGGTAATTGCGACTGTAGGTCGCGGATTACCATGAAAACCTGCAAAACCTGTCGATCCGTCACGCCACCATATATGGCCGACAGTCCGTCACGCTTCATGACACGCTCCATATACAGTATGGCCATCTCCATATATGAAGATCACAACACTGACCTCATCAAAACCTGGATATCCATACATGGAGAAGACTGACTCATTACCTAGTTCTGCTTAGCCGGCCAGCAACTCTACATCTGAGCTATATATGGAGCTGACCTGTGCTGACATATGTTGATCCCTCCCCACCTGTCCTTCCTCTTCGATGTCTCCCTTTTGACTGATACCTGTCCATTCAAACTCTAGACCGGCCCGCCCCAAAGTTATTAGTGCAGCCGGCGAAAACTAGAGTTCTCAACAGGCCCGAAAATTAAGGCCAGCCCTACCTGGGCCCTCATCAAACCCTATACACTCAAGACACTGCCCCCGCTGCCACCCTTAGATCTCCATATATGGAGCTGACCTGTTCTGACATTCCATATATTGATCTGACCTCATCAAACCCTGTACAATCAAGACACGCTCCATATATGGCCAGTACAGAATTCATTCCATATGTTGATCTGACCCCCCATGCCAAAGCGCCAGCGCTCGCCCAGCAGTCTGCCATCACCCCAGGATGCGTGCACTTACTCGCTTCTCGCCCTCAGGGCGTCTTACTGGTATTATTAATTATTTTACCCCAAGCGGTATTGTAATAAACCTGCCTTTCCATGCTGTTGCTATCATTTCATGCACCTGCCCCTAAAATGATTCCTTACGCAATGCTATTTGGGACAAATGTGTTTGAGATTCATCTGCTCATGAATAGCCTATTAATGGCCCACACTTGGTTTATACAGGCTCGTAATGTGTCGTTGCAGGTGTCCGGCTTCCCAGAGGAGCAGCTGCTGGTGTCACTGTACCCTGGTCTCCCTACCGTCGCAGAGCTCTTCATTTTGCCCGACACACACTCGTCTGAACACGAGAAGAGGAGCGAGGAGGATCTGGAGAGGGTAAGAGTCACACAACTGTGGTACTTAAAGATGGAGTGCCACAATTTTTGTATTTTTTTATGAGGTGACAGCTACTTCATGAGACACCCTGGAGTCGTTTTTATGTGCAATGGTGTATTAACTTTGTATTTAGGGTTTCTTCCTGGACAGTCAAACGGGCCAATGAAATAAACAGTAATATAGTGACATCACACTATCAGCCCCTCCCCTCACCCTTTATCATACAACTACAGTTGTGGGTGCGGCTTCAGTTCAGGTGGATCACCACCCATCACCAGGCAAACCAGGCATACTTAATGAACTGGTGGGCGTGTCCACATAAAAGCATGATTTTAACAAATACTGTACACTTTTTGGAAAAGGTTCTACCTCCTTATATTACAATAATACCTGATGATCATGTTTTAGGGTGGAAAAAGATCGTGGCACTCCATCTTTAAAGAATGCATGATCTGTGTGCTGGAAGTTTGCTTCAGAACATTGATTTGACAAAGCTAGTGCTGTTATTGTTTGACTTAATGTGACATGTTACTTTCTTTCCGACAGATATCTGATATCTTTGTCAATGCGCTGAACCAAGGCTTGATCCAGTTTGATTTGAAAGCTGACATTCGCATTATCGTGTATATCACACAGCAAACTTTGGGTAAGTCTCCGTATTACTCACTATTCTCTCTTGGATGACTTTGGCTGCTCCATTATCAATCTTGTATCAAATAGCTACCAACAAAGTCTTACATGAGATTTATGGATTCATTTAGTTCAGCTTTTTTTTTTAGCTTTATCTTGTTCGAGGTGCATAAGATAACACAGGCATCCGTTATGATCTGATGTTCCCGTCTGCACATACTGTACAGTGAAATAATAATGCATGAGATAGATAAGCGCATTACCTAGTGCTGATTTTAATCATATTGTATGCCTCAACATTTGAATATCTTCCCCCGGCTTTATAACTGGTACGCCTAAGCAAGGCATAAAAGGTGTCTAATTCGATCGATAAGATGATTGACAAAGTAGGCATTTGGTATGCACCAAGGAAAATGGTCAGGGTCAGTGTGATATTAACATATCGCAAAAACGTGTCGATCAAGCCAGCATGGCTTTACCCTTTTCATCCTCTGACTGATCCGTCTTCATTTGTGTCTGCATACAAAGGTCTGGCTGCCTTTAGAAGGATCTGGAAAGGTCATAGCGTGTAGAGGCCTCCTTGTAAAGGCATGAAACATGGTTGGTGAGGAGCAACATATTGAATAATGCACCTCAGCACTTAAAAAGGCCTGACTAGGCATAACAGGCGTGTGCTTATTAACATGCTAGGGAGAGGCTGCATATTGTCTGGGATTCCGGTTGTCGTAATATCATGGTATAGCTTAAATGTTGTACTTTCCTGGAGCCGTATTCAAAGACATTAAGGCTAAACGTAAACGTATGTGTTAGTCCTAACTGGCAAAAGATCTGTTCAATCCTTAATTTATTGTGTATAAAAAAAACACATTGAGACTAAAGTCTCTTTTACAAGTGTGAACTAGCCAAGCGAAGAGGCAAATCGGCAATTTGGCAATTGGCAGTAACAACAAATACAGGACATAGATTTTAGGTGTAAGAATAATTCATTACACAATTTATCTGTAAATACAGCTAAAGTCAGCCAAATCTATGGTAACACTTTATATTAAGGTCATCTTCATAATTCACTAGTGTGAACTAGCCAAGCGAAGAGGCAAATAATTTTACACAACTCTGGCAGTAGCCTAACAACAAATACAGGACATAGACATAGATTTTAGGTGTAAGAATAATTCATTACACATTGTATCTGTAAATCCAGCCAAAGTCAGCCAAATCTATGGTAACACTTTATATTAAGGTCGTCTTCATAATGCATTATAAATGCGCTATAATGCATTATAAAGACGACCTTAAAATAAACCTTGGGCTGATGTCTGTGACTTGTCTGCTGCAGGGGAATACATCTTGTGAACGGTATAAGAA
Source organism: Protomyctophum bolini (assembly GCF_963924005.1). Lineage (NCBI taxonomy): Eukaryota > Metazoa > Chordata > Actinopteri > Myctophiformes > Myctophidae > Protomyctophum > Protomyctophum bolini. Next base: position 34,105,299 of record NC_137875.1, on the reverse strand, counting down.
CATTTCTGACCTGAATTTAGAAAAGCTTCTAGAGGAGGAAACATTGATAGGCAGTGGGAGAAACTTGCTTCCAATTGAGAGATACTGTACTTGAGTAGAATTGATGTCTCTCTCTTTCTATCTCACACACACACACACACACACACACACACACACACGAGCGTACACGTGCACACAGTTATCTTTATTCTAATCTATTTGCTACTGTGGTTTGAGTTGAGTTATTGAGTTCTGAGTTGTCTAGATTTAGCATACCCAAACACAGGTGCCAATTTGTGCGCACGCACACACACACACACACACACACACACACACACACAATCTACAGCGATACCCCAGGATTGTTATACTTCCAAGTAATGGATTATACTTAGAATGTTTATCTTGGAATGCCTGGTCCATGTACAAATCAAAGACACAGCCCACCTCCTAGAACTAGATGGCACATACTTTGAACTGCATCAGACACTAGGTCAACAATCCGGTCGTGGCGAGCAATATACAAATTTTTGTATGCACTACATCAATTTGTTACACACACACACACACACACACACACACACACACACACACACACACACACACACACACACACACACAGGTACTGTATGAATCTCTGAGATAGAACTGTCTGTCTTAGAAACAAAGTTAACTAGTAAACTGCTTTTGCCATGTTGCTTGCTGTAGCTCAGCTTGGAGCATTTATATTCACTGCACTCCAGTGAAGTGAAGCTTTAGTTAATGTAGAGTAACTGGTAGCCTGAGCTCACTACAGCTTCCAAGTAGCTTGTCCATTTGATTTGATTTATTTAATTGCTTTCTCAGCCAACATTGCAGGAGGTTAAAAAGAGATCCGATGATAATATACACAGAAGAGTCATTCATTTATTTCCACAGTGGTCCACTGCATGGTAGAGATGATGGACAACTATAGTCTACAGCAGTGGTCCTCAAACATTTTCATGTCAAGGACCCCCAAATTGATATGCATTTGGCCGTTAGTGTTAGCAAAGCGCCTGACTGTAATCTTTCCTCCAGGATATACTTGGCTACATGGGAGTTATTCCGCTTCATTTATATTAGATTGTGGAACGTAGACAACAAACTAGCCATTCCAGCACAGTCCCTCTGGGGTTTGAGATATAAACAGCAGATGGGCCCGTCCCTCTAGGGTATGGGAACAATATTGTTTGCATGAAACATCTAACAGTATTTCCCTATAAGATATCAATGTGTTTTGCGTGTTGTTTTCCTAAACTCTGCATGGATTAAATGTGCTGTGATGCCATTTGGGACCTCATGAACATACTGTAACAGTTGCAGGAGCTGCATACAAACAGGCTTGGATCAGTGGAACTGGTGTTTCAAGGTTGATTAGCGTTTCGGCAATTGTTCGGGGGCCCAATTGCACTATCCTCATGGCCCACCACTGGGTCCCTGTCCACAGGTTGAGAATCACTGTGCATGTGTGAGTGACATAGATGCACGGCCTCTGTGTGCGTGTGTCTGTGTGTGTGTGTGTCTCTCTCTCTCTGGTCTGCTTCCTGGCAGATGGCCAGGTGCACATGTCATAGCTGCGTGGGGTATGTTGTCATGTTTAGTTTGTTGGTGTTCTCTTCTCTCTATCCCCTCTCTCTCTCTCCCTTTCGCTCTCTATCTATGAACGTGCATTATATTGTGCAATGCATCATTGTACCGTACAAGCTGTGTGGAAGTGACAGACTTGGCAATCGTAATAAACTTACTTCACCAGTAAGACCAACAATACTTCACCACAATACAGTTTTGGTGTAACTAATTCATTCATTAGATGGAATTAGTATTATTACTTGTGCGAGCAGAGCGTGCGCAAGTACTGGCCAACCAGAGCGTGGCATTTCTAGTTATTACCAGTAAGACGCCCGAGGGTGAGAAGCGAGGTCGCGTAAACGAGGCTTCCGCCTTGTTGACGGCAGATCAACATGGAATTAATTCTGTACTGGCCATATAAGGAGCATGTCGTGAGTGTACAGGGTTTAATTAGGTCAGATCAACATATGGAATGTCAGAACAGGTCAGCTCCATAGAGTACATGGAGATCTAGAGAGTTGTTGTCGAGAACTCTAGTTCTCGCCGGCTGCCGGGCACTAATAACCTACGGTCGCAATTATTATTATTACTATTATTTTTCATGCTTGGATTATTAACCAAGCAATTGTTTCACGGCCGGAGGGAGGCGTAAATTGTCATAGTGTAGATTCCATATATGCAACACTCTGGATTCAAACTGCGGTGTCCCACCTTGTATTTTCAATATAGAACATTTTGGAAGGGATTATTGTGATTTTAATCAACCCGGTGAATATTTCTAATCAGTTCTCTTCCATGATTTGGTCACATAGGCGCAATAGTCTCTACAGACATGTGAGCATAGGCTGATTTTATGTTTTGTCATTTGGTGTGTGAATCTTTCTCCTCTGTCCTTATTTGATCTCAGCTGCTTTGTGAACAGGTTTTTAAGAGGTTATAGTGTCATGTAGGAGAACACTTACAAAATACTTCATATATAATCTGATCCCATTTTCTGAACTCATTTGACTGTTCTAGAGGAGTGAAATAATGAATGATGAACTATGATAATCATATCCACATTATCAAACTTTTCAAGTGTAATTATATTTTAAGGAATAAAGAAGAGCATTCTACACACTGTTTCAAGCTTACAAAAGGGGCAATTGACAGGAATGACATGGCGATTATTTTAAAGATTTACTCCTAAATCGGACACTTAGTGGCTAGTTTTAGCCTTAAGATGTTTCATGAGTACACCCTCCCCCAGGATCTTATTAATCAGACATCACAATCCACAAAGGATTACCGAGGAACATGTCTTTTTAATGAAGTCCTGGTTGTATAAGCTTGAGACAGTGCAGAGCCTTTTCTTTGTTTCTTAATGGTTTATTTAACACACCTGTTTCAAATGCCTTTTTAAAGTAACAATAGTGAGGGAATTTTATCATAAAAATGTCCAATTATCTGGGAATACATTCCTTAGCAAGGAATAGCCGTAAACCACAAATGTTATGACCTGGAAATGTGGCTATGGCCGTTTTTTTGTGCAAAACAAATGCTTGCAATGGAATCATTCGGAGTCATGAAAAACCCCTAGTTTGACCCCTCACATGCTACTTAAAGCAGAATGAAAATGTGTAAATGTTGCCTGCATATATAGGTTATTAATGTTACCCCAACTTTCAGCAGCTGTCACAGATTCCCCTAGGGAAACTTCATTTCAATCTTTGTGAGATGTGTTACTAGACACCTTTACAAACACATTGGTGAAGAAAGGTATTGATTTGGTTAGGAATTTATTCTCAGATTTCTTTTTTAAATATCCCCCCCCCCCCCCCCCCCCGACTACAAAGGTGGAAAAACTATTCCTTTTCATGGGTGTGAATATATTCTGATACATATACTGTACAATATTGAGTTTGATCAAAATGCAAGAGCTACATAATGTGGAGAATGAATGAAGGAATGAATCACATCTCCCAAGTGTTGAAGAATTGCAACGTTGTTAATAGAATAACTAATCAGTGCATGTTGTGTCAGCCATACGTGTATCATACTGTTAAAACAGGCATGGGACTGCAGTGTAGCTCATGAGGAATGCTTGTCTCTGTGATTCTGTAGCGCCACTGGTGGCTTCCAACCCCATCCACAGTGGCTCAGCCATGCTGATGCTCCTTTCTGTGGTGTTTGTTGGTTTGGCTGCATTCTTCATCTACAAATTCAAAAGGTATGTTCACTCTGAGATCAAGCAAAGGGTATAGTATTTGCTTAGGTTAAAAGGTAGTATAAGTGATATGTTTGGGGGTTAAAATGAAACAATTATTGTGAAAAGGTTAAAGCTCTATCTTTTGATAGTGATCGTTGCTATAGAGAGTGTTTGTTAAGAAACAGGGCTCTCCTCGTCTCTCGTCCAGCTCTTTACTATTTTAGAAAATATATATTTTCAGGTGGGTTTCCAATTTCATTCAATCGGGAGATAGTTCCCATTTTTCCGCTTCAATTTTATATCCAGTGTTCCAATTTTGTCTGCTCATTTCTTCTTGTCATCACTTGTTTATTCTGTATCCTGTATGAGATCGATCTCCTTATTGGTTAAAATTGGTATCCTAAGTTCCTGACCTGAAAATGCATTTTCTTTTAACTGAAGAGCTAGAGAAACAGGGAGACCTCTGTTACTAGGAGTAAGTGATATTACGGTATTAAATTAGCTTTTCTTTTTTACACAAACCCTATAGTGTCCCTATTCGGGGGCAAGCATCCATTGAAAATAGCAGATCTACAAGCTCACAACTGAATGAATGCAACTGACTGAAAAAAAGGAGAAGGCCAAGTATAGAGTAGACCCCTCGCTCGGGGGGAAACTTGTGTAAATCTTACAATCTGTGATGTTGCATTTAGCACTCTGCTTGGTGTTAGGAAAATCCCTTGGATCCACGTTCAGGCTGAGGACAGCCACGAGAAGGAACCGGAGATGATGGGCTCGGTGGGGCCGAACGATAACATGTCCAAGCTGAAACTCAGTGAATTCCCCTCCCCGAAAGACCTCATGGAAAAAGAACTGGAGGCCCGGAGCAGAGGTACGTTATCTTTACACAGTTAAATCCTACACTGGGATTTAGAGTCTGCAAGGAGCTTGTTTAGTGCAGCTATTTTGAGACCTACAAGTTTACCAATTGGAGGCAACTTTACATGTGGTGTCGTGAGGCCTCGGCCAGGGGAAGGTGCCACAGGGGAGAGCGAGGGCTGCCTTGTTTTGAAACACAGTAGCTTGTTATCTTAATTCCCCTGTTTATCAGAGGGGTCCACATATCGAACAAAGGGGCTTATATGGTCTCAGCTGTATTTGTTATTTATTTTGGTTTGTATCTTTATCTTCTTATATCTTGCATAATAGCAACCGTAATGTAGTCTACTGTAGTCCTACATGCGCGGCTGTTACACAGCAAGCTAATAATAGCACCAAAATACAATATACAGTAGCTCATGCTTGTAGTATGCTAATTGGCTACACCAGGTTTTGAAGAAAAAGTGTGCATCCAAGAATACATTTAAAACATATAAGGGAATCATTTTCCATGAATATTGCGAGGCTAGCAGGGAATATATAACATTTTCCAAAGGAAAATGTATGTATGTATATTCCATGCATACTCAAAATGTCTATACTGCAAGCTGTAAATGAGTTTATTTCAAATCAGGGCAGTCTTGATATGAGTCATATGTTAATGCATGGCTGTAAAGGAGGCCTGTCACACTGTTGGGCTGTGATACGGGAGGGGAAACATGCTCATTAATTTTACACTGCCATAAACACGGTGGTTGTGTGGCATTTGGTTTACACCTTACTGTTTTATCTGCATTTTCTCCTGTGTCAGAAGGCTAATGAGGTTGGTTATACATTATAATAGAATTATTTCCGTTATGTTGTGGTTGAAATGATGTGACATCTAAATTCAAGCAGGTGGGGACAGCAAGGTTTCTACATTTCCCCTGGTTATCAATGCAATTATTTTTTGGTGTTTAGAATACAGAGCTGCTGTACTCGTGACTCGCATTATTGCAATGGCATCTCACAAAAGTTTCAGGCGGAAAAGTCGAGGGTTTTTGTTTGTGTACGTGTGTGCAGTGATGTCTTCTAGAGCAGGGATGTGCAACCTTTTTTAAATGGAGTGCCAGTTGTTTTTCTAGTTAGTCAATGTGCCATCATGGCACCACCATGTCAACATTAATTTTAATGATGCCACATCAAAAATTCCAACGTATTTTTATTGTCCAGTCGACGAATATAACCTTTTTCCATATTTTTTTAATATTTTCTTTCATAATTGTTATAATGATCATTATATTAGACTCAAAGCAATACCCCAGCTATCTCCCAGACTCCCCATTCCCCAGACAGAGCTCAGTGTTTTAATGAATGTGCAATTATGTGCGGCATTTTCATTTAATTCATTTGACTAACTTTTTTAAATAGTTTATTTTAAACCTCCCTCTCACACTTATGCCAGACTGCCAGTGATGTTCGCGGTCCACCCATCAAACCAGTTATTACAGCAGCCGGTGTGTGATCCAAGAATTTGTATTTTAATGATCAATCAATTGATTGTGGTTCTGGCTTGGATCAATGGAGCTGACATCCATCAACAACAACAACAGATGAATATTGTGGAAAAGTTAATTGTCTCCACGGAGAAAGTATGTTTTGCACTCCGTCCGTGTGTCCTTCCACCAGCTAATCTCCGGCACCGTTAACCCGGTTGATGCCAAATTTTGCACACACACTCCCTAGATGCCAACGATTAACCTCTGCCCCAGATTTTCCAGAACGGCCTGTTATAGCGCCACCAGGAGGCCGACTTTTGAAAAAGATTTTTTTTATATATTACTCCTCCAGATTCTGTCCACAAATCCCGCAAATCGTTACACACTATCTCTAAAGTCATGTGTTCAAGACGGATCTGTCCGATATTTCATATTCCATCCTAACATTGGCTTTCAAAGTTTGCAGGTTTGGCCCGTTTTGAACAAAAAGCCTCAAATCATGAACGCAGCGTGCAATTTACGTTAAATCTTTCACAGACTTTCCTACTAGGTTGAGGAATATATCCCACCCTTTTCACATTGGCCTGTTATAGCGCCACCAACAGGTGGATTTATTCTAAACATATTTTGGAACAAAATGCTTCAAATCATCCAATTGCCCTTTTAACATTAGCCTATTATAGCGCCACCAGGAGGCCACAACCTGACCTGCCCCAGTGGAGACCTGTGCCCCGAGGGGCATTTTATCTAGTTTTCTTCTGTAATATAACTCAATATAATATGAGCTGTAGCATATGCCATAATCGATTAAGATAGATTAAAATAAAAAAAGGTTTGAAATACCCAATGAATCTCGAATATATGACAGAACTACAATATATATTTAGATTAACAAGTTCCTATGTATCACAATGAAAAGTCACTATTTTCAAGGATTAAAAGAAAAATATGTTTTTTATACTTATATTAATACAATATTATCATTACACTTTTAGTGTTTTGCCAATTATTTGGGCGCCCGCTTGCAATACCCTCGCGGCCCACCACTTGGTCCCTGGCCCATATGTTGAGAACCATAGTTCTAGAGGTGATGTTTAAGGCCCTGCATGCAGTGGTGCAGTAAAAGTATCAATATTGCCATGCAGAAATAGTCTGTTACTGTTACAAAGACTGGAATTTATTAAAAGTACAAAAAGTATTGGCATAAAAATGTACTTAAAAATACGAAAAGTAGAAAGTACTCATTATGCAGAAGATGCCATTTTGCACGTTTTCAAATGTACAAAATGTAATTTATTTTGAAAATAGCACCTCTGTAGATCTGCTATTTTCAAATGGCTGAAATGTGTATAGGGCTGAAGTGGTCAATTTATGTTTTGTAATAATAATACAAATCTACAAAGTAATTTGTAACTAATGGTTTCAAATAATTGTAGTGGAGTAAAAGCACAATAATGATCCGAGATGTAGTGGAGTAGAAGTAAAAGTATTTGAAGTTGGAAATACTCAAGTACAATTACCTCAAAATTACAGTACACACACACACACACACACACACACACACACACACACACACGAAGACTGCAGAGTGCACAACAGCTAGTTTCTTTCAACTCGCTTCCAAATGACAATTCCAAGTACAGTACTTAAGTAAATGTACTTTCACCACTGCCTGCAGGTGGACTGTGCTTGACAAAAAGTAGCATTGCGGTGTGCCTGACATAGACTTGTGGCCCCCCGACCTTTTTTTCTGGTCACTCAGCACTTTGGCCATTCTTCATTTCCCAGCCTTGCTCACCCTAATCCCGACCTTGCTGATCTGAAACAAATAAACCGCTTTGGGTTGCCTTCAAAACTTGTATATTCACAAAGGGCAGCGGCGCTGTGGCCGGGCCGTGCACACTGCACAGTGGAAATCTTCAGAGCTCACTTAACTGTGACTGTGAGAGTGTACGAGCGTAACCAAATGGATCCGCGAGGGTCCGTTTGGTTGCAGAAGTACAAATGGATGAATTAACACTTAGGATTTCAGCTGTGCGGGCGGCAGACATAGTCCACAGGAATTCACTGGTTTTCTGTGTGTAATATATTGTCACTGTCGGGGTGGAAACCTTGTATGTCTGGTATTTTTCAGGAAATTAAAAAAGAGGGGGAAAAATGTGTTCCTATGGATCCAATTAGTTAGGACATTTCGACACATGCTCCTGTTAATTATTTTCATTATTCAAACCCGCAGACAGGTGTAAAGGGTGATTAATAGCATCGATTTATGAAAAAAATGGAGATAGGAGGTTTACCACCTGAAAGTGATGATTATGCTAATTCAAAGGAGTTGACATTGTTTCGTTTATCGCATTATGTGTTTGTATTATCCCCAGGAGGACTTGGAAGAAATATGGAGAGAGTGATTACGAGGGAGTTTCCCAACTGTACTAATGTCTGAGACATACTAGGTTGCAGAGTACAGTAAGTACAGACTATGGTGTTAAAATTGTGCTCAAATGCTTTGCTGACATTGTTTAAACAACGCTGATATAGCTGCTACCATTCAAAGTCATGTTTTTCATTTACTCACCTATGAATAGACTGATGTGTATTTTAAAATACTTTGTAAAAACAAAACAAAAACAACCCATAAATACTGGACTGACATGTAAATATACAGAATACATCCATAATGTGATTTCTGTGGATGCTTATTGGAAAGGATCATTGAATGCACAGTTGATGGAGATGTGTTTAGGGCGATGGAACAATACTTTCAAATAAGAATGTTTTCTCAGATGCTGTTGTGAAATGTATACATATATATATAGGCAAAACTTTTAAGGCATACACTGTGAAATTGTGTTCATTTAACTCTTGTGTAAAAACGACCCTGTCAGAGATAAATTAACACTCAAGACTTTCACAGTGCAGGGTTCTAGATGAAGACTTAAAGGTGATAATAAGTGATGTACGTTGTGTTCAAATAAGCTATAGTGTTTGTTCTGTAATCGGGGTCTCCGCGTCTCTACAGCTCTTTAATAGATTTTCCGCTCTTTAATACATTTTCCGGTCGGGATACCAATTTTATCCAGTCAGGAGAGAGAACTCATTAGTAAAGAGCTGGTGAGACAGGGATACTCCTGTTCCTGAACACTCACTCTATAGCAATGATTACTTCATTAATGTAGAGCTTTAACCATTTAACAAAGAAAATAAAAATCTTTGGTTAAACCATAAATATCACTTACAAAACCTTTAGGCCTTAATTTTACTCCATAGCATGACAGATGCGATGTGTTAAAATCTATTCTTGTAGGCCTGCCACACCATTGTGCCATGGAGTATAAATTAAGCATTAAGGATACTGGAAACATGTACTGTACATACGATAGAAGATGAAATGTAAAGCTATACAGTCAAGACCAATCCACTGAACAGTCCAAGAATAATGTTTCCATAACATTTCATTAAGTCTATAATGTATAGTTGCATTATCCACTTGAACCACAGCGTCCATATTCTGGAGAGCGGGGGGGAGGGGACCAAAAATATCCGATATTCAATCTCACAATATGTTGTGATTCATTGTGAGCTTGTAGATCTGCATTTTTGGGCATTTGGTGTAGATGGAAAACAGCAGTCCAAGTACAGTTCTAACTCAAGTCTGTTTTACTAAGACTAGAGGGTTTATAGTGGTTATGTCCACCTTTTGTAGAGCAGCATGCCACAAGTCACCATCAGTAGACTAACATAATCTTTCAGTAAGCGAGTATTTATCATGGTGATTTTAAAGTTTATTCAACATATTAAATGAAGAAACATTCTGTCTTATAGTCTAGTTGTGCCGTTGGTAGAAATTTAGCATGATCTATCTATGACATTGTTAATTTTCTATTAGCTTTATGAAAGCTTGTTTGAATCACATTTCTTACTGTGGAAAAAAAAGAAAATTGCCATTTTCAAATTGTTCCAAATAAATGTATTTTTTTATGAAAGTATACCTCTCTGTCATGTACATGCATGCCTATGTACCTATGGGAATATGCCTTAGTCTCTTACTCTGTTGAGCAAGTTGCCCAATATATACTTTGCCGTACGAAAGCATCACTAGCTGAAAATAACTGATTTCCAACAAACGTATAGTAGAAAAAATATATACTAGTAGTAGTAATATTGAAGAATAGGCTATTTTCCGTGGGAAACTACGGAGCCCTGGAGTGGCCATGATGAGAAAAATTAATTATCTTGTTCAAACAAGATAATATCTTGTTTAAACAAGATAAGATAATAACTCTACAATTATGATCTTGGAAAATGAGAAGTTGACATCTTCAAACTTTTTCTCAAACCAAATTAAATGAATGCTACTTAACCACTCAATTATGTTAAGTGGTATTAACTTTTCACAGTACTGATATGCCCAAAATAAGGACAGCAGGTTTAAAGTGGTTCAACTTCAACATAATCAAAAGGCACTCACAGCTCAATTACACAAAGCACATGCACATGTTGTGCATGCCAACAAGCTTTTGCTCCAAAATCATTGCATCATTCACCCTGCAGTGATCAGAACATTACTTTACTCCAAAATGATTAACAGTCAACTGCAATGGCTAAGCAGCCGTGACCACACAGCTTTTTCTCTTTTTTCCCCCGTTTTTTGTGTGGACACGACCCCAAACACAACACAACACAACATCAAGTCTGATTCTAATGCCGACAGGCTCGCTGGACAAAGCAAACCAAACCAATAGCTAAATGCAGAATGCAATATGAAACATACCTGTGTGATATAGGCTAGCTATACTGACAAAGAAATGTTCCCTTTGATGTCACAGCAGGGGCCGTGGTTTTGATGTCAGGACTTTGGCTATGTATTGTCAAACACCACTCATGACAAGCAATAGCATAGTGATACAGAAAACACATGCACGTTACACACAAAGCAATAATGTTTTGGACATTGTTGAAATGGTGCTGTCCAGTGTCCATAGCTTATAACATCCAGTAAAAGCAAATCACATCACATCTGTGTGAAGTGAGGGGCGCTCTTATCATCATACATCAACATTTGTTTGTGTTTACAGTACACACACTCAAAGCTGGACAACAACAACATGCATTATGCACACTCTCCCAGGCAGCCTACTATAGGGCCATATTATACTGTTAAGAGCGCAGCGCGCGCGCGCGCGCACACACACACACACACACACACACACACGAAGACTGCAGAGTGCACAACAGCTAGTTTCTTTCAACTCGCTTCCAAATGACAATTCAGAAAAAAGTACAATATATTACTTCAATAGAGGGTATGCGTGTGACATCATCATCAAACCCGGAAGTTATGCAGGAATGCCTACTGACTGGCAAAAAAAACACTTTCTGGCCTTGACAACCCATGCATCCACACAGAAAAGTCCTATCTTATTGCATTAAACAACATTTTAAAAAATGTACTCACTTTGCATGTTGCTTTGCCACTCGATGTGCCATTCACTTTATGCACGCGCATACCCTCTATCACGTAGTTTAATCCATAATCAAGGGCAGCTGTGGAGTTGCCCAGTAAAGCTGAAGTCCTCAGGATACAACTGTTGTAGACTGTAGTAGCTCCTCTGCTGACTTCCTTTCTTTCCAAATACTTTGCAATAGATGTTTGAGGCTACTCTCAGAGAGGCTTCTCGTTTATATTTAATCATAAACAAAGACCCACGTTTCTGGGGTGAAGAAAAACAAATCTGCTGCATTCTAGAAACAAGGACATGACAGGCATCAGGCAGGCTGCAGGCATGACCAATCAATCTACAGATGGACAAACTAGGCATTGCCAGTGGCTACAGATCCAAATAAGAAAAGATGAATAAAAATACTCCCACTGCCATATTTTGCTAAATTGAATGCAGTGATTGCGTCCACATCATGTTATGTAATGACGCTACTGTCATAGGATTTTTTTTGTGGCTGGGCCATGCCGTTCAGACATAGACCTGGGCCAAGACAGTTATGATGACAACTCCATTGCACTTCATGGGGTCACTCAGTCCAATGGCGGCTCTTCTTCATAGACTTCTATTGGCGAATAGTGACAAAGGCCTGAACCGGAAGTTTATGGAATGCATTAGTCTATAGGCTTTACAGTGACAAACAAGTTACATGACCGGTCTGTTTTCTGCCCCCTCAATGTCGTAACTCTGTCTTATTCTATGGCTCAGGCCCCTGCAGCAGAACCTAACTGTTTACATGTTGCGGTTAAGCTCGACTGGTGCTGCATAGCCAAAATGTGCCAGGGTCAGGACCCCAATGACACTGAGACAGGAAATTTATTCACAAAACATTACGTTTGGGGAGGTCTGTGGGGAGCGTGAGGGGAAGCCTGGATGTGGTGAGAGGGTTTGGAGGAGAGGGTGGAACAAGGGGCCAGTGAGGCGCTCCAAAGGCAGACCCGTGGATTCATGACCGGGAAACCCCATGCAGCTGGGCTTTAACATTGAGCGCTCGGTTGCACTTCCGCATTTGACCAGATTCTGAGACGGTTCTTCCGGGTGCTTCAAAACGCCACTGAGCAACTTCCACTGACATGAATAGTGGGGGGGGGGGGGGGGGGAGCTTCGCACCAGTTCAGTCTCTATCCTTCTTTATACTCTATCTATGGGGTGGAAGGAGCGGTGGAGGAGACACTGTGCTGAGGATGAGAGAGCCTAAAAAAAACAGAGGACGCACGAAAAACACAAATCCTACAATACTGAAAACTCTGCCGATTACACTAACCACAGTAGTCAACGACAAAGGTGTTGGGTGCCGGTTCTCAGCAGCTTACAAATTGGCAGCTTCTGTTGATGATTGTAGAGCAGCTGGGCTGATTGAGACCAGCCACACCTGAGTTGGCTGAGGGAGACGCCTGAGGGACTAGGAAAGTGTGACACATTTCAAAGCTTCATTTTTCTTCCCTTTATTTGTCAATCACTCATAGAGGTACTGAGGTACAAGCAGCAACATGTTGGTGGGATATGTTCTGCAAAGACTATGCTAAGTAACACATCAATACAATATTACAAGATAATAATAAAATAATAGATAATATAAAAAGGCTACCTTTAAGACCATGCCTATAAACCAGATACAGAAAATACAAACATGTTCACACACAAAGCAGTAATGTTTTGGACATTACTGCTGTCCATAGCTAAAATAACATTTATCTATGAATGCACCAAGTCTCTGTGTGGACGTGCGTATGTAATCCACGTAACTCGAGAACTGTTCGCCCCACCGACTTCAAATTCAACACACGCATTCCAAAGGGAGTGTAGTGCCCGCCTCCCGGATATCACCCCTATATCTCCATATACACTATGGAGCTGGCCTGTTCCGACATCACAATGATTGTTCTGACATCACAATGCTGTTCTGACATCTGCAAAGACTCCATATTTGGGCATGCCTGACAAAGAACTCCATATATGGGCATATAAGGGACACATACTGTACATAATAACTGGGTGGGGCATGTCCTACTTGCAAGTAGGCCAGTGCCCAACGCCAACGGGCACCGCTCTATTCCAGTAAAAGTGAATATAACATTGAACCAGCAGAACCTTGACGTTTCTTCCTAAAGGGGAGTTTTTCGTTACCATTGTCGCAATATTGCTTGCTTGCTCTGGGTGGATCTTTGTTGGTTGTAAAGTGTCTTGAGACAACTTGTTGTGATTTGACACTATAATAAAATGTAATTGAATTGAATTGAACCTTCCAAAACCATGCCTAACCTTAAACCTACCAAAACCATGCCAACCTTCACCAAAACCATGTCTAACGTTAAGCCCACCAAACCCATGACGAAATGTAACACCACATTCTTATACCCCACTCATCAAATAGGCCTACGCCAAGGCCACTTGGTCAAGTGTCCCAGCCAGGTGACCCTTTCCAATGTCGAGAATGCCCTCTCTAATGTCATGTTTACATGCTAGAGGATGCCAGTACACTTCTAAAACGTATGAATGAAATGAGGACCATACGTATGTACTGTATAATCGCCATAGAAAACAAGCCAATATGTTGCCATTAAAATACTGACAAGGGAGATGCGCTGTCAGAAGCGGGCTTTATAGCCCTGTGAGGCACCAAGTCCCCGAAATGATCCGTCAGGTGGAAAGAAGCAGCTGGCAACTCCATGTGTGTATGAGAGGGGACGTGTGGCTGTCAACACCCTCCTCAAGACCACGGGATTGACAGTGACGGGGACTATATATGCATACGTGGGGGGGAAATTGGCAATAGCAAAGTGGCATGGAAGGTCAGAAGAGACTGATATGTGTAGTTGTTTTGTGTGAAACAAAACAGTATGCCAGTACCGCTCAGTTTGCCACAGCAAAATGGCCCTTTGTTTCTTTATTTTGCGTATTCTGGTCGGACCACTTTGACACGTCAATGGGGCATACCAATGTTCATCATTCTCTCGACTACCCAGAGAGCCTTTCTCCCATACTCATTGTAAATTAACACTAGGACCTTCCAATAGCTGTCCAGGGGATTGCATGTGGTCCACAATCAAATCGAACGGTGACAATCGCTAATGGATGATTCGCTGCACACTAATGCCACACTCAATGAAAGAAAAAACATGCTCATCAATTTCACACTGCTGCTAACACAATATTGCTGTGGGCTATAATTGTTGTGGGACATTTTTCATTCAAGGTGTTACCCTGTCTATGAAAGCCTCCTCGAGTGCAAGTGAGTGTGTGGGTGTGTGTGTGTGTGTGTGTGTGTGTGTGTGTGTGTGTGTGTGTGTGTGTGTGTGTGCTGATTTCCTAGTAGGGAGGGGATAATTAATTTGTTGCACAGTGGGAGAGCTATGGAACTATTCCATTAGAATCACTCCAGGCTACTTTCCATTGTCCTCTCAGTGGGCCCTATGGCATTATGCAAATTGTTGCAAGGAAACTTCTGAGGTTATGCTAAGCAACACATGCTACAGATAAAGTAGGAAAGGCAATGGATTGGACAAATTGAAAATGTCCGTATCAATCAATAGCCTTGCATTCTCATTTTTTCATTTCATTTAGTCGAGCACCTCACTATTGTGTTCACTCTGCATTCAGTAGCTGGTACTTCATCAAGTCTGTTGATTTGCTAAGTCAAATGTCAAACACTGTTGAACTCGAGAATGAATGGTCTTATATTGCTTATATGGCCTATGAAAAACAGTGGGCTCTACTTTACAATGGATGTTTTTGCTTAATTTGTCAACTTTTATTATCTGGTGCAAGATACAAACAAATAATATCAAGCCACAAAATAACAAGCCACAGAATAATCACAATATGCTTAATGAATGAGTTTCCAGCCATTTGGCAAATATAAAAATGCCCTAGTTCACATTTTAAACATGTAAATCAATAAACACCTGCCTCAAGTTTTTCGAAGGAAAACATGCAAATATGTACAGTCCAGTCCTATTAAAAATTAAAAAAGTCCTATAAACAACAAGCAGAGAATAAAACACATCTTCTGATAATCTGTTTTAAGAGACCATAACGGATTCTGCCTGATGGAGGACGTTATGCTTGTTTATGCCTCCATCTCAATCACATTGAAGAAGCATGAGGGAGCTTCCAGTCAATTTGTCTTACTTACGTCTGATTCTGACAACACTTATAAAGGAAAGTTTGATGAACAATAACAATAACGACCAACCAAAGGCAACCGTCGCTCTGTGCGTAGGTAGAGCCCTGTCTGTCTCTCTCACAGGAAATGAGACAAGCAGATCGTCAGAGCCTTTTGATTGTTTTCCTTGGAGGTATAGTAAAAACCTCGTTCAAACCAAAGCGTAACCTCTTCTGCATCACTGTAACCTCAGAAAGCAGACAGCTACAAAGACATTGCTATTGTCACAAATTCACAATAGATATAAGGGCCCAGACTGAGAGTAACTCTACAATAGAAAGTAAGATAACTTTTACACAACTTGAGAGGAGAGACATGCTTGTAGTAGGCTACAGGTACATCTCTTTGTTGAATGAATAAATGTCAAATACATTTTAAATGCCAGGTACTCTTGAGAAAGCTTCAAGGATTTTGCTGCAACCTTACCTATACAGGTCAGTTTGAGGAAGCCGTCATAAAACAGAACATAAGTTGGGGATTTTGTTTGTGGCAAAACATTACATGCATTGTACTTTCCAATGTTGCGTGTTTGCTGCGCTAGAGCAAGCTAATGTTTGCTGCATTGCAGCTTCTTATTCAAATAAGATTCAAATTGTGTTCTCCTTTCAGGTGCAACCATAAATACGAGACAACCTGCTTTGTTTTAAGAAGTCTACTCAATTTGGCTTTGCATCAGTCAAGGAAATAATCTATATCAGTGCAACACTGATACAGATGCAAAACATACACTGTATGTTTGATGAGGGTTCCTATACTACAGTATAGTACTGCTTCTTAGAATCTGTATAATGGGTGGCCATATTATACAGCCAAGAGACACCATTACCATATACATTATGTGGTAACTTGTACAATGTAGTACACTGCAAAATCTTGTGTTAATTTCCCTCTGACCCTTATGGATCAATTTTTACACTTTACACTTGAAATTAATAGCCTGGATTATGCAGTGTGTGATTTAATGTAATGCCATCAAAGTTGCTCCAGTAAATCAGGTCTGGCATCTCCCTATATCACTTTAATCTACTGCTCTTATGTTTGTTTTGACGTGGTACATCAGATTTTATGTTACAATGGGGCAGGTTTTATGAAATACACAGATGTGGGACAAGGGTAGAGTCCTCCTCGGTTTCCTATTACAAACTTCTGATAAGATTACCTGATTTTACAAACCATATTGGAATCCGGCTCACTCCTTGTCTCACACCAGATAAGGTGTGTACGCAGTTAAAATATCTCCACATCACAAAAGTGAGACCAGAAACGGATAGCTTGAAATATTACGATAAATCTGTGTTGTTATCTCTTGGAGAAGACATATTGCTGTGACCAGCTAAGACAAATAACCTCTCCAGCTCCCTCATTTTCGGATTGTACAATATTTACACGAATAGATCAATGTCCTTGCAAAAATACATGTATTTCAAGTCAAAAAACTGTCCCCCTTTTTCAAGGAGCAAGTATAAATCTGTACACTCTCCTCGGAGGCTTTGGGCTGCACAGTGTGAACTGGTCCATCCATGCATGGGCAGGAAAACACTCGAGACCATTCACTGAGACCATGGTTTCATAGCTCGCTGGAAGTAACTGCCAAAGAAGATGTATTGCTTTCGAGTCGGCCATAGACTCCCAACATTAAAACACATGGGGCGCTTCATCAGGGAGCTTGATGTCTGTGTGAGATGGCAGGTAGCCTGGCGAGGGAAAAGAGAGAGAACAGACAGTGGGGGAATTTTATGTAGCGACATTTGCATACAGGCGTATTTCCACATGCACAAACACATCTATCTTGGATGGTAGCAGGCAGCTATATTGTTTAGCTGTGTGGGTAAAAGTATAAATCAATCAATATTTCCTTTGATGAAAATGCTTTCAACACTCCGCTACCTTCCTGAAGCACTAATTAATTTATCGGGACCAAATAACTGCTGCTGATATTCTCTGCACATTGCCTCACACGTGTGAATTGTTGAGTTACAGGTATCTGTGATTTCTAAAAGCATGTAGCGTTAAAAAAGCAGGTCAGCAACTAAAAACTGTAGGCTACAGTATATTGGAAAAACATATCAATACAATGATATACAGTACTTGGGGCACAATATAAATATAAAAAACACAGACACTTTTCCCACAAAATAGTGAATGCTGTGTGAGAACTGCCTGTATTATCCTCTGTTGTATGACAGTGTCCGAGGGGCCAAAAATAGAAGATCTACAAGCTCTAAAATAGATCTAAAATAGCTCACAACGAATCGTGATGCAAATGCGTTGTGAACACATTGCATCGTGATTCGTTGTGAGCTATTTTTGATGAGGGACACCATCGTACGACTAAGTATAAAACAGGCTTAAAGAAATAAAAGGGAGACTTCTTGTACCTATACTTTGTGAGTCCAACTTGATGTTCACATGTTCTTGTGAGGTCATAACAGCTCCCCCAGGGCTTGGGATGGCTATAGAGGTCACTGCCGGGATGACCTCTTGTTCTTTTTCTGGCTGCTCCGTTGTGTATGTATTGATGCCAGGAATCTTCCTGCAGTGGAGAGGAAAGAAAAAACCCAAAAATGCTTGGAGCTGAAAAGGCAGGGTGATGGAGGAGAGGGAAGAAAACAACTCTGTTTCACTAAGGCCATTCACTAAGCATGAAAAGTGTAATATTCTATTTTTGACTGGTGTGGACAGCAGAGCATTGCTGCATTGTGTTTTGTGTTCCAAAGGGCAGTGCACTCTCACATTTTGGCATGGTGCACCGGATCCGTTCTCAATCTGTTTTTCATTCTTCATTCCATTTTCTACTTTTGACATACAATCTTTCATTGGCAATTCCTGATGCTGCTTCATTGATGTTGTTCTGCAGGTCTCATGGTGTTTTTTCTGCTCCCGTTCACGTAAAATAATGCAGTCTCCAAGTGTCACGTTTGACTTCCAGTAAGTGAAAAATAACATTTGTCCTTACATGCGTTATTGTTGCCGAGTGAATTGTCACACGACAGACGACACTTTGTCACCAAAGCATTAAATCAACACAAAATGTTGCACAAAAAAGTGAAAATAGCCCATCTGTTAATAAGCACTCAACATTTCGCGTTGCGGTGCGCTGTGAGGATGTAGATTTGCTATTTTCACATTTGTTTGTGTGTGATAATTTTATACCTTAGAAAGAGGTTAAGATAATTCAAGGATGCTGACAGACTACTGTGGGACTATAGAGCGTTTTCCTTTGCAGAGGGCTGTACAGGATGATGTTTATACCATGTGAACCCCCACCCAATGCTGTATAATATATGTTGTCTCAGGACTTATCTCTTCAACCTTTCCTGCCATTCTGCAGTGTGCGACTCACCCTGAATGACTGTGTTTAGCATTTCCTAAAGGTCAACCCTCACATTGTCAGATAGATGAATATTGATAACTGCAGGACTCTGGCACTCATTCAGGTCTCCGGGAGAATTGATTAGACTGTCATTCGTAGTAATATTCTGCAGATTGAGACAGAGGAGAATTGTCTTATTCCTCGGGCTATTATTGTGTCGCTGATGTCCATAACTCTGAATTATATAGAGTCTGAAACCGTTTCAGAAAGTTTTAGGAGCTGAGAACTGAGGTGCTTACTCTGAGGATAATGGGACTGACTGATTATAACTTGGGCCATTATGCAAGGGAATCTATATATATATATTTACTCCAATGAGAGGAGAGCCTGGAACTCCTGACTTCATCCTTGTTAAGTTCTCTGTTTGACTTTGCGGTTTAGTGTCACTGTATGTTACATTCAGGAGGATACTGTACCTTTTAAACTTGTATATTACAAATACGGCCAAGCCCATCAGTACGACTGAGACTAGCATGATGACTGCAGCACCATTGTGGCGGCCATCACTGCTGTCCACAAGCGGGGCTTTGACAAATAAAGAGACACAATGCAAATGCTGGTCAAATGTAGGAGAGAACACACATTTTTAAGTCAAGCAAATGTGAAGATTTGTCAAGCATTACAGAGATGGCATGCCACAATATAACTGTAATATAAGCTGTTCCCCTCTGGGAACAACCGCAAACTAAGGGCAGGTTTTGAATGGAAAAGGTTATAATGTTACCTACATACATTTCCTGAGTGGAAAGAGATACATATCTTCACTGTCGGGAAGAAACCTTGTATCTAGATTTATTTAATATTTTTGCTTTTTTCATGCCCTGTTACACTTCATTGTGTTACGCAGTGTGGTGCAATATATATGAGTGAAAATAGCCAATATACAAGCTCATTACGCATCACACTGTGACACATTGTGACTAAATAACTACTTTGGATCCATTCGGAACACAGGTATTGTTTTTCCATATCCTGAAATGTAATGGTTTTGGATATACAAGGTTAACACCCAACAGCGACGATATGGTGTTGAACATAACTCATCCTATGCAAATCGACCCAATACTAGGGTTTTTACAATTTCATGCCCCTTCACTTAAAAAAAAAAAACATTGTATGGGAAGGTAAATCTTTATGCCTTCAGGTGCGGTGCGGTGGACTTACCTGGAGACAAACGAGCTGCGTAGACATTCACCTTTACCCCTGGCCTGACTGTGAACCAAATAAGGTCTTGGTTGAGGGCACTTAACAAGACCTGGGAAAGCTTGAGGGGTGGGAGGAGGAGGGAAAGACAAGCGTCTCCGTTAGCAGCACTGGCAGCGCCATTACATGGTCATCAATATTTTAACCTCAAGTCATTTCACCCAGCAGTGTGAATTATGAATCATAATTTTTACTTGCTGCTAAAGAGGAGCAAGCGTTGATATGACATGTCACGGAGAACTAAACCATAAGTCAACTTTAGCTGCATAGAACCGTTAGGTTAGAACGTCATCTATATCTGGCTTGGCCTTAAGACAACAATGGTTGTGAGATCACTGATATCATCTATTACCATTTCCATTGACGACACAGACTCCTTGATCTACAGTTCAGGTATGTATGGCGTGTGTTTGTATACTTGTTCACAAAATTAATCTACCCATTAGGTGATTTTAAAGCTCACTGATTCGGGACAAATTGGAAATCAAGTCATGTTCTACGTAATATAAAAATTCCTGTTTAAGTTTTTTTCTTCATTTGTTCACTCTAAAATGCCCCCGAGTTCCCCTGCTCTTCACACCTAAATGAAGCAGTCATTTAACAGGAGACCAAAACGCCTTCCCAGAACCCATTTGAGTCCTTAGCCATGCACCGGTAATTCCATCTCGCTCTTTCTAAAATCTTTCCACTGGTTAAAATTAGACTGCTCTACACAGTATGAATAATTACTTTTTATTCTAGTGGCATATCAGGGTCAGTAAATCTATTACACATTTTAATAAGCTGCTCCAGACATCACATCACACGCATATGCCAACACAAACACACGCACGTCGCACACACACACACACACACACACACACACACACACACACACGGGCGTCCACGCAGTTGCACTCGCCACACATATGCAATGCACACTAACTCGTTCATTGAAGAAGAACATCAGTGAATTGAAGATTTATTACCCTATTGTCTGTAAGGCTCTGCCAGCCAGGTAATCAGACAGGCTTTGGATAAATACATCCCTTTAATTCCCAATACAGGCTGCATGCCCCACCGTTTGTCTCCTTTCTCGAAAGCAGCAATTATATGATGCATCAATGTAATTAAATACCTATTAACTTAGTTCAAGTCTAACTCTGAGCCAGAGGAATTGAGTTTACTGCTAATATATGGAGCTTCTATCTGTTAAGATGCACAAACGAGCCTTGTGCCGGGACACAGAAGTTCGACAACAGCTCCGGTTTATTGTTTCACATACATATTTCATAGCTTTCTAAGGCAACCAAAGCAATAAACAGCACAGCAGAATATCTATGAGTCAAAGCTCCATGTTGCAAAAAATCTAAGGGCGCTATAATGATCATAAAGCATGATGATTTGAAATGTTTATGGGCCCCATATAAATGAGTAAAAATTCATACAAGTATATGATAGTGAAGTTGTGAGGTATACCTTACTGAGATTTAAGAATGAAAGTAATTTCTACTGATGTGAGGGATGCTGCAATACAGTATCTAGTTGTATCTGGATGGGAAAAGATTGCCCTCTGGTGCTCAAGTTGTATGTTACATTGCTAGTGGAGAAATTAATGTAATAGTGCACCTCTATCTCTAATAAAATAACATTAATTATCTGTGTGATTAAAGCAATGAATAGGGAAAAAATCTCATTATTAAAAAATAACCATGAAACCACTGACATAATTGAGTATTATCAAGGGAACTGTGTTTTCTAGTTATGTGGCTAAATGAACAAATCTAAACGATTTACGTTACCTTTGCATGATTACACCATGTCAGTACTGTGGATGCAATTATAATTTCTGGAGCTATAATGAGAACAGTATTCTAATAGGCAACATTTTCTCACTTGATTCCACCACCTACTGTAGTATTATGGCTGGTGGGTCAAACTATAGCCTGCCCTAGAACATATCAGTGACTGTAGTCGATACCTTATGACTGTATGTTAATAATAATAATAATAATAATAATAATAATAATAAAAACAAGGCTTTTCAAAAAAAGATAATTTAAAGTATATTGTATGTTTACAAAAAACTAAATTAAAACAAAGTTTTATTTTATAACTAAACTTAAATTGAAGTAAAAAGGAAAAAAAACGAAATAAAATTAAAATAACTCTAATAACCGTGTAAGAGTTCGGTTCAATCTTTAGTTTTGAGATTCATGATTATGCCGTGCCTACAACTGTTAAGTTCCTAAAATAGAAACATAATAAACAATGTCCCCTTGTCCTCTGTCTCTTCATCACTTTGTTACTCTACATAGTGTATTTATAAAGGATAATGCAAAGGCACTGCCAGTGACAACATTAGCTGGGTCTAGCTTTTCTATAAGTCAAAGACAAAGGCACCTTCACAGGAAAGCAGTAAAGTGATAAGGCATCCATAACACATTTACACATCTGTAAATTCATAGCACTTACTTTATAATACAGCTGATGAAATAGAACAGGCTTGGATGGATGTATTTTATTTTTATGTTCATTTACTCTACACTACAGTATAATGACATGCCCAAAACAAGGATACCAGGGTTAATGTGGTTAAATTGACACTCAAGATTTGACAGTACATTTTGAGACTGTGATGGTTCGTTAAATAGACGTTGTGACAGTACCTGATCTAATTGTTCCCACTTGCCATCTGGTGATTCGTCCTTTGATCTCTTCTCAGGAACAATGAAAAACTCTGCTGCCGTGGGTAAACCAGGAAGTACTGAGACCAACAGCTGGTCTGCACTGATTCCTGTGATCTTTAGAAAACACACACACACAAAACAAAATCCTAGTTTTAGTTCACACATTTGATTTGTGTTGTATGGTCTAGCCATAGTGAAGACCAGCAAAGACTATGCTTTTCTGGTTTTGTTTTCTAAAGGTCATAGGAATCAGTGAATTTCTGTGACCTTTAGAAAATAAATGGTGAACTTGTCAGAATAATATGTTCAGTGTAAAAAATGCCCTTTAAGGATATTTTTTATAGCCTGGAAATGTTATGCTACAACAGGCTACAGTTTTGACACCCTCAGAGTTAATTTAATACTACTGTACTGAAGGCACAATGCTAATGTGTAGAACCTTAATTCCCTTTTTTTTTGTATTGTAGACATGGTATTGGTATCGTCTAGCCTCAAATGGGATTGGGTGGCGCTAACTATATGAACGTCTTCAGTATTCTACTTCAGATGTCATCTATGTACAGTAAGTACCTGTCAGTGTCAGGATATAGCATACAGATCAAGTTAAACATTCAATTTGACAGTCTATGGTAAAGGGCAAAGCTTTTAAGTGCATTTGCGCCGTAACCAGAGGTCTGCTGTCAACGTCCTGGTGTAAACCATGGTAATATATGACAAGACAGAAGGTCAGAGTGAATGTTTCATACCGAGGGCCACTGTGAGATATATATAACTCGGTATCCAGGTCTTTTACATAACCTGCTGCTTTTTTGACATCGATGGATAGGAAAACTGGAGGCACTTTGGCACTTTACCACGAAATATTCACTCTCCATGCCCATGACATGAGGATTTGATGTCTTCTCAAGGCTGAAGTCTTGTGGCTTACAGCGGCTTGGTGGGCAAATGGCAACCATTGTGTGTGGGCGTGCTTCTACTGGCCTTCAGTGTTTAACAAGTTTACGCATGTAATACTGATGAGCATTTTTCTGTCTGTGCTTTCTAGACCAGAGCTTAGTGGTTTGTTTTTTTGTCCCTAAGCTATTTCAAAAATAAATATATTTGCAAATGTAACCACTTTCACCCTTGAGTCCCTAGCTATTTTGGATATTTCATTATATTGCAAATTGTATAAATCTTTCACAAAAACAACAACAATGGAATCATCCACATCCTGAGCATGGCCCCCCCTGGGATGTGGCCTCTTATGTCAGTCATCAGTCCAAAACTTATATGACATATACCCACTACACCTCAGACGCAAATATTGTACTTTTGAATGCCACTACAACAGTTAAAACTTGAATTACTAGTTACTTTGTAGGTTTTGATTATTATTATTACAAAGCATACATTAACCGATTCAGCCTACTATATACTTCAGCTATTTAAAAGTAGCCGATCTACAAGCACACAACGCGGTGCAATGCAACGCATTAGCTTGTAGACCAGCTGCTTTCAAATTATCTTTTTCCTGAAAACTTGTGAAATGGGACATTCTACATAATAAGTACTTTTACTTTTGGTATTTTAAGTATATTTTGATTGATTTCTCAAGTAAATATCAGACTTTTACTTTATAGTATTTCTACATTGTGCTATTGATACTTTTAACTGAAGTGTACTTCTACATTGTGCCATTGATAGTTTTAACTGAAGTGTACTTCTACATTGTGCTATTGATACTTGACACTTTCCACCACTGCATATTGCTCAAGAGGAAAATATTAAGAGGCACGAACTCCACTTTACTTCCTGTATCTGCGTGAAGGGGGTGGACACATTATTAGGAGACGGGAAGAATGTTTGGGGTCTATTCATTTCCAATTGGAGAATGAATGTGACCACAGCTTATGATCCATTCTTTAACTCCATGGTCACTGAATTAAATACTGGACCCAATCATCACAAGGCACACAATATTTCCAAGATATTCACTAAAATGGCTTCTTTTAAGCGAGACAAATCAGGAGAGAATCTACTTTGTTATCGACCTTTCTTTATCCCAGCAACAAACTCTCCTGAGATTTGAGAGGAGTCCGGAAGCGTCTCTCTGTCCATCTGCAATTTGATGGATGACACATAGGGGGCTCTGGCCCCATATTTAAGATGAGAAATGTGAATATGTGCATATTATAACGTGAAATTAAAATTAAAAGTGAAATAAAATGTGTGTTCCCATGCTTACTAATATAATTGTCTCTATTGGTTGATGGGTGCTGATTTGTGAAATGCGCATCATGTAACATTTGCCATAATGCTCTCAATGCTCATCCACATCAGTCAAGAAAGATGGATGTGAAAGAATGTGTTTTTAATTAAAATAACTAGACCTTACCCGTTCTGAATATATGAACACCAAATTATGTACAGTGTGGGTTATGCGATGTAATAGATCACATTACTGATTGGGAGGAAATTGTCCTGTCTCACTCAGGGGGGCAGTGAAGCCAGTAGGAAATCCTGACTTCCTGAAAGTTCATATAATGGCCTGTTGTGGCGCTGTCATTGGGCCCAAAAAACCCCATAGCTCCATAGAGGTCCATGTATTTGGGCCCAACTTCACCTAGACTGTATTACCTTATTAAACATGGTCATTAATACTTTCTGCTTCCAGTCACTAGTTTAAAGTCTCATTTCTCATGTCATAATATTGTTTTAGGAAAATTATGGTCCCATTTATTAAAAAAATGTCGAGTATGTTCTGAGGGGCGTGGCTACCTTTACAGTCTATGATCGGGATCCAACCCCCGCTCGAGTCAAAATAAAAACAAACGAAGAAGAAGGGGGGGAAGTCCCGCCTCGTTGTCTGGACCAGCCAATGGCCAGCTGGGCCCAAACGGATCTAGAAAGATGGCGATTTACAATTCAAGGACTCGCAGGCATGAAGCCTGTCAGTCCTTGAATTGTAAATCGCCATCTTACGTCCATATCAGACCCGGAGAACGCTTTGTCCATATTTCTTTTACAGTCTATGGTCTCACTATAGCGCAGGTAGGCTACGCTGAAACAGACAGACAGACAGACAGACAGACAGACAGACAGACAGACAGACAGACAGACAGACAGACAGACAGACAGACAGACAGACAGACAGACAGACAGACAGACAGACAGACAGACAGACAGACAGACAGACAGACAGACATGACAGACATGACAGACATGACAAGGACTTTAGCTGTTAAAGTTAAATAAAGGCAGATCTATCAGTCGGGCTTGAACGCTCATTATAGCAGCTATCAGTTACAACTGACCTGAACCATGGAGCTCTTGACAACTCGGCCGATGTCCTTTCTCCACTCAGCCACCCCGGGGTTCAGCTCATCCAGATTAGAGGAGAACGCCAAAATGTGTGACTGGAAATATTCTGCAGTGAAACAGAGACAGAAATGCATTTGACCGAATGCGTAAAACATAAACAAGAAGAATATCTCTGGCGAATATTTCAGAATTTCACATAAAAATTGCCCGGCTGATTGGTTTATTTCTGGAACACAGAAAACACTGTGACCCAGGTGTATAGCACCCTTTAGCGGCTGTGATGTCACAGGGGTGCCCTGGGCGTGGTCATAGCTGTGGTGTACCATTATTAAAGGGACACTTCACCCTTTTTGCAAAAAAATATATGTTAATGACGTTTAGAAGCTTTAGAACACTTTCCTGGGGGTCTTTATGTGTGTAATATGTGGTTTTAGATATTTTAGATTGTAGCAGTGAACCTGTTGTCTCTGATGTCATGGACACTGGGCTCACTTCCTTCCTGGACTACATGTTGTCTCAGTAAGACAGCTCTCCCCCCTATCCACAAGGAGGAGCAGTGCACCAAAGAATTATGGGAATTGTAGTCCAGGAACGTAGTGAGACCAGTGTCCATGACATCAGAGACAACAGGCTCACTGCTACAATCTAAAATATCTAAAACCACATATTACACACATAAATACCCCCAGGAAAGTGATCTAAAGCTTCTAAACGTCATTAACATATATTTTTTGAAGTGTCCCTTTAAGCGCAGCTTTAGCTACACCTGGCCTACAAGGCACTGCTCAATGGATTTGTCTGTTTTCTCTTGGTCAGGCCTCTAGGGAGTGTGGTGCAAAGTTTCACACTGCTTGGCCCAGTTATAGGTAAAAACCACCATGAGGCAGATTTGAAGAATGTAGGACCTAGTGGGAATGTGTGGGCAATCAGACAAATTGTTTTTTCTTCTTCAAACTTTGGAAGCCAACCTTAACCATTCAGGATGGAATATGACATGATATGATCCGTCTTGATCACATCACTAGAGATATTGTGTACCGATTTGCATGATGAGAAAATATGTAGGAGTAATATCGGAAGTCAAAACATTTGTTTTGCAAAAATCGGCCTCCTGGCGGGCCAGGCCAATGTGAATTATTTGGTCCTCCCTCCGGGGAGTATGTGAGCACAGTATTTGGCCAAAGGTTCCGGAGAGTCGCTGTACACAGACGGGCGTACGTATGTACGGACGGACGGACACACACACACACACACACACACACACACACACACACACACACACACACACACACACACACACACACACACACACAGACGGACGGACGGATAGTGGCGAAAATATGGTCCCTGCAATGCCTTCAGCCTGGCGGAGACAACTATTCATAAGGTTGATGCCTTTATTTGCTGTGAAAAATCAACCTGATTTTGAATACGAATTGAATTGAATTAAAAACACCCCCAGTGTGTAAGGACCTTCAGAATGAAGCCCATCCGAGTGTTAGGCAGTTTGACGCCAGCCTATATTAGATCACCACCACTGCTGGGTTTGTGTTGTACACAGAAACAGGGCCTCACCATAGACAATCACAGTCCCTTTGTCCTGAAGGACAGTACTGCCGAGCAATGCCTGAACAGTGACTGTGTGAACTCCCTCTGTGTGGAAAGTGAAGGACATCCCTCCCTCCAAAGACACCACAGGCTGACAGAGAAACAAAGAATAAAATGGATTCATAAATATAGCTCACATGGAATGCCGCCCTGCGGCTATAAAGTTGGTACAGTAGCAGCAAAGACCAATTTATACTTGATTGTGCGCCGGTGTCACACACCGTAAATAGCAGCTCTACAAGCACACATCACACTGTGCCAAGTTCCAGTGGTGGAAAGTAACTAAGTACATTTACTTAAGTTTACTTAAGTAAATTAGAGTACCTTTTCCACCACTGCCGTGGGGCACAGTGTGCAACCAAGTATACCATTAAGACATTAAGTAGTGATAAAAAGTACAAGACTGACCTCAGTTCTGTTATTAAGCCACCAGTAATAGGTGACTGTCCCTGCATTGCTGGGATGCAACACCGTGCTCAGGTTAACTGGTTTGTTCCTGACGACCACCGAGGGAGCCAAGAGCTGGACCTGCTCCAGTCCACCTTCAGTAGCATAATCATTAGATTATCATTATGACATTATAAGTATGCATGATATAACTACTTATGCACTATCTCACACTGGTGACTGGTGAATGCTGATAACAGAAAGGCTCAACGTTTCTTCCTCACTCACAGGTGACGTGGAGGTAGAGGAGCACCCGGTCAGACCCCAGACTGTTCCGTGCTGTAGCAGACACTTGGTAGATGCCCACTCTACTGTAGACGTGCTCAATGCCGTCCTCAATAGAGCTAATGTTAGCGTAGGATACGGTCGTACCATCACCAAAGTCCACTGTTATGCTTGTTGACGAGCCGAGGCCCTATAAGAGTAGAATGTACACAACACATTATTACACTGAATTTTGTTGTAGCTATATTTTGAGAGTGCCACAATTGCCAAGAGAGTGTGGGGCTCATTTATCTCCACAGCAATTAAGCTGGTGAATGTACACCTGAAGATAATATCTTCAGGCAATAACGTGTCTGTCTGATATGTTGTTGCCTCTGACACTGCTACACAACATGGCCTTTGTTCCAATCACGCTCAGAGGCAGTAACAATAAAGCTTAATTTATACTCGCACAGTGGTATCGCTTGCTGACAAGAATGCATCTTAAAGCTTTGAAGATGTGTTATTATCATCATACTCCATCATACTACGGAGTATAAGGGAGACAGCACTGAAAAGACCCACTTCCTAGAAACCAGCAGGTGGAGTCAGGGAGCATGTCACAACTCTCGGCATCTTTCTTGTCCTGACTAAAATGCCCAATTCTGCTGGTTCCACTGAAAATGGGCCTGTTGTTTAGATTTGATCAATTCCACTTTGTGGTTTAATATATCATGTGTTGTGCTGTGTAGGTGAATGTCGTGTGTTGAATGTTCTGCTTTGTTGTAATTTGCGTTATGTTTCACGGTAAATGCTATTATGAAAAAAATATATATTATTTATTTATTTTCAACATGGATTCAACTATTCGGGAATAGGGTTTAAGTGGTTTGCCAGTATTTAACCTTTTTTACCCACACATTCTCTGCTAAAAAGCATTTCGAGTTTGAAAAATACATGCCAATGCAGGTCAACAGTTACTGCTTTTGATGGACCAGCAGTACCACTGGTGAGGTCAGCAAGAAAAAGTAAATTAGAGAACATTATATATGCATCAAGCTGTGCTACATGACATGTAAAAGTGATTAGAGTTGAGAGTGTATGCCATTAGTGTTAATCACTATGAAAATGCTTTTACTGTAAGTGCACTGTGTGCTTAGATAATAGAATGCTATAGCCTGCATGTCATTCTCACACTGCAGATGTGAGAACTCATTATTTTGTGTTTGCTATTGCATCCCTGTAGAACTTCACACTATAGCTAAGTTTCACAGTAGCGAATATGCAGTGCGATATTAGTCTGACAACATGGAGATATGTCTATTTGATCACAAAACAGTGTATAAATCAGCCATCATAAAGTATTGTAGTAGTGTTTAGAAATTGTCAACCGCCCGAACCGGGTACTCAGTGACTCAACACACCTATGGATGGTTGGCTCAACAAAGTGGCCATGACTTGGCACTGAAAGAAAATATATAGTAAACATTGCGGTTGGCATTCGGTCAGTGAGTTTATTTGGAAATGGAGAAATAGATAACAACCGTTTAAGTGAACAGCTACTATACCTGAGCATTACTAATATATGGACTGCCCTCTGTGAGTTGAGTCATTTATGTGACAAATCTCATGCATTATCATTGTTTTGTGCAATCACAAATTATCAATGCGAATTTCTAAAACTATTAGAATTACTTCTGTTAGGCTAATTATTGTATTTGTACCATGTGTGTATTTGTGTGTGAAACAAAGGCATTAATCAGAGGGATTACATGTACCAGCACTCATGGAAAAGTCCTTCAGGCACTTTGTATTTATTTGGCACGGGCAGCCACACAGAACAACAAACACATTTCGGCACACAGCCTTCTTAACCATCGAAGAAGGCTTTGTGTTTTTCTGTTCTGGGAGCTGCCCATGCCAACTAAGTACAAAGTGCCTGAAGGACATTTCCGTGAGTCCCGGTAATCCCTCTGATTGTAAAGAACTTTTCTAGACTGTGCACCCACCCGGTAAAGAAATTACCAGAAGGAACATGAGTAGCGCATGCTCTTTAACTCGCAAAGGATGTAATGCCATGCAGTCCTAATCATCAAAACGATTAGCAGACATCCAAGAGTAAGCAATGCATGTCTTCATCTAGTCCATGCATCTGAGGCACAAGCAAAATGTTGATTTTGTGTAGCCCACTAATTATAGTTATCTTTTCTTGTAATGAACAATCAACAACTCTTCTTCCTTTGTTGATATGTCAAAGATGTATGGGGGGACCTGATTGGGCTATGAACCAGGGTGGGTGGATGTAAGGAGCAGCATAGCCTCTAGGGACTGCTAGTGGGGCTTTTAGACTTGTCTTACTTATTCATGTTTTGCCAATTATGGCTATGGAATCTCTATACATTCATGCTATACACAAAACTCTCAAAGGGGACTGAACATAGCTTTCACTACACCGCAGAGCATATGAGCGGAGCATGAGCGCGAGCGGAGTGACAGGAGTGGGGTTTTAAAATGGGTCAGAGCAGCGATGTCCGCCTGCCGCTCCAAGCCGCTCTGGGCCCGGGACGGCGGGACGTGCACCACATGTTTGAGTATGTCCGGTGCGCAAATTAAGGTGAGTGACGGAGAGGGGGGGAGCATTTGTACACTCTCAGAGTTAAATTAACGTGACTCTTTACAGTACGTGAATTTCTATACTATGTACGAAATACACAGTATTTTGAGGTGAGAGCAGCACCTCTTCCAGGAAAATCAGGAACGAGACATTCTTCCCCAGAGTGGCTACCATGGTTCCCTCGCTGGTGAGAAGCTGGAGCCCCCAGGGGGCCTGACTGGGACATCTCTGTCGCCTGGGGCTGTACCTCCACAGGGTCCCCGCTGTGCAGTTGTTGGACAAAGCCCTGCGATATCTGTGACACCCGCCGTTGAAGGAGCACACAAAGAGAATACAGGTAAAAGCACTGCACACTCACAGATCCGAAAAATACAGATCAGTGCACAGAGTCAGACACAAGCAGAACGACACACTCACACCTGGACACTGCACAACCTCTATCTGCTTGCCATACTGTACATTTACTACACATATGAAAATGCACATGCATAGAGAGCCACCGAGATGCACACACACACAACACAAACACACACTTTCAGTCACGGTCTCTCTCTCACACGCACGCACACACGTCGTACACACAGAGGAAATAATAAATACAAGCAATTAATTTGTAGTCACACCTCCCTTTTTGTGGGCCAAGAATCATTACTGGCTAATGTATAATTCTGACCTGTTCCTGTACAGAATGACTGGAATTGAAAGACTGAGCTCACAGTGCTGTTTGGTATTCAAGCGCGGTCTACTTCTATTTCTACTTCTTTCCTCTGTCAACACAGATGCATTTGGTGTACCCGGTGGTGTTGAGGAAAGTGTCTCCAGTGACACAGTCTCTGGATGCGGTCGATGGAACGAACCAGAACGCTGGGGAACAGCTCCCATCAGGCTGCCTCTGGAACCCATAGTCACTGTGTGGATTAGAGCATAAAACCCACAAGGCAATGTCAAAAAGCAGTGGTTTTCAACATTTTCAGGCCGTGACCCACAAAAACAAGTGAACTTGGGTTTTTTATAGTATAGTTTGCCTTTGATACAGTACTGGTCTTTTCTTTCTTTCTTATTTTGGGGGGGGGGGGGGGGGGGGGGTATTAAAAGGTCTTAAGTCACTTCACTTCATTTTCTTCCCAATTTCCCAACCCCCCCCCCCCCCCTCTTTCTGTGTGTGTGCTGTAGACCTTGTCGCTGCCAACCCACAATGTTGGCACTGTCACCGTTTGAGGAGGGTGTAGAAAACCACGTCGCCCCTCAGATACACATGGAGTCAGCAGCTACTTTGTTTCACATGACAACAAGGAGTTTCACTGGAAGGGCACAATGTGCTTTGTGCACAGAGATTCACAATCTCCCATCCCTGCTGAAAAGCAACCAACAGGTGTCGCTAGTGCAGCGATAAGAATACAATCCGCTGGCGGCTTCCCACCCGTGAACACAACTGCCAATAATAGGGTTCTTTGGAGCACTCGGTCAAGCCCGGAGGCACTGCTGCCAGGAAGCAAACCTAGGGCCTCTGCGGTGGCGATTGAGTGCATTGAACATACATACATACATTAAAAATAACTGTATCTCCTGTGGTTAGAGAGGGATATATTCCTGCACAAGGCAACATGTAATTGTAAAGTATATTACAACCCACACCATTGGAGATTTGTGCCTCTGTCTAGGTCCTAGACAGAGTACTGTATGTGCGTTGCTGTCACCATTATTTTCATCATGAACATCTCTCTGAGGTCTAACTCACAGCTGGAGTTGATATTTATCAGGCACTTCAGAAAAAGAGTACAGACCAAAGCAGGTGGCTAGTAGTCCGTGCCTTTGACTGACCACTGGTGAAGTTAACAACAGAAAAATGAAATAAATCAAGAAGAAACACACTGAACTGAGCAATAAGCTATGACAAAGCCGCTGCCGAGAGATAACTGGGCTGGCCAGAGACGCCACATGGAATGTTGTGATAATTTTCATTATACCACAGGATCTGATTGGTTGAAATAGCTCTCTACCTGTGCTTCACACAAGCATCACCGTACGTACACCCAATCTGAGAATCCCATCTGCAAATATTCGGGAAAACAGCGACCCCTGTTTTTCCTCGAAATTTGCCGTGAGTCAACGTGAGTGTTGAGAGACTACCATACACCTAATCAAAACATAAAAAACAGCTGTGTTTGGCAGTCCCCGCAGGCATTGGCTACTAGCTAAGCTAGGTGTCTACACAGGATATTTTAGGTCATATAGTGGCTACATCTGTCATCGAATATCTTAGTTATAAGGGTATAATCGCAATATTACACTCGATGCGCTGCTTACGGAACTTGCCCATCGGCTCGTTCCTGCAGCAACGCAGGCGTGCCATAAATGACAGTAACGCACACCCTCTCGTGTAATATTGCTTAATTATCATGCACCTATTTTAAACCTATTTTAATACGAATTGAACTGTTGTCCGCTTTGTATCTAGAATCATTTACACTGATTTATATTATACTAATATGTGTAAATAACCCATATTAAAGTATACTAACTTACAACTGCTGCAGATTTATCAGAAACGGGTCCAGGGCATGAATTAACATAACTCTGCAACCAAAAATAACATAGGGCCATAGGGCCTCTGCAAAGGCAAAGTAGAACACCCACAAAGCTGGTCCTATGCCAGTCCTCTGTCACATCTGGGGGACAGTACAAGAGGTGCTTTGGCATGGAGTCTAAAAGTGCCTCTAGAAGCCTCGCTAGCAGCCCCTAGAGGCTGTGCGACCGCCCACTGAGATTCATGAAGCCGTTTCTGAGATACATTGTTTGTGACGAAAGTCTTGGAAAGATGGCCAGAGCGACTTGATTGACAGGGTTGTCCTTAGAGCCCTGCCACTAGTGGGGCTAAAAATAATCCTGGCTCTCAGGATATGTTGCACAACATCAACAGCAAACTTCTAGGGGAAAAGATCCAACTCTCATTCACAACCAAGTCAACATCACCAGATCAAATTTAAAAGCCAGCACTGTCCCTGAAGAAATATGGTCATTTATCTGATTGTGATGACAGGAATAACATACTCTGTAATTGCATTTAATTTCCATTACTACCCCTTGATTTGATGAAATAAGGTTACTTCTACATAATGGATATCTTTTTATTTTTTATTATATTCAGTTATTTATTACAGAAAAAGATATAAAGTGCGTTGGAACTGAACTTTTCCTGGTTTATTCTTGTGTCCCAGTTTTACGGCATCAATGCAGTCTATGGAGATCAATAAAGTGAACACTGGAGCCTGCAGAGGAATAGACTCACCACTCAAAATCTGCCTCTGTGCACGGGCAGGGGTCTGACATGTGTGAGATGTGCTGATCTCTGCTTTTGACACATCGGACGTCAGCTTTCAGATTTTGGAAGATTCTCTTCACCCCCATGATGCAAACTTCACCCTAGCACAATAACAACAACAAAGAACACAGAAAGCTTCACCAAACTTCACCCTGTCATAAATGATGAAGCATCATTTATGACAGGGTGAAGCGATAAAGATTTCAGTTGTCTGTTTTCTTTTGCTTTTGCAAGGATATCAAATAGACCAGAATACTTTATGTGCTACATTTGATCACATATCCAGGCTTTATTTGCCCCGGGCGAGGGCGTGATAGAATTACACATGGTGATAAGACCTACAGTATCAGCACAAGTTAAAGAGCCACCAGACACATAACTGTCACTATGAGGCAACACAATATGTCAACTGTCAACAAGCATGGATGAAACATGTCAAACTGCACCATTTTGTCCAAGGACTGAGATTCCGATTGAGACATACCGATACCGATCTTTCCCGATCCGATCATTATATTTTTATAAAACACTTATGCCATATCACAATAGCAAATATCCTAATGTATGTCACTCTAGTGTAAAGGCAAAATGTTTTATTAGAATGACTGCCATTGTGTACTTGTTTTTCTTTCTATGAAAGCATGGATCATAGCAAATGAATGGTGTATTGGTTAATTAGAGTGAATACAGTTCTACAGCTTATAGAGAAGTCAAGTTAAAACTCTTAAAGAGTATCTCTCTCATTCAGAGAGACAGTGTTGCTTTTGGCAGGCATTTTTTAGATTTAATCAGTTAGTCTTTTGGACGAAATGCTTATTAGATTTAGTCACTCTTAGTCATTTGGACAAAATGCTTAATTAGTCTTAGTCACATTTTGTCATTTCTATCATTGATAGTTTTAGTCGACGAAAACTCCTAAGGGTTTTAGTCAGTTTTAGTAATTTTAGTCGACGAAAACTTAAAAGGTTTTAGTCCAGTTTTAGTCAAAAATAAAAGATATATTTAATTTTTGACCGTCCGTATTACAATCATATCTTAAATTATATATTTTATGATGGCTGTATTTTATGACTGAACAGTAGGCCAGTGGTTCCCAAAGTTGGGTCCTTGAGGGAGTTCCAGGGGGTCCCCAGCTAAATTATAGTTTGTATCTCAGAGAGTGTACAGAGTTAAATTAACTTTGATTTTACAATATACATTGGGGTCTCAGAGATAAAATGCCATTCAATGGGGGTCCATACCCTAATTCATGTCAAACTGGGGGTCCTTGAAATTCAACGGGTTGTGAATCACTGCTAGAACCGAAAATATCTTCCCTGGCATATCTTTTCAAATGGGGGTCCACAGGCTGATGAGTGTCAATTTGGGGGTCCCTGACATGAAAAGGTTTGGGAACCACTGCAGTAGGCTATTATCATAAAGTATATCTCAGTTTGAAGATTCAAATTATGGATAATAACAATACAACTAGCCTATGCATCATTCATTAGCAATAAAAATAAATGCCTCAACATTATTATACTGCAGGGAAGAGAGGGCCATGGCTTAGAATGTGTCACACAGAAAAAAGAAAGAAAAAAAAAGCTTAGTTTACAACATTTAATCTCTGCCTAAGGATTTAATTAGATTTCCTATCCACAGTTATGGAGAATTTGTTTAGGACCTGTCACTAAAATTACTTTTAAAAGCTACGAGTGGAGAGCACATTACGTCAGGTAGGCAATGCGAACGGGACATGCAAAGCTTGCATCTCAAATCGCAACAATTCTAGCAGTTAAATGTCACATTATTGTGCCGTTACTTACTTCATTGTTTAGCTGCCATGTCTCGTAGTCTTTGAGAGTACACCTTCGACTGAAAATAGAACCAAAGTCGATTTTGACAAGCTGCCACTCAGAGCGATGACTGAAATGCCCGAATATTCTGTAGAGACACAAAAGGAAAGAAAGAAAATGACTCATAAGGACTCCTATAGACAATTGGTTCTGAAATTATTTCATGCCAAATTAAAATATATTTGGCTGTGGACCTCCTTCTGAAAAGATTTTGTACCAGGGACCCCATAAAAGATTTGTGACGAAAACTAAATAAAAAAATGAAGGTGCCTACCCTACATCTAAAGTTGACTTAAAAGGTCCAGAGCAAGAACCACATTTTTACATTATTAGATCATTAGAAACGCTGCAATGAGGTCAGGATTATATTAGATAAGAATTAATGAATTCATAAGAATGAAATTCGCTATGTCTCTTAAACCGAGTTGAATATGTTATTAAATACTGCAGTTTTTATTAGAAGCCGTAGTTGTTTTTCTTTATGTTTACAGTTAGATGTTGGATTGCTAGTGCCTGTAAGAGCGCATGAATGTCACCCTTTTGTCCACTATTCTTTAGTTATTTTCCTTTGCTTTGCATGAAAAAGGTATTGAAGGTGTTAATTTAAAACTTAGAAGAGTAGCAGGTCTGTAAGTTGGCGACGGTAAATTACCGGAGCTCTTATGCCCATTCCTAGTATGGGAAGGCATTGTGGATTCCCCATTGGTTTTAAGGACAGCCAATGAGAAGCCAATGAGGAGAAAGTCGTGAAAAAGTCGTGACTAGCACAGCGACTGCTATATAGTCCAATTTGCTTCACAGGCTGGTAAAAACTTGCTGCACATTGCTGCTCTACGTTTCATACATAATATATTAAACGATGCTGCGGTCATGTCTAAAAGTTTCTCAGGGGTGTGATATAAATAACAAAACTAACTACGTTGGACTTTGTTGTTTCTTACGTCATTATGAGGATGTCCTCGCCGGGCTCCCCTAACACACCATCCACATAAAGGGGGGAAGACGTGAAGCTGTATCTGTTCCAACTTCTGCCTTCATCGAAACTCAGCCTGATGGGAGAAGAGTGGGCAGAATTCCCAGGGAGAGACAGTCACAAATCGAACAAAAGCAAAGTCGGACTTTTCAAGTTGAAGGTGTCTCTTCTGTTTTCTTTACCTGCTTCTTCCAATTCAGGGTAAAGGAGATGGGGGTGGGAGGGGTGGAGTGAGGTGGTGCATGCAATGAGCTGAAGGCAGGAGGAAACACTGGACAGGTGCCAGTCCATCACATGGCCACGCTAGGCAGACTCACATTCAAATTAACCTATGGTTCATCCAATTCACCTGCTTTCAACTTGAAAATGTTTTGCACCGGTTTGCAGTGTTTCTCCTCCCTACGGTGCACAACTGATACAGCCTGTTTGCTCCTGTTTGGTGAGTGTGCAGCGGTGTAACCAGAAGAAACACCGCATATAGATTTTCTTTTTAATATACCGGTAATGAATGGATGACTGTAAATATTTGGGAAATGATTAATTTGTCTTTACAAAACATGACTTCCATAAACACTCCTCCATCAGTCCATCTGTGAGCAGCTAATCTCCGGCACCTTTGGCCTGCTCGGAATTCAATTTCACGCATACTCCTTGGAGGCAAAGTAAAAAACACATTTCTGGCCCGGGGCCGGCCTAGTGGTCCGGGTACCTAGGCTGGCAATCCCGCGTCCCTGTCAGGCTGTGTTGCGGGTTCGAGTCCCGATCCCGACCACCTTCGCTGCGTATCTTCCCCCCATCTTCCTGTCAACCTACTGTGATCTATCAATAAAGGCAAAAATCCCCCAAAATATCTTTAAAAAATCTCACATCGGCTTGTTATAGCGCCACCAGGAGGCATATCATTGCAATACACATTTTTAATGTTACTTCAAAGGATTTTGTCCAAACATAATTTGTCAAATCGGTACACATTACCTCAATGTTTCATATTCTATCCTGATTTAGCCTCGATACCCAGACTTTCATTTTAATCCTGATTGACTTAGATTGGCTTCAAAAGATGGCCTGTTTTGAACAAAATGCCTCAAATCAAGAATGTAGCGTCCGATTGCTGTGAAACTTTGCCAGCACATTCCCACTAGGCTGAGGAAGAAATGCCACACTACAAGGAGGCATACTCATGGAGGTCATGAGTAAAAAACGTTGCTCCAAATGTCTCACATTGGCCAGTTAAAGCGCCACCATGAAAACATATTTTTTGCTATTACTGCCAATTTTGTATAAATCTCACACCAATCGGTATACACCAGTAAGACGCCTGAGGGCGAGAAGCGAGGTTGCATGCACGCATCCGCCTAGGTGACAGCAGACTGCTGGGCGAGTGCTGCCGCTTTGGTAAGGGGAGTCAGATCAACATATGGATTGTATTATGTACTGGCCATATATGGAGCGTGTCTTGATTGTACAGGGTTTGATGTGGTCAGATCAACAAATGGAATGTCAGAACAGGTCAGCTCCATATATGGAGATCTAAGGGTGGCAGCGAGGGCAGTGTCTTAAGTGTACAGGGTTTGATGAGAGCCCAGTTAGGGCAGGGCCTTAATTTTCGGGCCTGATGAGAACTCTAGTGTGGCAGCGGGGGCAGTGTCTTGAGTGTACTACCAACTACTGGAGGTATGCAACCAAACTCTGTAGCCTACGTGCCATAAACTAATTCCCACTGTTCCAAAGACCCATTGGTTTGAGAATACACTCCCAGGTATGCAGAGTTTGGTTGCATCAAGCTTCCTCAGGGACTGCATTGATCTAATAAATGAATTCACACAGGATAAATCAGCCAATACACACACTCATGTAGTCTCTTTCATGAAAGGCTGTTCTACTGTATCTACCGGTAATCTCGTGCCACCAAAGGGCATGTGTTAAAAACATCAAGAACAAGGCTTAACAGAGAAATCTACGCAGCTCAGCCTGTGTTGCCAAGTCTGCTTATTATAAATAATTTTGGGCTTGAAAGTCGCTTATACTAATATTAGTGGTTGTGGTTTTTTGGCCTTGTTTCTAAAGTGTACGTAGCTGCTAATTTGGGCGTGTATTTGTCTGCGGAGCCCCATCTGAAAATATTTTGTGCCAGGTAAGATGGAAGAAATGTTTTCAAATAACATTTTAAAATGTAGGCTAAAGCTCATGCCCTAAATAAAGACATGTTAGCACGCTGTAGCCTACATGCCATAAACTAATTCCCACTGTTCCAAAGACCCATTGGTTTGAGAATACACTCCCTGGACTTGTGTTGTACAGTCTAGTTTCCAAATAGGGCATAAACAATCAGAAACAATAATATAGTATTGCCTAATCACAGGTGTAGTACTGTCTGTTTAAGCACCGTAGGGCACCTGATGAATGCATGCACGTTCAGCTAAGTTGTGCTTATGTGTTTTGTTTTTACATTGTTGCTACAGTAGGTTGCTAGTGCTACAGTGTGTGAACACAATAAGACCTCAGTCTTATTGTGGTAATTGGTTGTTTGAGCATTTTATCTGTGTGGACTGTTGTGTTATTGTGTGCACCTGATGTATCATGACACAGGCGTCAAATAGTAAATAAATATCCCAACTCTGTGCATTAGATTAGATTCTGGGTGTGATTACACTATTGGGAATTCATTGGTTGATCTCTGAATTTGGCTGTATTTATTTTTGTGTGATGATTATTATGTGTGACTCAGCTGAGGCAGACAAGATAAGACAAGACAAGACAAGACAAGTATATTCTTCCCATTCAACAGCCTGCAAGTCTCCTACAAAATGACATTATTATTACACTTTGTCTCTGTTGATTAACCTTCTGTTTGTTGTAGCCAGATGGCACATGTTGGCTACAGATATTCTGTTGGAAGCCTGTAATGTCATGCTGCACTGAATCGTTCTTGCAGTGAGTAAGTGTGCTTAATTAGGAATGTTTCCACAAACACAGTGGCAATACATTATTAAAATTATATTTATTAACAGCACCATATGCACACTCAGAGAACGGTGTGCACCATATGCACTCTGACAGGTTGTTGGATGCTTAGACATTGGAGTTGGAAAGCTCCTTTATATACCAAAGCATGAAATGCAAATACAATACTCTATAGTAGTAGAATACACATTACTGTTTAGTCCTAGACTTGAAATCAGTAGCCATTAGAATCTTAATCTTACACATCATGATTTCTGTGTTGTGATTGAATTCTATGAATACTATGACAAATTATCTCTAGGGCCAGGGGAATTGATTTTAATAACTTTTTGCAAACGTAATGAGCCCTAACTATGGATGCCAGGCAGAACAGCACAGTTAGCGTTAGCTGTCTAACGTGTGTGTGTATGTGTGTGTGTCTGTGTCAGACTGCCAAAACAGCGCTTAGTTGTCTAACTAACGTGTGTGTACCACACATAGCTGTCTAACGTGTGTAATAGTGTATGTGTGTGTGTCTGTGTATTGTTATTGCAATTTACGAGCTGCGTTCGCTTCCCGCGTTCACGCGTCTTACTTGGATATTACTACCTCGAACGGATCTAACATAGAAAGGGTTGCTGAATACAAGTACCTTGGAATATGGCTTTTTTTATGACAGAGCGGATTGACCCTCCTTGGCCGACAGGCGAAATAAACATTGATATCTTTAAAGCAATTGATGGAACTTTACCGTTGCATATTAAAGCTCTGCTGGATTGGAACCCTTTAACATACAGGACACGCTCCAGTCACTGGCTCACACTAAAGGTCCCAAATGTAAACACAGATGTGGGGAACAGCCTTCTGTTTTAGTGCCCCAACCACGTGGAATGACCTACAGCTTAAATTAAAGATCTGCTCTCCCATAACATACGGTAAATTTAAATCTTTGATTGCCGACTTACCCCCAAGTGTCTGCAACTGTTTTTATACATAGCCTAAGTGCTACAGTATGTCACGCGATGAGGAAATCGCTGTTCTGTTCTGTTTATTGCTTTGAAATGTTGTATTATGTAGTGAAGATTTGCCTTTCAGCTTTGGGACTTGGGAGCATGCACGCACGCACAGACAAAGCGTAATCGTGATTGTTTGACCAATGGCCTATTCACACAGGTTAATGGGCTACCTAGTAAAAGTCTATAACAATCCAATGACAATGGAGATTATTCAGAGATCTGCTTCACACTCAGGAATTTAAATGGGAAGGGTCATGTTGTGTGTTTCGTGAAATGAACATATTTTAGTGGAGCACACTAATTAGCAAAGAGCATTTTGTAAGTGGGCGCACACAAACATAGTGGGAATTAATTTGGGGACCACCTTGCAGTGAAGCGACAGTGCTTAAACATTCAGCTTACTCTACCACCTGTTTTGAAATATTCAATAACATGTCTTAGGGGAGACCTACCAGATGTGCCTAATTGGCAGAGGCGTGTGTCTGATGGCGACCAGAGCTCCTCCCTGGTTCAAGAATAAAACACTGTGCTCTTCCTCAAACACCTACAGACATGAAAAGGAACTTAAATAAATGTACGGTTAAATGTACAGTATGTACATTGTGTGTGTTGTACTGCATTGTACTGCATGATGAGAGTACATACACACTAAATAAGTTAAAAGTACACAAATCGATACAGCCACAATATCAGAAGCTGCGTTCCCAAAAGCTAGTGCCTCCCCAAGTCAGTCAATGCTGTTATGCATCATTCATCAAAGGTTTTCTCATCTAGCGGATTTATGGACTCATAAACCTATGAGAAAAATCAATATTCTCCCTTTGATATAGTTTTACAGGTTATAAACGCACATATCTTGCAGTCAGCATAATGTACCTCTCTCCACGTGTTACCAGCATCAGAAGTGATGAAAATGCTGACGTTATTGTTGGTCAATTCAGGTCCAATCACACCTGAATGCAGAGGGAATACATACATATTATTTACTCAAACATAGATCTACCCATCCATGTACGCATTCAGCAAAAACAATTTTGCTGAATGCGTAAGTTGCAATGGAAGTTGAAATCGAAATCACACAGGCTCTATTTCAAATTAGAAGACCATTCTTACATGAGAGCAGAGACTACAATGAGCACTATGAAGAGGAATCTGTGTGACTTCTGGAAATGAAGTGGAGAGAGACCAGGAGGTCCTGTGTGGTAGACGCTAATGAGAAAGGGGAGTAAACAAAGGCATGGTTGCACTGATCAAACCTTACCTGATGCTACAATAATTCCAGGCGCAGAGTCTTTGCTAATGATGTTTCCCGAGGTGTAAGGATTTTCAGACACATGGAGATGCAGGTGCAGTGAACAGTATGGCTGAAAAACAGTAAATCCTCATTTATATTCAGTGGAACAAGTATACACATCTGTTCTTTTAGGGAGTGACACTGTCGTGCAATGCATGGAAAACATATGGTTATCAGTCAAAACAACAGTATAACCTATATGAAATGTTTAATCCATATTGTATTTGGAAATTGTTGTTAGTATTTGTTTGAATTTGGGCCATACTCACAGAACATCTTAATGCGAATAGGAGCTCTTACAGTAACTGGCTGATTTAGGAGGAAATATTTTAAATAGTGAGCCTGACAGTTCTAATTAAAACATTAGATTTTTGTTATTCTCAAATAAAATCTAAATATGTGTAATAATAATAAAACTTTAAAAATGTATCTTAGAAATTGTTCATCTTTCACTTAATAAGGAAAACTCCTGTCGCAAGTTAATGATTTGCCCATGTGTGGTCCAGCCCTATGGATTGTAATAAAATGTGTTAATAAAAAGTATTAAAAATATTGCTTTGATGCTCATGTTAACCTAAGGAAGTATTAAGTTGTTTTTATTAGCACATGCTACATTTCATAGCAGGGCTGGACCACACATGGACATATAAGTAGGCTACCACAGACGAAAAACTGAAGTCCAAATTTCATTCTGACCCCTCCACGAAAAGGCCTCGTTGTCCTGACCCCTTATCTATCATTTATACATTATGGATAAATAGTGTGGACTGAAAACTGGACTGAAAAAATAGAAGTTTGCGCACACTAAGCATTATTATTCCCACTTAACAAACTGATTAATGACATATTAATCATTGCAGTTCCATTAGCCTTAAGGTTTTGTGACTACTGTACGTATCTTGGTAAACATAAACATTTCTGGAAGCTTCACCATCAAAAGACCTACTTTATGATTCTATGTGGCCTCAGCTCAGAAAGGTTGGAATAATTTAAAATAGATGAAGTTTAGATAAAGTTTAGCACGTACGGTTCTTGGGCTTATACATTGATGGTGCAATCTTTATTTTGATAGCAGTGGGAATTAATGGGTTCTTTAGGGTGACTATGCATGGAAACAGCTACAGTATGGCTCCCGGTGACTAGTCACAGCCCTAAAACCAGACATACAGTACTGTAGCAGCCTACATAAAATTATATAGCCAATTTCAAGCCTAATTTCATGTAACAACTAGATA
This sequence comes from Protomyctophum bolini, assembly GCF_963924005.1. Taxonomy (NCBI): domain Eukaryota; kingdom Metazoa; phylum Chordata; class Actinopteri; order Myctophiformes; family Myctophidae; genus Protomyctophum; species Protomyctophum bolini. The sequence goes on along the minus strand of NC_137875.1, from coordinate 34,061,504 downwards.
AAGTGCCCCTCGGGGCACAGGTCTCCACCAGGGCAGGTCAGGTTGTGGCCTCCTGGTGGCGCCAATGTGAAAAGGGTGCCATTTCTTCTTACTCATTGGATGGCAATTGGATGATTTGAGGCATTTTGTTCCAAAAATGTGTTTTGCATATAACAGGCCATTGTGAAAAGGGTGGGGTATATTCCTCAGCTTAGTAGGAAAGTCTGTGAAAGATTTCACGCAAATTGCACGCAACGTTCATGATTTGAGGCTTTTTGTTCAAAACGGGCCAATCCTGCAAACTGTGAAAGCCAATGTTAGCCAATTAGGATGGAATATGGAGTGCAAAACATACTCTCTCTCCATGCCTTCGGCCTGGTGGAGACAATAAAGTGACCGTTATTATTTATTGTAGTATATGAATTCCACGACATTGTCTAATGTTTTGGCGAGGGGGGGGGAAATTAAACAACTTCAGTGCACTGTGCCTACACATGTTGCGTGTGTAGACTGACAAAAGGCATCCATTTCAACCAGTGCAGTCCCCTGTGAGGATCCACCGTACCTGTTCACAATCAAGCGTGTTTCCCCGGAGATCTGTCATGGGAGCCTGTAGCAGACGCCAGTCTCTCCCCTTGTTGTACGTGATATAGGTTTTAACTTGGTCCTCCACAACTTTATTCGATAGGAACACGCCTTTAATCCCAGCTACCTACGAATGTGATAGACAGAGAGGAGAGAGAGAGAGAGAGCACCATAAATTATTCAAACTTAAGTAAAGCTGAAGGCCTTGTTCTGAGAAAGAGCGATGTTTGTACATGCTTGCTTCTGCTGACAGAGAGCACTATTTTGAACCATCTGCAGGATTACCCAGAATCAAAACAACATATGGCACAGCCCTGAGACAAATTTCTTTGTGTTTGCAGGAGCAGAGACGGAGGCAATCACACACACACACACACACACACATAGCTATAACTTCAACTCACGATGCTTTTCTGTCTAAAGAGCACAAATGTTTGTCAAAGTGGGAGTGACCTTTTAATATCATCAGCTGGTCGGCCAGTGAAGCAGAATATTTGGGGGCATAAAGTCTGCACAGATGGAGGTCAGTGAGCAGTATGAGTAATCACTGCTGACGGCAATCTGAGCTGAATTGTAAGATTGCTAGTTGAGGATGAGGCTAATCTAGAATGAAATATGCATTTGCATTAACCGCTTTCTGAGCTTAATAATGTTAGCTCATATAGCATGTCTGTCAACACACATACTGCAGTATATTTCTGAAGCCATTTAGGGCTGTTTATTACCTGCCATGCATAACTGGCAGGTTAGACTGTACTTCTATACTGTACTGGCAGTACGGTACAGAGTATGGGTCTGTGGGATTGTCTTCACGAGAGAGACTGCTAACTTATTTATTTGAGGAGACTCTAACATAACAGAAGGGCAAAAGAGAAAAAAGCAGCTCAGACTTGTATGTGACGCAGCCAGCCACTCAGATGCTACGGGGTAAAGTAGACCATCTGTTTAAGGTCAGGCAAAGTTCTCACCAACCTACACATAGAGCCAGCAAAACTCTGAGCTCAGAATACATTAGCTCTCTATTTGCCCTGTTCCTCTTTCCACGACATGCTTTTATTTTAATTTAACCTTTTTTTTTTTACCTTTTTTTTAACCTTTCAGGCAAGTGACGTAAGAACAAATTCTTATTTACAATGGCCTGGGGAAAGGATGGGAATTTAGAAGCGGTTTAGAATTTAGAACCGATACAATATTGTCAGGTTCCCGAGAATAATTTACTATAGCTATAGCTAATTACTATAGCTCCTGGACTAACAATTAACTTGGGAGAGAGTGATGTATCCCTTCAAGCTGGCACAATTAAGTGCATGCGTTCCCTCAGGCAAAAAATCGAGCATTTACTCGATCATATCTAATGTCAGTGTCATGCATGCAGCCTTAATTAGCGGATGACATCCCTTGACGGACCTGAAAAACGGATGTTTTGCAAAACATTATAAATAATCCGAGTTTCATCCATTTTAGATCATGTTAGTCAGACTGAGGCTGCAGCTAGTAGAACTTACAGAACAGTTTGAGCGGCGCTAGCACCCCCTATACACAGGTTTAATGTTTGTCTTTAGTTCAATGTTTGTTTTGTAATCATCACCTAATCAACATGAGTTAGACTTTAATATATTAGCAGCCCTCACTTCACACGGGTGATTTTTTTTGGAGGGGTGCAAGGGAACATTTACATCATCTTGTCCCTAATACAAACATTAAATGCAATAAAGAGAATTTAATGTTTGTGTTGGCACCGTTTGTTTTACACAGTCACCAATACATCACCTAATCAACATGAGTTCTTTGATATAGCACCCCTCACTTCACACAGGTGTGATTTTTATTTAAACCAGTGTTTCTCAATTTTTTTCATATCATGGATGGACGGACCCCCAAATGAATATGTTTTTGTCCCTAAATTCCAATTTGTGCCAGGGAGCCCCGTACCAGATTTCAGAAATATTCCAAATATTCATGAGACGTAGCCTGCAGAGTTAGTTCAGTCAGTCACACTCGAGGGAGTTCATGCTGTGCTCAAAGGCACATTCTATACTCAAGGGGTTAACATGCTGAATTTCTATGTGGGTGTACAGTATAAGTGTGTGCAAGTCCCACATGTCATTCGCTGACGTGGCAGTCAGCTGACCAATTGGGCGGGCTACTTAAGCTCACTAGTCTGCCTTCCTTCTGCTATGGTTCCTGGTTGTTATGTGATGTTTGCTCCCACCACCACCCCAGCACCACCGGTGGGCTCTGTTATTTATGTTCCCCATGGGGGGGTTTTATTGTATATCTATCTCCCTGCTCTTAATGTTTAATGATGGTGTTTGATTGTGCCGAGCAGGGAGAAAATGCAGCAGAGCCGAACGCCAAGTCAAATATCATAATGCACACTTGTATTCTCATTCTACAATAAATATTGGTTAAATCTATTCGTGAGTTGTCTGACTGAACTAATTTTATTTTAAGATTTTGTGAAAACAGCAGATCTACGCGTCGCGATTGAGCTTGAAAATTGGCTATACAGTATGTGCTCATGTACTGTAAAGCCTATAATAGATGTGCTTGTTTTTTTTAGACCTGGTTGCTTATTTCTCTCACTAAATCTGGAAACACTGCTCTTACTCCGTGAGTCACTGGGGCACACGTGGAATGGGGATTATTTATAACAATAATAATAGCCTACTATGGTTTTATCTCTTGGTACAATCCATTCACTTGCTCGTCCCTATCCTCATTAGAAGAAATGGTTCATTTGTCCATTACTGTGAAACACTGGATGGATGGATGACTGGTTGGATAACCAAGATGTCTGTCTTCTATATCTTTACTTTCTGTACTTGAGCACTGAACACTGTAAGCATCATGGTTTATAATAGTCATTAAAATGACTTTCTTATTTGATGAACATTTTCAATAATCATGATAATTAATTGTTTAACTGTTGAGCCATGCTCAAGGCAAACCAAACACTGCCCTTAAAGGTACATCAACAATGTAACATAGTCCAGTAGAGTAAACAACACTTGTATAGTCTTTTTTTAAATGAATAGGCCTATTCTAGTAGCCTACATGAGTCCACGACACAATGGATATCTCTCACGAGTCACGACCCCCAAGGCTGGGTCCCGATGCTCAGTTCATGCACCACTGTTCTATGCTTTATCACAGTGTTTCTCAACCTTTTCAGGCTGTGACCCGCCAAAATTATCATAGGGTTAGGGTTAAGGTTAGGGTTAGAACTGGTGACCCCCCAAAAAAACATATTTGAACTGCGGAACCCCAAAAAGAATCACATGGATTAAAGCAAAATACATTTTCACGACTGAAAAAACATGTGCGGCCAAGTCCTATTACTGTATATGATGTGTGAAAGGAGCCCCTCCCCAAGAATTAACACAATATGTAAAAATATGATGATTTCGACTTGGAATCCAAAAGACTTTAATCAGTTGTGGAGACTGAGAACTTTAATCCATGTAATCATATTAATCATATTTGAACTGGCGAGGGGACCCCGCAAAATAATATTTGAACTGCCACAAACATTAAATGCCATTGACAATGACTGGACAATTTTGAGTGTTTGTGTAAAGTAAACACAAGCATTGCATAACACAAACATTGAAGACGAAGGTGAGGGCGCAAATTTTGATTGGCCGGAATGAGATGATGTGTACAATGATAAGAGCGCCCCTCACTTCACACGGGTGTGATTTATTTATTTATAAATATTGAAAGTTTTTCAGAAAACGGGGTTAATAGAGAAAATAGCCTGAAGCTCACAACGTGATGTGATGCGTTGTGAGCTTGTAGGTCTGTTAGTTTCACATTTTCTTAAAAGTATTTTACATTTATGGGGAATTATTATTTTAGAAAATATGTTGAAATAATAATTAAAAACATTTTCTTTACTCACGACCCATACTATCGACCCATTGTTTGGGAAACAAATAATAGGCATAAAATATATGCTACCTCATAGAGTTCTATCATGACGTTGCCCTCGGGTCCTCCACTGCTCACGACGTCCTCCAGTGTCAGGGTGAAGAACTGGCCCCTGGACTCTGACATGTACAGGTTATATGAGTCGTTGTGGTGCCAGTCCTGAACAGCGGCTACCACCTGGTTGTCATCTGTGCTGATTATCTGCAGGTCCTGGTTGAAAGAAGACACGATTCTAATTGTAAAAAAGATATTGGTTGACTTGACTGAAAAGGCATACTGTACACATGTAAACAGCATTTGGGGACCATGACTACAGAATCCCATAGCTTGAGACAAAAAGCTAATAAATTGCTTAACTTTTGGGAAAGCATTATGCCAATGGTCAATGCATGCACAGTTTCAGAAAAAAACTGAAAATGCAAATTAAAATGATAATAATGAGGGGAAAGTACTTTCAAAAGATTCATCAGCTAAATGTAATAATTATAATTAGGGGTTTGGAAAATTCCTGAGTCAGGGAAGGTGTCATCTACAGTTCATCAGCAACAGGAGACCATAATAACCAAGACAGAGCAGGAATATTGAGGGCAAATATTGGGCCCTATTTACTTTCTAGGGCCTAGAAAGTAAATAGGGCCCAATATTCTAGGCATATGGTCTCAAAGTCAGACCAAGTGCGTCATCGTTATTTGGTCACAAAGCCCTGTGCATGACACAGTGTTGTATTAAGCATCTAAATTAGTCGTGGGTGTGTTTTGAGCATTATATTAAATAAACCAATCAGTGTCTTCTCCCATTCCGTTGAATCCCTTGAAGACAAAGCTATTGGCACATTGCTATTTAGATGACGACTTGGAGGTGACGCAAACTGTTTTCTGCTGTGGAAAAGTGTAAGTGTGGGGCCATCTAGCAGTAGTATTAGTAATGTGAGACACATCCATGATATCAACTAAACCACTTGCTCATTCTCATAATTTAAACCACCAATTAAAGCGTGACAGACACTGCTATCTATGCGCGTCCTGTGCAAGCCGGAGCTCTATGGATATTGACGACTGTTAGCTGCTGTCCATTAATCAGAGACAGATAAAGAAAGCCAGGAGGTAATGGTTTCACAACATTCTTTCAGGATGAGAGGTGCAGGATGAGAGGCTTATTACAGGAAGATATTCTGTCATAAAGAGTAGGCTACTAATTGAAACGGATGCTTTTTTTTCTAACTTTCTCTCTCCCCGGTATCTCTTCACCACTCGTCTCCGGGCAAAGAAAACAGGCACTTATCCAATGCAATATATATTGATAATCTGGCCCAGATCATGAATTATTCTCAATGCAGAGCGGAGTCCCCTACAAATGTCATCTACTATGTTGATATGAGTGTTATTGTGTTGAAATGGGATAGATGTTTATTGCAATAAGTGTGTGTGCACTGTGAAGCCACGTAGGCACATCTTAATCCAGACCACACCTTATTATTTTAAGACGAACATGTTCATGGCCGCTAAATAGGCACAAGGTCAATTGTTATTTAGAATACACGGGTGCTGGGTGTAAAATGACAACTGCATTGGTTGGAAAATAGGCATATGATAGGGCCCATAGGCTAGTTGTTGGTTCTAAACTTCTATTCCTTCCCTTTATTCCGCTGCAAATGTGCATGTTAAAGAATCAATATGACGTTTCAGCCTTCCTACCTTTGGCAATGTGTACTTGGGAAGCTTCATTGGGTAGAACGTGTTTCTTTTATAGGACACATAGTGGACAGATTGACCACCCATTGGCACCTAGAAAAGCAATACAGCGAGATTTGAAATTCACCAGGTTCAATCTGAGTGTCTATTATTATAATCACAACAGTTGTCATTGTTTTCATTGATCTATAATTATGTACAGTATCAAATATTTAAAAATGTCAAAGCTAGGAAGAGTCTAAGATGTACCACTAATGAGGACGGAGCACTGTGTGTGTGGTAGCAGGGATATGTAACACTGAGAGATGCCATTACGTTCTTCAACATAATGGCCACTTTTAGTTAATGAAAAACAGGACTCTACATTAAGATGCGATTCAGCGCGGTGGTTTTACAGCTTTTAATTGTCTTTTAATGGAGCCAGATCTTGCAATAAAAAACCCACCTGGATGAAAACGTACTCATCCTGAACCACCAGGGAATCGGGAATGATAAATCCTGGGAAGGGCTTGCCCTTGTTTGCATCGGAGCAGTTCTGCAGTTTACATGTTATGTACTGTGACCCTGTAGTTAAGCATGAGATTAGTGTTAGGAATGTAACAAGGGCGAAACAACAAAACAAACAACCTTCCATTGTCCCCAATTAAGGTTTAGCATTTCTTATTATATGCTGATGCGGACAAAACTTGGACGGCCAATTTCTGTTGTCACTAATAGATAAAGTGGAGAGCTGTCCCCCTGTGTTAGCTGGAGCCAAATGAGGTGGCCTCCCCAGAGACAGGGCATTAACACCGGAGGCCTTATGGAAGTGCCCCTCTCTACACTGTGGCCAAGTTGGAGCCTATAGTCCCTTGAAAAATGAATTAGCTTAATCGTATGAAGAAAGTCTCAATGCTGCCAATTCAAATGGGGGGGGGGGGGGGGGTAAAAGAGTTACAGTAAGTGCACTGAAAGATCTGTTACCCTGTGCATCCTTTGGAACTAGACTTCAGGAATTACAATGAAGGTTGGCACAAGCGCAGAAGGTAATTCGATTTGGTGTCTCTTCTTATTTCAATAGGAAAGATGATGAACTAGCCTACAGTTTGAACCAACACAATCTAAAGCATTTAGGATGTTAAAGAGAAGCCATAGGGAACTTTATATGATTTAGAACCATTTTTCACTATATTTCCACAGGTGCAGCAATTACATCTTATTGAAAAATACTATTTGCAGTATTACTGCAATTTCTAATCACTTTCTCTGTTTGAAATATTATTGCTATTGGCACCATTGTTGTTTTACAGTACCATGTTTTTTTTAAGTCTTCTCAGCACAAAAGTGGTCTGACCAAGGTGACTTTATGTGAATACTCACGTCCATCAAACACACGAGTCTCCAAGTGGATCATTCCCGGCTCTTTGTCTAAACCCAGCTTGGACCTGTAATAAATAACATAATAATAAACATCTTTTGAGGATCCCCTCGAAAACAAGATGATGCGCACCTCAAGGGGATTATCCTCAGAATAAATTTCAAATAAAATAAATAATCTTAATTAGTGTAAAAGTTATGTAATGGCCATATATGGAGCGTGTCCTGTAGTGTACAGGGTTTGATGAGGCCAGATCAATATATGGAATGTCAAAATAGGTCAGCTCCTTGATGGAGGGGAAAGGAACTGGTTGGAATAACGTGTACCTTCCACGCGCTACGTCCAACCAGGGAAACTCCCCCCTGTCAGGTGTAAAGGAGCAACTTGGACACTCAAGCATGAAGGAAGCATGAGTTAAGTCCGTTGCTCCAGGATCACATTAGATGATTGACACAGGGGTGAAAAATGTGTTACAAAATCGTGGGATAAAAAATATATAAAAATAAAAAAACAGGTCAGCTCCATATATGGAGATGTAAGGGTGGCAGCGGGATCAGTGTCTTGAGTGTACAGGGGTCAGATATGGTCAGATGAGGTCAGTTCAACATAGCTCAACATAGCTCCTTGTATGGAGATCTAAGGGTAGCAGCAGGGGCAGTTTCTTGAGTGTACAGGGTTTGATGAGGTCAGATCAACATATGGAATGAATTATGTATTGGCCATATATGGAGCGTGTCACGAAGCGTGACTGACAGACTGACTGACTGACTGACAGGTTAGGCGTGACTGACTGACAGGTTTTGCAGGTTTTAAAAGTAAACTGCGGGCTACGGTCGCAATTATGACTATCTCCCACAAACACCGACCTGCTAGCTATACCTGACCTATAATTTACTGGGAAGATGTACAGGACGCTGAATATATGTATATGGTCGATAGTGATTCTGAGGTTCAGTGCAAGTGACCACCTGTTGCATTAATAGCTGCTACTGTGGCTGAAGATGGGTTTCTTCTCATTTTCAATAACATGGCAGCATCTGAACCATAATATAAAAAATATAAAAAAAACGAGCTGTGATTCTGCTTTCCTCAGCACTTTGTAATTGCCTCTCACCTTCATCTCTTTTAATGGTCTCTCTGTCAAATACTTCATCCACTCTATCAGTGAATAGCAGGCATTGCTCTTATGAATAGGTCCCCCTCGATGTTACGTAACTTAGGAAGCGTATACACCGTAAAATCATCAGTGTTAATTTAACTCTGAGACTTTGTTCCATCTATAGAACACCTTCAGAGCTAAAGTAACATTCAGGATTTAACAGTGGAGCCGGACATGCCAGACTGTCACCAACACGTTTTGCAAATATTTTTCGGAAGACGTGTTAGATAAGATGCTCACAGTTTATGGTGAAAGCACATTCCTAGTGATAGCCGTCTTCAAATTGTGTTTAGTACCTTTTTCTAGCATGTTTATTGATCCACCTATCTTACAGAGGACAGAAGGTCAGAGCATCTCTCTATGAAATGTTTATTATGACTGAGCCCCACAAACTCCTCCAATTTATGTTCGATAAAAATATCGTCCCAGACAGGGCTCAGGAGTTTAACATGATAAAACATGCATTAGCCATACAACACACAGACGATAATTTTACTGTGAGCAGACTGTATGTATATTGGAAAATTCATAATAATACTCTCTATAGAGGGTATGCGCATGCATGAAGTGAATGGCAAATCGAGTGGCAAATTGAGTGTCAAAGTGACAGGCAAAGTGAGTTTAACATTGTTTAATGTCGTTTAATGCAATTAGATATGACTTTTCTGTTTGGATGCATGGGCTGTCAAGGCCAGAAACTCAGTAGGCATTCCTGCATAACTTCCTGGTTTGATGATGATGTCACGTGCATACCCTTGTTCTGTTACCAATATAATAATTAAAACAACCATTAACTGTATGTAAGTTAGTGGCAGTATGCTGGTGAAATTGAAGGAAATAGCCAAAGGAAGTTATACTTTTCTTCTCAGCCCCCAAAGGAGATGAGCACTAATATATCCCTTCATCCCTTTGAGGATTAAAATATCAGAAGCTTTCAACAAGGGGCCAATAATATTTTTATTGGGCTGAGAAACTGCCTCCTCTGCGCCTTTCTTTGGCTCTTGTGATTTCTCTAAAAGCCACTTTGTCATCACTTACCCAAGTGCACACGTTTGTGAAATCAGTCAAAAAGAAGTAAAACCAGATTTCCGTAAAGGTGAAATGCAATGAAATTACTTGGCCTATAATTAAGCTTAATGTGATTGGGACATCATCCTAATAGGCTTGGACACAAACCTGGATAGATGGATAATAGACGGACCGATAGACGATAGATAGGTGACTGCAGACACGTATGTGTCTGTTCACTCCGTTCCGTTTGGCACATTTTGATTGTCAGACACCGTTATAAATGGTTTTGATGGGTCAGTGTTAACCAGTCACAATGAATGGATTCAGGGCATTGCATATTATCAGACGACAAGCAATGTTGCTGCAATATCAGGCAATATCCTGGTAAATATTACTCCATCTTTCCCCAACTATCACTATGCAATATCTAGACGATTGCAGGCATGTGCTGCATGTTGAGCAGGCACAGCATACAGTATGCAAATAATGCATAGAGAAGGAATCTCACCGCTATCATTGTACTGTATGGGAACATTGGGATGGTACTGTAATATTTATTTATACATAAATGTTTTTATTTGTTAATGCATAATTCTCCACAACCACTTTTCTATCCACTTTACTTCTAGAATATGGGGAATTGTAAGTGATATTGCAGCATTTATGTCCCAGTAAGATTGACAGTTTCGTTCCAAAGGAGTGATTGTTGATCTTACCAGTAGAATCTGTTGGGGACAACACTGTCATGCACAAGCTGCCATCTCCTCCCAAATTCAACAGAGACATAGAGCTGAAAAAAGAAGAATTAAGACATCACCCCAACCCGTATGAAATAACCTGGGAAAATGTCCTGTTCCTCATTTAATATAAAAAAATATGCTCAAGCAGCTGTCAGTTGCACAGTGTTGTCGAATTAAGGATAATGAGGATAATCTCATGGGTGTGTTTTTTCTTTTAGATCGGGGTGAACTTGGGGTATTGTCATTGCAATTTAGGAAGAAGATAATTAAAAAATACTTTGGGTACAGGTGCTTCAAAAAAATTTGAATAAAATTAACAATACTGGAACATAGGCTCGACAATCTATCTCTGCTACAAGAATGGGAAAGTGAGATAAATATAGAGAGAGAGACAGCGAGGGAGATATAAAGGGGAGGGGGCGGGCAGGTTGGCACTTTTCACAGATAGGGCACCTTGGCTTCATTTTCCATGGGTACCTCTCTCCCGACTGTAACTCAGCAGGAATCCTGCCTAATTGCCAATGTTAAAATGCCTCACTTAACTGTCGGTGAAACGTTTTTTTGCATAATGCTATTAGTCTGCAAAAGTCTGCCTTTTACTGCACAGTTGGACTTAGTACTCTAAAGATATGTCATCTTCCCAGCTACAATCTAGCAGCCATGTGTCTTGTGAAGTCCGCTTTACTGGAATTACTGACATAACTTGGGCTTATCCTTGTACAGTTTAAAATACATGACAGTGAGTGCATCAGTAAATATTTGATATCGGCTGCTATTATATATTTATTCATGGCGTGGCACTGAAGGGTCACAGAGTTGTCTAGAAAAGGGTCTGTGTTTGTCTCTCTGCCTGTCTGATAAACCACTGGACCGATCAGCGCCAAATTTATTGTGCACGCTGCGAGTACTAAGGACGTACGTATAATACATAAATTGTAAATGGTAGATGGTGCAATTATAGAGCACCTTTAGCCAAACTAAATTACATTCATCCATTCACACACTCACAGAGTCAATGAAGCAACCATGCCAGACACCAAACCCTCTATTGTTGCTGTCAATAAAGAATAAATACAGAGTGAATAAAAGAGAATAACATATGTCAGTTCTTTGCTCTTTTTTTTGCTCATTGATAACTCTCAGTTGAAAGTGTTGTCTTCACCCCATTCTTACTTTTCAGCCCCGCCTAGACCGTTTCTCTCCCCCCCCCCCCCCCCCCCCCCCGAAAATAGTTTGATGTCTCTGGTGTTGAGTAGACCAGACAGCAAAGTTCTCACTGAGAATGATGTAGTGTGTGCGTGCGTGCGTGCGTGCGTGCGTGCGTGCGCGCGAATGTGTAGTGTACACTGTACACACACGAGTGTGCATCAGTACATGTAGGAGGTGAGCTTGTGTATTGTTTGATGCGTGCCTTGCTGCTTCCCTCGTTAAATGTCTTTCTTCTGGGATACAATCATTCAAACTAGGACACGCTGTATTTAGATCCTGCAACCAGACCCTATGGCTTGTTTTAAGAAAACAGGTGATTAGCCATCTCTACTGTGCCAAATGCAACTCTGGCTGTAGTGACAGATGTCTCTGCTAGTGAAGACCACATCCTGATAATGAGACAAAATGAGGAGAATGAGGCATTTCAAGGAGCGCCGGCCACACACACTTTAGCTTACGTAAGATCTAAACAAGATATTTGTTTTGATCACTCCCCGCCGGGCTTGCCACAGAGCCAGTGCGCATGCAACTCAAAAAGAGGCTCCAACGAGGGCCATTAGACAATGTTGAGCAGAGCAGTTCACAATATCAAATAAGTCAAAAGGCGTTTTCAGAAGCCATTAGCATCCATCCCTTTGTATTCCATCATTCAGCATTCATTCAAAACTGCTTGATTGGCACATCATTACCTTCTGGTCGTGGCTGTAAGCCAGAATCCAGTCCTCCTGCTCAGGGTGGAAGAGGAGGCTGAGGATGTCGAAGGCTAAACTGTGTTTCTGATATGATGCTCCCTCGTCCAGGCTAATAAGCAGACTGTTCTCCACCTCCGGGTCGGTCAGCAACATGATCTGAGATGAGACACGATGGCAGGATGGCAGGAATTAAGCCTGATCCATTCTTTGTCGTAATAGGCACCGTCATACGTCCGAGCCTAAATTGAGCATTAGCAAGTTGCCTTGATGCCATCCAATCCCCAGGGCTTAGGTATGCATGTGCAATTTAGTGCCAGAGATAAACACACAGTCTGTGGAATCCTTTTGTGAGAAGATTATAATAACTTTGTAACTGTGCAAAACAATAATACGCAGCTTAATATAGCAGCTTACCTTCTTTTTGTTGTTCGGACTCACATATAAGTAGCTCAGTATCGTTTTTGGCCCAACCTTTTCATTGAGTTTTTCATATGTGGTCCCATAGTCTGTTGACCTAAAATTAAATGATGAGTTAAGGAGGGTGTTGAAGAACAGAATATTGCATACTAGTTAGTACACTGATAGAATCATTAAGACTCTCACGCAAGCAGAAAATTGCAACACAAAAGTCATGAGGTAATTTTCCAGATGAATGGAGATTCTTTTAATGACTTGAATAAACAGGAATATCCAATATGACATGCTTGACGAGGTGTTATAGTGTTATAGTATTTTTTTATTGTTCGTTAAACCTTATCAGAGATATCTGACTCAATTCCTTCCATAATGATGCATAATAACCAGGCATGAAATTGTGTAGTGAAGTCTGCATATTTGGACAGACTATATTTCAAGAAGAAAATATGTGTAGATTTCCATGAAATGTTTTAAAAATGTGTTTTTGAGACATCTGTTGTTTTCTATCTTGTTTGTCAAAGAGGGAAAGTAATCATTTGGGAGTCATGCAGGCAGTTTGAAAAGTAATTATCTAAGAGCCATAATGTGGAGTTTGCGCATTTGTCTCACTGTATCTGTCTCCCTTTCAACTCAGGGAGGTAATAATCCATAAAGTGTAAATCACGCCAACAAGGGGGGACTTGTGGATGATGGAAGTCATTCTTACCTCCATAAAGAACTCTCAGTCACTCGACCAACATTGAAGTCAAAGAATTTTGTCAGCATGAGAATCACCTGTAAAAGAAAATATATCACATTAATGGCTTAGGAGACGTGCAGTGTGTTTGAGAAATCCCCCGAATCCACCCTCTAAACATGATGTATGTCGAACAATATGAAAATAAACAAACATCTAGGATAGCTTCTGTTAACACCCCAAGAGACAGAGCTTTAACAAATCCCAAACCAGAACACTGATGGTAAGTCAGACTTCTCTTTTTTGTTTGTTCACCTGAGCATGACATGTATTCTTCTCCTAAGGTGAAGAACCTTAAAGCATGTAGTACGTCAAACCCTGTGGGTTTGTCCCAAAGCAAGAGACAACGACTGCTGCTCTATAAATACATGAATAAATAAGTAAACAATGCATCAATCATTCATGCCAGGAACGGCATGGCTGCGCCTCGTAAAATATCACAGACATCTGTTTTGAAGAGGGTCATAAAAAATGCCTTAGTTATATGGAGCTTACACAGGCCTTTACTAATACAAATGAAAAGCCATAAATTTCAAGCCATGTAAATTGGTCCAGATGTTAATGAATGGCTGGGCCACCCCACACCCCCTTTGTCTTCTTTTTTTGTGTGTCTTTAAAAAACAGAAATGATTGTACACAGCATGTGAGCCAAATCAATGCCCATGTTCTCAACTTAATTATTGATCCATGGGCTCATGTTTAGATATCCTGAACATAAACATATCGTTTACTCTAGACGACAATATGGATAGATAGAATTCCCTTCAATGGAATGATGTAAGTCCATGAAAACAGTGAGTCACTGCATCTTATGCAATTTTAAAGGTCTTTCACACCTTCCAAGAGAGACAGAAGAGGGTGTTTCACCTTGCACCCTTCGCCCTTATACAGCTGTAAAAGTTGTTTGAGTAATGTCCCACACCATGCAGTCATGAAAACTGAAGATGATACTACTCTCCTGGGAGTGCTTACAGGGAGCCTGAAACCTGCTGCACTGAATATTTTAATGGCTGTTGATAAACTAAGCTTCTGCTAATGACCATTCACTCAGATGGTAAACTGTACAGCACAGTAAACAGTACAAATACCTAGGTACTAGAGACCCGCGGATGGAGTTTTTTGTCACCGGCAATAGCAAATGCATTATCCGCCCATTATCCAACCACATCATCCTATTTATATTAACTGCACCATCCGCAGGTCTCTACTGGCTTGGGACACCACAATGGAAATATATGAGGGCATAATAACTCATAACTCAACTCACGCGTTATCCAACCGCATTAATTATGTCGTCCTATTTATATTAACCGCACCATCCGCCAACCGTGGCTAAAGCCGCCATCCGCAGGTCTCTACTAGGTACTGACATCAAACACAAAATAGCAAAGATGGTGACTCTATTTCTAGTGGAGAGACTTGCAATATAAACTGAACTGACAATAACAATAACAAAAAAAAAGCAAAGATCTATCATCTAACATTTTCTTCATTTAAAACTTCCATCAAGCACAAATCTTTCACTTTTTATGGTGATGCATTTTATAACCAAAAAAGAAGATGGTAATAGCTTTACTGTTAGGGTTCAGAATCAAATGTTGTCAAAAGGTCAGATGGATGGTTGTCTCACTGCCCTGGCTGGGGGCCACAATGTGACAAGGTCACAGCATGACAGAGAACCCCATTGTGTGTGAAATGGTTGTTTCAGTGATATACAAGCAGTAAACTGTGATATTGAGCTGACAACGTGCAAGCCACAAAGTGACATGTCAATCATCGTGTTCAGGTTTTGGTACCCAGCAGCTTATTGGTTGACATAGACTCCTCTCTCCCTTTTCCCTCTCATCTACAAGCTCACAACGGTAATTTTTGGTGAGGAGATTTGGTGTAGAGAATAAAAAAGGGACCACGTACAGGGCCAATTCAGGTAAAGTTTATACTAGGGAGTTTAAATGATTAACAAACAAAAACGATTTGTATCAGACGGCGGGCTCAGTCTTAAACTCTTAATACAAATATAGTACAAATGGAATAGAAATGGCTGCTGATTCACTTTGAAATGCATTTGAAATATGAAATATATTTTCTGTTTCATTAAAAAGATATATACTCGTCCTAAGATACCGACCAGTAAAGGACAACCCCCCCACATCCCTTGTCATACACACAACCCTGTGATGTGAAATGAGGTATACTTTTGACAATAACCTTTCCAAATCAATGGGTTTTGACAACTTTCTGATTGTTATATTCCAAAATATCCTCATGTGCTAGGACCGTGCAGCATTACCTTTGTACTAGTGCAGGGGTAGGCAACCTTTATTATCAAAAGAGCCATTTTTGGCTTTAATAAAGCAAACTTTAATTATTTGGGATTTTTCTGGTCTTTCAATATTACATTTTATTGTTTGCTAATTTCTCAAAGCATATCAAGTACCAGTAAGCTAGCAGCATTGGTGGTGAAAGAATAACGTTATGCCTCCTACAAATTCAATAATTATGATTAAATGTAAAAATAATTAAAGAAAAGAAAAAGAAAACCTCTTATTCCTTTTCATACTTCTTTGCCGTAGCAACTGGGAGCCACGGGAGAGGGCCTATAAGTAAGTACATTCTATTTATATAGCACCTTTCACAGAGAGGACTCACAGTACATAAGTACATAATAAAACATGGGTTGAACCATCCACAAATGCTTGTTTAAAAAGAAATGTTTTGAGGCTATTTAAAAAAATGCCCACAGAGGAGGATATAAGAGCCACATGTGGCTCTAGAGCCGCAGGTTGCCTACCCCTGTACTAGTGGTACTCAAGTACAGTCAAATGCAGAGCTACAAGGATTGTCGCCAAAAGAAACCCTGCCTACTAAAATAATTGGTACACGGTATGACTTTAAGCATAAATGTTAAGTGTGACAACCAATCGCAGACTCCCTCTACTTCTGTTCCATACAGAATTACACTGCCAAAGCCTAGCGCAGAAATAGTTGATGCACTAATTGGTCAGCCGCCGTATCGCCCACGATTGAACTAGCTGTTGAAGGAACTGTTGATGTCAGACGTGGCCGAATCCAAGCCATTAAACACGGTTACGGAGGATGATGTGGTCAAGTCCATGACTGACACTGGAGTTTATCCAGGCTAAAAGGGACCAAATCCCAGAGTGCAAAAGCTGCACGACGGGGCCTGCAGCACCTGTGATGACTCCTTCTCCACTCTGTGGGACAACGGTTATGTTTTCCCAGGGCAGCTCTTCGTTGACAGCAGTGCTAATTTCTTTATCACACATTACCCCCACTTCATGTATAAAATAAATATATATATATATATATATTATTGCGACCATAGGTCGCAGATTACTATGAGTCAGTCCGTCCGTCATGCCTTGTGACATGCTCCATATATGGCTGTCACTCAGTCCGTCGCGCCTCGTGATATGCTCCATATATGGCCGTCTCCATATGAAGATCACGACACTGACCTCATAAAACCCTGGATAGCCATACATGGAGAAGACTGGATCATCACCTAGATCTGCATATGGAGCCGGCCAGCAACTCTACATCTGACCTCAAACCCTTAATTCTCATGGAACTGGGGATGGCAATGAAGGGCCCGGGAAGTCTGGCATGGCATTGTGAAATCCATGATCTCGACCGCGGTCGAAAAATGATGATGATGAATTCTCCATATGGAGTTGACCTGTTCTCTGACATCCCATAATTGATCTTCCCCGCCCGCCCATACTCTTCGATGTCTCCCTTTTGACACTGATTCAAACTCTAGACGGGCCCGCCCCAAAGTTATTAGCGCAGCTGTGCCCAGCAGCCAGGCCCTACAATTAAGGCCCGGCCCTACCTGGGCCCTAACTGGGCTGGCCCAAGGCCCCGCCTGGCCTTACTAATCACACATTTTACGCCCTACCCAGCCTGAAAATGTAAAAAGAAAGTCCATATATGGGCATTCCCAGACCTGTTGTTTCAGCATGGCCGTGCCCTTTAGGGCGAGGTCAGTCCCACGAACAGCAAATGAACAGTCCCACGGTGATTTTACAACTTTATGGGAAGGGATTTGAGAACAAGGAATGTGCTGGTGTTTGTACGCAGCCATTCTGTGAAGCCTTGACAGTGTCTGTTTGACAGTTGACACGATGTCTTCTCAGATGTGAATTCTACCAAACCACTAAACAGAAACCATGTTTGGCAGCCAAGTTTATAACACTGAACACAAAATGAATACGAGATATGTTTTATTATTATTATTTATTTATTTAACTATTTCAGATTGATGATTAGCTGACTAAGTAAACTTTCATCTGCACATTTTGTGCTGAATTGTATGGAATCCATTAACAGGGCTAATCCATGTAGCTTGTTAAACCAGTGGTGACAAATACGTGTCCACGTTGGGCTCCAGAGATTTATGCACCTTCAATAAAGTAGCCTTTACAGCTTCCAAAAGTCACAGCCTGCTGGACATTGTCATACACAATAAAACAACCCGTTGCAGTCTGGAAAAGAGCAACAAATTACTTCCTACCTCCTGTCTCGCAATTAGCTTTATGCATTTTCTTGGGAAGCATCCAGTGTTAGAGTCAGATATAATTTGCATCCAGTCAAGTGCCAGCTGTAAAACCTTTTTTGCATTCTGGTAGAAGCTATGCGTACAGTATGAGGTGAAGCTCTGCGGTTGATGAATATTTAATGCAGCTTTGCTGTGGTACATTATCCATTTTTGCAGTTAAACCTGTGTTAAATAGTGTGTCCATCACATTTCCAATAGGGCATAGCAGTGGCCATTTTGTGGTTCCACAAAAAAAGCCATTACTTTTTCCCATAGATTTCCAACAATATTCAGACATGTGTGTGTGTGTATGTTATGCCTATATAAAAATAAAATAATTTAATATGTAATTGAATATGCATATCTGTTTTCACAGAATCAAATGTTTTATGGTCATGATTCACCAGGATATGGCTTGACTCTAGGCTTAAAATAATTTATATAAATATTTTTGGTAATCTCTATGAATGGCCTTTTATTGTGGAACAAAATGCTATGCCCTATAGATTGGGACAATGCAATTTATTCTATTTATTCAGTAGTGCCATAGGTATTTTTATATCTTCCCATCTGAATCTAGGCAAAGGTAGTACTGTTTCTGAAGCATCACGTCAGTTAACATGTAGCCCACGTTTTACCAAACTAGCGCAAATATGTCCAAAAGAGATTGTCTGACACACGTGTATACGCAAATTGAATCTCGAGCCCATAATCCTTAAATGATTTGGAATGAATCTGACCATTATTGAAAAATGAAAAGAGCTTTAATGGGGACTTAAAGGGCTTAGGTTGGAGAGATTAATGCTGTGAAATGAAGGTGTTGTATCAGGAAAGAGAAGGGGTGACTGAGGGCGGAGGAGTGCTGTATAGTGTGGTAGGAACTAGGAACATACTGTGAAAGAGGAAAATGAAAGGCAAGACAGAGTAACTGAGGGAGAACACGTGAAAGAGACAAATTAAATGTAAGACAGAGTACACACTGCAATTCAGTCACTCCCTTGATCCAGACTCATCAGCTGTAATTAGTCAAGTGAGCACAATTAAACAGATGGACGACTCCATAAAAACAATAATTGTAACTGTGGTTCTCACTAGAATTTCAATATCAAGATCAACAAGATACTTATCTGTAACAAAAACTGTTTGGTTTAGGGTAGTTGGTTATACAATGTTGGTTATACAATTTCTTTATTACCCCATTTATGAGCTGCAAAAATGATTTATTGTTAAAGAAGAAATAATTGCATCTGATTCTAATAGGGAGAGGAATACTTCTAGTAGGCCTAACACTCGCTTTCATTATAAAAATCATGACATTTATTTCATCAAAAGAAATAAACTCATTCCAAAAGATTCCCATTGATGTTGGAAATATCTGAAGACCCCTGTGGGTCCAGTGAAGCGTGAGGCATGAACTCTCGCTTGTAAAAAAAAATCACCACATGAAACTGCATCGCTAATCGTTTTTATAAAAACAAGAGAAAGAACTGTCCTTTCCTGTTCAATTGTTTATTGCCTTTGAGATGGAGATACTGTGCAGGCCTCTGTGAGGATGACTATTATGTGGAAGCACATAATGGACAAGCCGGAATACATCAATAATATCATAGTTATATGTGTATTGTACGGAGGCTTTTGTCTGCCACATCAATTTATATCACTTAATTAACAAAGCAATGTCTCCCAGTAGACCAGATGTTGCTCTGGGTGGGGATTCTTTGAAGTCAGAATGACTGGCTCTCTGGTGGATAACAGGTCAACTCGGTTATTAAATATGCAGCGACTTTACACTATCACAAAAGAGAAATCACTAATGTCCTGATCTCACTGCCTGGCCTCTCTAGAGAGTTAAATGTTAAATCATGCATTTTTGGAAATGAAGAAACCTTGTCTATTTAGAATTCTGCTCCAGTAACTGTGTGAATGTGAATCACCCTGGCAATTGCAGGTATTACAAATGTGCAAATCAATGCCTAAGAAGCTGAATTGTTCCTAAAATATTTGATTCATTAAAACTTTACTCTTGTCCAGCATGAGATTATAATTATCAGCAACCTTGTGCGGCTTTGGGACTCTTTATTTCTGATCCCTGAACAGGCAATGCTCTGCATTCAATTTAGACGGCAAAGTGAAAGTCTGCTCTTCAGCAACACCTATCAAGCAGAACAGAAACCGTCTGAGTTATTGACGTCCTCTCTGCAGAGATCCCAGTCCAATGTGGATGTGGTTTAGCTTGAGAAGTCATCTGAAACGGAGCGTCCTGCTTCTTTGCACTTAGCTTTTCCATCATTTAGTCTTTCAGTAAAAGTGAAGGCTAGTCTAGAACTCCAGCTAGGCTTTGGTTGCCTGCTGAATCTGGATGCCTCAATTTGTGGGGGGTGGCTGGGTGCGGTCTGAACAATGAACGCAAGATTAGACATTATCAAGTGAGATTAGATATCAAATGGAGCTCCCCCCCGACCTGCAGCCAAAAGGTATGCACAGAAGCTGCCTTGATGCTTGCATTTCACAGGACAATATATTTAGGGCTATGGCATAGCCTATATAATATATTGTCCAAACCCTAGGCTTAGGACATTAGCATAGCCGCTCCAAGCTCAAAACAAGAATATATTTGTCTCTGATGAGCAAGAATGTTTTACCAGCCTGAAGCAGACAGCAGTCTCATAGTAAAGGTGAATGATTCAAGAAGGGGTTTATTTGTGCCTAAGTGCGTGTGAGCCACTAAAGATTAAAGACGTGTTCTGACCAAAATGTGTCATCAATATCAAAGTAAAAATATATATATATTGAACTTGAAACATTTATATGTTGGTTCTCGTACAGCAATATTAATGACAGTTATTTCAGGACAGGAAATGGAGAGCTTGGAAAGACATTTCAGGGATGAATGGTAGTATTATAATGTTACACACCAAAAGACATGACCTTTCTAGGCTTTCTTGAACTCTTATCTTGTGGTATATCCTCTACCTTCAATGCCACTGAGCTGGCAGTGTTATACACTCTCTCAGAGTTAAATTAACACTCAGGACTTTAGAAATAGAAATAGAAAAGGTGTGAGTTGAAGTAGTGCCTATCTCTCATCTACTGTGAGTGTCCGCTCTGAGATCGGGAGGTCAGGTTCGATCCCCTGGCCGGGTCACACCAAAGACTAAAAATAGGACCCAATGCATCCCTGCTTGACACTCAGCATCAAGAATTGGATTGGGAGTAATTCCCTGCGACATGCTAGTGCCATGTCCAGGGGGTGTACTTTTATGTCATGGCTGGCTGAGGAATGTACTTGTACATCAAGCCACCACATGCTACAGAAAACCACATGGCTCGCAAGGCTTACTTATGTCACATCAAAAGAGCGCGTTTTGAACCACCAACAACAGAGAGAGGAGGATTAATAAACCGCCATAATATGAATATTTAAACAATGCAACAAATTATCAAGCTGTAATACTCAAGTGAAATAGAAAGTTCTCATTTTAAGCCCACTGCCACTATAATATACAGAACCACAACACAAGAAAGGGAGGGGAGGAGAGGGAGAGAAGAGAAGAGGAGAGAAGAGGGAGAGGAGACAGGGCAAGGAGACAGGGAGTGATGGAGATGGAGAGATGGAGAGATAGTGAACGACAAGGAAGAAAATCTCTTCCAACCCACAAACCAAACGCACAAACTCAGATTCCAGCTAATTTCTCAGACTCCTGATCCTCTAATCTCTCACGTCACGTCTGAGTCTCACCACACCACTGCCACCACCACTAAACAGTCTGATATTTAAT
Source organism: Protomyctophum bolini (assembly GCF_963924005.1). Taxonomy (NCBI): domain Eukaryota; kingdom Metazoa; phylum Chordata; class Actinopteri; order Myctophiformes; family Myctophidae; genus Protomyctophum; species Protomyctophum bolini. Next base: position 34,039,655 of record NC_137875.1, on the reverse strand, counting down.
TCAGTTAGCCTATCAACAAGTCTAGTACCAAAAAATAATAAAACAAATCTGTTTATTTGCGTGTGTGGTGGCAGTGGTGCCGTGCGTAATAATAGAACAAGTTAACAACACACGAGAAACTTACACTGCTGTTCTGTCCAGACCAGTGCACTACTGCCTGGTTATGAGCCGAGTCTCCGGCGAGGGCGAATGTTGAGCTGGTCAGGTGGAACTCCTGCTGGTCCTCCTCGCCGCTCCATGGAAATGCGGACCACGTTCCCATGCTTTCAGCAGTCGGCGCGCTGCGCCTTCGTCTCCTGCACCAGCTCCTTAAGCCAGCTACAATGGTATTTGTGATCGCATCACCTTGTACCACGTTTTCTTTGTAAAGCTTGTAACTTTTTTCATCGTCTTTGCTTTCCTCGGTCAAATTGTTGTCACCCGAGGAGGCAACGGTCGTTGCGCGTGGACCACCGGATCCACGAGGCTCGTGAGAAGTGGAAAGTTTCTCTTCGAGTGCGTCTTTCTCAACACAAACAGAGTTATTTTCCCGGTAACTTTCCTCGCTGCCGGTAAATTCCTCGACGTTGTCGTTTCGGTCTCTGTTCGTAGATTTCAGACCCATTAGCCTTTCGGCAAATCCGACGAACTCCTCAGTTGGTATCTCGCCATAATCAGCCACATCCAGCGCCGAGAGCTCCCGTGGAAAGTGTTGGACTGTAGGTATGTTGCATGATGGGAATGGGATGCACCTTATCTCCGCTTTTGTTATGCCCAGTATGGAAGTTAAGGAGAAGAGCCAAATCCATTTAGCAATCAGATTAGAAAGGCAACAAACGAAGCTCATCTCCATTCTACGTAGATTCCGCTTTCAAATGTCCCCAAAACATATCATAGCTACTCTTTAGGATGCCCCTAATTTCGCCTGGTAAAGTCGAGAGTGTGTAATGCACTGTGGGGTGATGGACAAGTCTTCCCAAGTACTGATGAAAACGATGCACTGACTAGGCGGAGCTGGGGGTTGGATCCTGCATGAGAGGAGAGAGGGGCAATTCCCCCCCCCCCCCCCCCTGTTTAGACTATCTCGACTGAGATGGGGAAAAAATAATGACTGCACTCGATTAGTTTTACATTTAAATTATGTTTATGTACAATGTCAATTAAGCATAGATCATTAATCAATTAGACCATGCTTACCCAATGGTTTCTGAGGTAAGATTGGAAAATAGGGCCAGCTTCACATAAAAAAGCATATTTTTTTTTAACAGCTCAATACGAGATTAAACAAGAAATCTCATTTGAATTATATAGGGCCTACCTTCATCACTTTTCCACAATATTCAGTGTTATTATTATTATTATTATTATTAGAAGTTCCTGATAACAGCCCTTGCAGGCTATAGCACACAAATGCCTATTAGAAGAATCAAGCATTTGCCTGCATTCACTGTCCAAGTCATTATGTAAGATAATGAATGGAGCTCAGCTACAAATTGTCTTAATACATTCCATAATTTCTCATGTTATCATTAACATGAAATGTAGAAAACATACTAAATTAATTCAAGTAATGTTCCCAAACTTTGGGCCCATAGATATTAAGTAGGCTATAGCTGTCTTCTTGAGTTAGTATTGCGGTGTTTATATGGTAGACAAACATCACAGATAAATAATCATTGGAATGAGAGCAGACATACTGCGAACAAAGAATAGAATAATGAACATGTGTCAATACAGAGCCCTTTGAATATATTCTTCATATTTATTTTAAATATGTTGGGCTTTGATCCAGCAAGATAATGTAGACCATTAAGAGAACTAGAGCCAATTGTAACTGTTTGATTAGATTCTGTTTCTGCCGGCTAACATTTAGTCAATAGGATGAGGATGCCGTTGACTGGTGACTGATGGCAAAGAGTATCTCTGTATTGAGCTGTTCCCCCGGCCCATTGCTCTGAACTGGGACGTGCTCCTGTTCAACACACAGGGTCAACAGCACAGAGACGTCTTTCATTGGCGGCCATTAGTGATGCAGCTTCGTGCGAGAGCTGTCTCAATCTGTTTCAGTTAGCCCCTACCAGACAAGAGCAAACCAGTCTATAATGCAGATTGATGGCTGATTGAGAATTTAAATCGTGGAGGACTTGAGTTAAAAAGCTCAACTTTGAACTAGGAGGTGAGCTAAAAGCATAGCCTCATCAGAGAAAGGCGTGGGCCCTCTTAGTGAAAATGCTGACAGTGTTTGATGTATTAATGTATTAATGTCACATGTATTTTGAATCAGTAAGTTTATTCATGTTTGTGTATATGCAACTAAAGGACACTTGTTTGAGTTATGATGGGAGGTGGGGACCTTATGAAATAATACACACCATGTTGATATACTAAAATATTGTGTTGAGCAGCCAGCAGCCATATTAAGATAAAGTTAGGTGTGATTTTGCATGAATTGCTCAAAAATCATATGTTAAAAGAGGAACATGAGTTCAACTTAGTCATTTCACTTTGCAGAGATACACATGTGTTAATTTAATTCTGAGAGTGCCAAAAAGGTCCCACATATCAATTTTTGATGAACACCATGGCAACTGAAACTGAGATGAATCATTGTCTTTCTCAAAACAGAAATTCTGCTTTGCCAGTTGTCACACCAACTGAGTATGAACTGTTCTTCTCCATGTACCAGAGCCCAAGACACAGACGGAAACCTGCAATCAGGCAGTGTGAAAGGTAAGAAAGGGATCTAAGGGCCGATTCATACGGCTGTTTCGGCGCTGTAGTGCCGAAATGATTTCGGCTCGTCAGAAAATTTCAGTAGCACCGAACCTCAAATGACGTCACATTGTATAGGCTCTACAGAGCCGAACCGACTTTTATTTGGCTCTAAAATAGGAGTATCAATCGGCCCTTAGTGAATTGTTCCATTTCATTTAATTGAATGGAAAGTAAAAACCAAATCAATCACAAGTTGAACAATTTAGGCATTTATCAGACGCTCTTATCCATTGTGACTTACAAAAGTGAAGAGTAATGGCAGAGTTTCCCTATGGAAACTTTTAAGGGTGTGTGGGGCTGGATATATCCTGAAGGTAAAGAGTGTTTTGTACTGGGTGTGGGGCTGGATATGTCCTGAAGGTAAAGAGTGTTTTGTACTGGGTGTGGGGCTGGATATGTCCTGAAGGTAAAGAGTGTTTTGTACTGGGTGTGGGCACTGGCCTGGGCAGCAACCGGAATCCAGTGAAGAGAACACAATACTAGAAAAAGTGCTCCTCGGAGCTCCACGACTCGTTTATGATGTTTGGACAAAAGGCAAAAATGTGCTTCCTGGTGGCGCTATAATAGGGCAATGTTCCTCAACGTAGAGGGTTCCCCAATTAATTTTCCACAAGGGCCATATTTTGACTAGGGGACCAGGCTGGGGACAGAGTCCGCGTGTGCGAAAAAAAATGTTTATTTTTCATTAATTCATTAATTCATTAAGCTTAGAATAGATGGTTCTCAACCAGTAGTCCGGGGTCCACCAGTGGTCCTTGAGGGGGATCCAGGTGGTCCCCAGCTAAATGATGGAGAGTAACCAAATAGACCCTTATTATATAGATCTTTAACTCTTGAGAGTGTAAAATGAATTCATTTTCAGGGAACCCCATTTGAAAAGATATGACAGTGCTCTAGCAGTGATTCTCATCATTATAATTCCAAAATGCACTCGCTCTCTCTCCAAAAGGGAGACATGGAAGAGGAAAGACTGATGGGGAAAGGATCAACATATCATAATATGGAGATCTAAAGGTGTGAGCTCAGATGTAGAGTTGCTGGCCGGCCCCATATATGCAGATATAGGTGAGGATCCAGTGTTCTTCTCCATGTATGGCTATCCAGGGTTTGATGAGGTCAGTGTCGTGACAGACTGACGGCCATATATGGTGGCGTGACGTGGACTCACGAGGCATCACAGACTGACGGCATATATGGTGGATAGACAGGTTTTGCAGGTTTTCATAGTAATAATCTGCGACCTACCGTCGCAATAATATACTATGCACAGATCCTTTTTGATCACATAACAATAATGATGAACATGAACATGTGATTGTGTACCGATTTGTGTGATATTTGGACTAATATAAAAAAATTGTTTCACATAAACTGGCCTCCTGGTGGCACTATAAAAGGCAGATTAGAAAAATGCAGTCCAGATGTTTTTCCTTGGCATCTAGGGAGTGTGCATACAAAATATGTGACTGGGCCTCTTATAGCACCATCATGAGGCTGATTTGAAGTTTCAAGTGGTATACTGATTTTCGTGATGGATAAAATGTGTGAGTAATATAAAGAAATGTGTTTAGCACAAATCGGCCTCATGGTGGCGCTATAAAAGGCCATTGTGGAAAGATTGGGGCAGAGGTTTGTCATTGGCATCCAGGGAGTGTGTGTGCACAGTTTGGCATCGACCGGGCCAACGATGCCGGAGATTAACTGATATGAAAAATGTAATCCATTTATTGTTTCCACCAGGCCGAAGGCATGGGGAGACAATAAATGGATTACATTTTTCATTTCTCACTTCAAGTTCACACAAGTGTGCTTTTTTGTGTTGAGCTGAAGTGGTGGACATCCACTTTGAGATGTCAGCCATGCAGGCATAAAGCAATGTGCTATTCAACCTGTGTGGCAGAGGGATACTCTTACAGAACACGATACAATACTACTGTCCAGTCTAAAACCACAACGGCTCCAACTGCTCTGAGGCACCAAAAGGAAATATCACCTTTTCAAAACATAACATTTCATTCACGTCACTGAGAGATAAAGTGACATGAAATATAGACAGGAGTTTAAGTGATTTGACCTCTATGAAACGCCTGCAGGCTATATCCATTTGGTGGTTCAAATGTCTTTGTCTTTTCTTTTTTCACAGTGGAGGGTGATGCAAGCTTTGCGTTAGACAGTTCGTAGTGATTTCTCACCAAGTTGAAAATTGGTGAGATGTGTTCTAAGGTGTGGATTGTACTCCAGCACAATTCACACCATAGCGGTGTGTAGTATATCTTCTCACACGATCATGTGAGAAACAGATTGGTACGGTCTGTACAGATACAAATCAGCATAACTTGTTTGTTTTATCCGTAGACTAGACAGAATACAGAGGACGCATGTCACACTGTACAATATGTGCAAACGTACAGTGACCAAAAAATACCCCAAAAAGTGGGGATTTATACAGCAGCCCCTGTTGTTAAAACTGTGGGAGTAAGATGAGAATGTTATTTTCTCCCATCAATGCCCCCCCACTGCCATGCGCAAACATCTGCAGTGCATCACAGTGACATCGGCACCCAAATGACCAAATATGGGCGTCTACTCGTCTGGAAGGTGTGACATCAGGCTTAAATTACAGAGTTGTGTAGATTAGAACGAGATCTCTCGATACATGAGTGTCCGCAAATTACTCTTGAAGCTTCTCAGAACCAAACCGCGCTTTCACACAGCCTGAGCTCAAAGAAAGCTGGGCAGAATGCCATCAGCTGAAGATGACCCCTACACTTTTCACTACTGTGTGAACCCCTACGGCTGTCCCTGAACTCACGCAGAGCTGCTTTTCGCATCACAGATAACAATCTGAACAGATCCTTGTACTGCACGTTGCGGCCATTACCTTGCCTCACAAACCCACCTGGCCATCGAAAATATTGTTCTGACCTGACACTATGAAGTGATGCTGACACATTTATAGTCCTTACAAACAACTATAGTGCTAAAAGGATATTACCGGTACACAAAAAGTTAGTGTGGTTGCTGTAGTGTAGGCAACACACTATTGTTCTGAGAACCTTTATGCCAGCTAAAGTAAACCTGTTTTTGTTAACCTTTTTTGTTCATCGAGTTCAATGGACGTTTTTTGTAACCTTTTCTGTAAAGTCCATTTTCTGTCCAATCAGACAGGAGTGACATCATTACATTTGTAATTTAAATGACAGAATTCATCAAAACAGAACTTTTGTATGAACCCATGAATTACAGTAGTGTGCAAATGTAGAAAAAAGAGTACATGAAGAATTCAAGACGAAATTCAGAATCATTTCCCAGCGGATTCCTCGTGGCTCGTATCAGTGCAACCACAATATCCAAGAATTGCATCTTTCTAGTTTCCAGTATGTTGTATGTCTAGGGAATTGTGGTTTTATATATATATATTATTTGGGGGAGATCCGCTGTTCCGACAGACTTCCCCACTTGGCGCATCACTCCCTCTGGTCCTTGGTGATGCACGCTCTGAGTTTGAAGTTGGTCCAGCCAATATATGGGCATAGACTAGGTTCGATTGGCGGTTCTGGACAATCAGATCTCCATATATGCTATTGGGTGTTGTATTGATTGGATTGGCGGTTCTAGACAACCGCCTATCCGACTGACTAGAGGCTGGGCATCATGGCACTCCCTCGGATCATCGGTGATGCACACGTCGAGTTTGACGTCGTCAGTCTTCTCGAGATACGTGAACTACAGAGTACAGACACACTCACACACAGACCAAGATTTCACACATGTATGAGTATAATACTACTACTACTACTAGGCTACTACTACTAATAATAATAATAATAATGATAAAAACAATATTATTATTATTAACATGCCAAGTATCCATGGCATGTTGACCTGACCAGTGGACTAATTTGTGTCTTCATTCCATTGTGAAACATCTAGAGTGGCCAATCCATGAAACATATTTCGGGATATTGTGTATATTGTGTGATGAAAAGCCCTACATGTTACACATTAATTTGAGAAATCACAAGGACTATCTTAAGCTATAGGGCCATTATAGACTTTCTGTGCAGTTTCAATCCTGCCATGGGGCGAAAAAGTATTGGCTCTGTGCAACCATAACTAAACTGTGAAATAGACCCTGTGATATAGTATAGTATAATTCTTGTACGAATAGAAGAAAAGATACTGAGCTAATAGCACCATGAATCTGCCCTTTTTGTTACTGTACAGTATGTGCATAGAAAGTGTCTACTGTGGACTTCTTCTCTTTGTACCGGTAATTGGGTTGTGTAAAATTGGGTCTTTTAAGGCTGCTTCACTTTTTTGTTAGGTGAAACCTGACTAATGAATGCTCATGAAATGTAGACGACATCGTCACCACCTAGTCATACTGACGGCCTAGCCTGATTGACTGCCAAACACGCTGCCTAAGGTTTCACTTCATGTGGATATAAATTCAGTACTGTGGTATTATACTAGTCAAGCAGATGGAAGTGCTGACTGATTGATTAAAGGAACAGTTTTATGTCCACATCACATGGGTGACATACTAGTTACTCATTGCTTAATTTGAGTCACTAACAGTCGATAATACACTAGTAACTATTGTAGTGATCAAATTAAGCAACACAGGTGACAGATTATATGACCTTGATTTGCTTTGAATCTTGACGAAAATATGTTTTTACACTCCGAGTCACTTTGCTGGATATTTATAGAGGTAGAGAATTATCTATTGTTCAAAAACTGGTTTGGCCGGGTCCTCATCATTAAGAGGTCTTAATTTAAGACCCCACAATGTGATAAAGCTAATTTATGACACCGAAAGCTGATTTATGACACTGAATGGGCCATCTGTCTAGAACAGTGGTCTGTATGCATGCAAGTATGTCCCAGCAAAAGTAGACTCAGTCACAGCTCAGCCTAATGCTACATCAATCACAGCTCAGCAAAATAAACCACACAAAGATCATGTTGGCATCATTGGTGATGTGTAGGCAAGGAATATTGTTCAATATTATATCCATATCGCCATTTTGTGCAATTTCTTCAAAATACAGTTTTTGCTTTTGCTACTCCTCCTACATCTTTTGTGAGTTTGTGACACCCGACTTTCTTTCAGCTGTCTCGTTTGGTACAGACGCTTCCTCGTTTTTCTCCTACATGGCCTCTGTGTTAGGGTGACCATATATCCAAACTGTTCATTTGAGGGACAGAGGTATCTGTTGCGTGGGACAAATGGGACGGGACGGGGTTAGCAACTTATTACTTAAATTGCTATTAAATACCTTTATGTCATATTCAACCATAGGCCTAATATTTCCCATAATTTTGTTATTAAACCTCTCTGGCGTCTCACATTTTGTATTCTGGGCGAGAACCCCTTTTGGTGTTTCTCAAAAATCAAACCAGTTCTCATTCCCCAAGACCTAGAAAAGAATCATCCATGCTTTCATCTCCTCCCGCCTCGACTATTGTAATGGACTCTACGCCATGCACCCTCAGCTCCTCCTCAATCCATAAACTTCAACTCGTACAGAATACAGCTGCCAGGATTCTCACGAACACACCCCGCAGATCTCACATTGCTGCACTCCATTGGTTGCCCGTCAAATCCAGGATCAATTTCAAAATTCTCTTAATAACATATAAGGCATTACACGGACTGGCTCCACTTTACATCTCTGAAGTACTGCATGCAAAGCCAAACATACGTTCTCTCAGGTCCTCTGAAAAAGGCCTTCTGTCTATTCCAACAACTAGACTCAAAACAAAGGGTGACCGTGCATTTGCAGTGGTTGCCCCCACTTTGTGGAATCCCCTGCCACAAAGTGGGGTCGACGGTTTTAAGAACTTGTTAAAAACGTATTTATTTCGTCAGCACTTTATTTAATGATGTATTTTTACTTGAATTATTTGCATCTCAATGTTTTACCTTCTACTGTTTGTTTCATGCCCTTGTTTTAACATGATTGTTTTACCTTGTTGTACAGCACTTTGTAACATTGTTTCGAAAGGTGCTCTATAAATTTTACAATTTACTTACTTACCCCTTCAGGCCGGGAACCCATTTTGGGGTTCTGTACAGTATGTACAGTATTCAAAAATGTAAAACAATTTGATGCTGCTATATAGATATTTAACGTTTTTCATAAAACTTTAGAAGGCCTTTTTAGAATCGGCCTCAGGCCTAAATGTGTTAAAATACTAATTTTGGTCATAGGTGGTATGGCCGATTTGGTACTTTTACTCATGATATTTTAACAGGCTTAAAACACATCTTGCAGGAAAGGTTACATTGAGAGAGATTTACAGTAGAAGGCCCAATTAGGGGACTAACTATTATAGGGCATTTGAACACTGATGCCTGCCAGTCACAATGTGGGACAGGTCTCAGTTTGTAGGACAGCTGAAATGGCTTGGAAATAAGCTGTCCCACGAAAAGGGGGACATCTGGTCACAGTAACTGTGTGCATACTCCATGGTCAGGTCCTTAATTGGTGATGTGCACACCGAGGTATACTTGAAGCTATACCCTCTCCACTAGCTCACTGTTGATCAGTAGCTTTGTCTCTCTGTACAATCATCTCCTTGGTCTTGCCTACATTCTGGAAGAGACTATCTTCCCCACACCATTTTGTCAGACCATCTACCTCCTCCTGGTAGGCCCTCTTGTCGTTGTTTGAGTTAGGGCCGACCACCACTGTGTTGTCAGCAGACTTGACGGTGGCATTTTCACTGTTCTTAGCCGCACATAGGGGTTGTAGACATATAGGTGAGTATAGCAAGCGACTCAGTAAGCTGAAAGGCTCACAAAGACTCACAATAAGAAAATAATAGCCAGCACTTAAAAGTCCTTCTTGTACTTTATAATTAATTAAGGCACAGGCAGCATACACAGACGCGTCCGTTGGTGCCTTAATGAATTAAAAACCAGAAGGACGGTGAGAGAAGTAGACGTGTGTTTTCCCACTCTGACCACCTGGGGTCTGGCAGTCAGGAAGTCCACCCAATCACACACTGTAGGGCTCAGATACAGGATCACCATTTTACTGACAAGCCATACATAATATGACATACCTGGCATAAATAAGACCAAACCACTGCACTTTCATGTTGTTTGTATTCAGTATCATTTTAGAAATTGACCTGTAACTTCGTATGGCACATTGTCACTCTCTCAAAGTTAAATTTGAGACACTCAATGAGCAAAGAATTGGAGCAGAAAGAAACAGTGTCACAAAAATCACTTGATACCTAAAGGCAAATCATGGAACTGAGGTTCTACATTACTAGTCCCATTCAGTCCACTGACTTGATGACTTTCTGCTAAAATGCGTAGCTGTCAGCTTACACAAACATTACAGGCATCACTCATGCCACTATTCATAATTGCTACTTTTGGTTTTCATGGTGTGTCCCGAATCCCGAAAAAGGTGGTGAGTTGTTCGCTCGCGCAGTGTGCCACATTACTAATTATTCATTATTTTGATTTGGACAAATTTCTACGCAAGTTGTAAATGTAATGACTTATTCAGCTTCACATGAGCTATACTTACATGTATAAGAAAACTTCTCATAAAATCAGTTTATGAAAACATAAGCTATACTGGTGTTAACCAGCCAGCTTGTTATTGTTCCACGTTCCAGTCCCACATTTAATTAGCCACATGCGGTTGGGAGATATTCACATGAGATATTCTTTATTTATTTTTTACATAATTCATGACCTTTCAGGTCTGTCTCACTTGAATGTCTCATGATAGGTTATGTGGAGAATGTGCATAAAAATATGTTCAAAGGGCCCAGGAGGCATGCAGAAGAATAATTTCATTGCTATTATAAACCATGGTGCTTACAGTGTCACTAGAATGTCTAGCAGCATTTCTGTTCAGGTTAAGATCTGTCCATCCAGCAACTTATCTGTAGAACTATTTGAGCAACATGATCCCCATAATTCAGACCTATAAGACTTGTATTAAGATTTCCAAAATAAATAACGGTAGAGGCTTCTACGGCATCTGAGATGTTTGTGTTTCATCATGACATTTAGACTTCTAAAATAGCATAACATTGTTGATGTGTCATTCTTCTCTATTCTATTTAACTCAATGCCTTCCAATTATATCTATAGTGCTTTTGCTTGTCACGTGAGTGTGTTTTATCTTGTGAAAGTAACATACCGGTATTACAAAATGTAATCCTGTAACCAAATTTGAATATAGTAATAAGTAATAACACTATGTAATCAATAACGGGAAAATAATCGAAAATAATGTAAAACTAGAAATGCACTCTGTCGAGGTGCCAACATGCGCATTGCACACATTTCAGTGCCCTCTGGGAATCATCCTCGCTTACCAATGTTGTCTTCTCTCTCTACTTTTTAGGCCATACCTGGCCTACTTGTGCGCAAGCAGAGCGTGCAAGTACTGCTACTAACTAATGTCTATTACAACCGCTGTTCTAAATCCTTTAGGCCCGTTATTGACCTTATATCTACCTTGAAGCGTACCTTAGTTACGTCACCATCAGCCAATAAGGGACCACCATTCTTACGACATATATACGTATACGTACATGTATACATACGTTACCTTTTACCCACCCAACATTGAAACATAATAATTACGTCACCATCAACAGCCAATTATAACCATGCATACCATACATACCATTTTCGGTCCAGCTGTCCACAGTACTTGCGCGTTATGAAGTAATAAAGTTATAACTATATTGCACCTGGGACGTATCCTCAGTGATGTATCCTGAGATCAACGGGGGTTCGGCTCTTCCAACATCATACCCCTCACTCAGGCGACCCAGCCGGGGTGATCAAGTCCCGACTTACGTCCCAGTAGCTACCCTCAATCAGTCCCACTAGGGCAAAACCAGGGCCACACAATCCGTTGGAACTACTCCAGAACTACTCTGCAAAGGGCTGGGAGGTACACTTCTTATAATACAACCCAATTTGTAAAAGTAATGTTTCAATCTGTTGCTGGTTATTAGTGCTGCCTTCAACATGATACAGGCTAATACTGCCAGATATAGACTGGAAAACTGTGTTGGACTTTATGGCACATTCTTTAAATGGTTATCTTCAACACAGGGATTTAGTCTCCATGGCCAACAATGCACCCACGCCAAATTCATTGATGTAGATAGATCAAGGTTGGGGTTGGGCCTATTTTACTTAACCTTGGCCATGACACCTTATCAAAGGAGGGGAAAATTAATTCAAATTGTGCATAGCTCTTTAGTGATTGTGGTTCCATATATTTGCGGATGTACTGTAAGTGAATTGAACAAATCAGTCACTGGATGTGCCAAAATGTCCGTCCACTAAACAAAAGCAAAAACTGAGATAACCGTCAGTGTTAATTGCCAAGAACAAATGGCTGAATCTTAGTGCTTGGTTTGACGCTGAAGGCGAGACAGAAATCTTGGTGTAATTATGGATTCATAATTCAAAGGTTTAATAGCCATTAAGCCATCAAGTCAATAATGAAGTCAGCCTATCATCTTAAAAATAGAGCTAGAATTAGAGGATGCCTATGACACTGCATACAGGGGAGCAAATTAGTGTTCTCCACAACTCATGGTGCTTCACCTTTAGAAACAATAGACACATTAAAAAAGAGGCAAAGAGCAGACATTGGTAAGAGAAAGTGCTGGTGAGTGATGATTCCCAGAGGGCACTGAAATAATTGCTTGTTTGTTTCTTGCCACTGAAGTGTGTCAGTAGTCTTTTCTTACAGGTATCCCCGTATTCCAATTACCCAGATGTCCAAATTGGACCATATAGGTATTAATGCATTAAATTGGATATAGAATATTATTATATATGAATATTCAGTCAAGACCGACAGATTGTAAATTAACAGTATAATCTATTAATCTATTTTAATACCATAAAGTATTAAAAGACAAATTACATTTATATCAATTGAATATGTGATGAAAGGATGGGGAGAAGGCATACAGGGATATCATTCTGTACAGTAACTGCTCCAGGTCTCACCAGAATATGCTAATTTGATGTAGTCGTGAGAAAACTAAACATTTACTTTATATAATGAACAATGCTTGTACATTTTATCAAATGGGGAGCTTAGGTATTGTGTAGAATTGAATTAGTATGTTGGTTGGCATCAGGCGAGCAGATAGGGGGGGATCGACACCCTCAGTTTCATGAGGAGGGGGGATTATCCTCTCCAAAAGAAAAAGCCATGTACCGTGGCTGCATGTGTTTTGCTGTGTTGGCAGTGTTTTGCCGTGAATTCCGCTAAAAAACGGCAAATGAAACGGGCGAATATAAACAGACTGCATGGAGCTCTGATGTATCAAGAAGACTGTGTACCTCCCATCATTTCATTATGTGACTTTATATATTGTCAAGTAATTGAGAGGGGGAGAGGTGGTGGAGTTAGCTGTTTTAGCAGACAGTTTGTGGGTCCAATGGAGTTATTGACCCAAGCGCTTTTTAATACTTTTAATTGATTCAATATTTTCGTAACAACACACTGTAAAGGGTATTCAACAGCACTGATTATTTATAAAAATAAAATAAAAACTCAAAAATTGAGTTAGGTGGTCCTCCCAACAGCAACGAATTACATATGCATGCACAAGAGCACAAACACAAATCAAAGTTGTGCTAAATGAAAAGGGACATTCTGCTGAAATGTAATGTAATGCTGTTAAGTCTCTGAACCAAGCTCAATTCATCATAGTGAAAAAAGTTTGAATATCAGACTTGATAGTGCACATTATAATATCCTCAAAGCTTCGGCTCGGTGAGAGAGAGCAGATTTTTATCTCATCACTGATTTCGGGGTGGTAAGAGGATTTCTTAGTGAGCGTGACTGCGTGTCAGTGCGTGAGAGAATCAGAGGGAACCTGAAAGTGTGGCAGTTGGCAGTTTTTCTACTGTCTTCCAGCACCTGCTCTGCAAATGTCTCTGCTGCACGACCTGTGTTTTGCAGGATCGGATCACTGTAGTATACTGTATGCCAAAGTACTGTAGCGCCCCTCAAAAAAACAACTCCACTCATTAGTTCTATGCAACGAAGTTTGGTGGGGTGCAAGGGCCAATTGACATTATACACTTTTCTCTGCATAATGCACCGTGCACATGTATCCAACCACTTTCCTAACCACAAATACATGCACCTGTCCTTCCAGTAATACTGTCATTATTCTTTGTTCGCTATGGCTGATTGAATTCTTCATCATTGACGAAGCTTACACCCTCAATCACATTTCTAATAGCATCATATAGCGTGTTCCTCCTGGCAAAGTTGCAGTGTTCCAGGCTATTTTTCCCTAAAGAGTCTAGATGAAATGAAGACGAAGGTCATTTGTATTGTTTAGCGCATACAGGCAGAAAGTCATAGGTCAGTAGCTCCATATGCAAGTGAATATGCTCTAATGAGGGCAACTCCGTCTCTCCTGATTTATGTAAATGTCATGACAGACTTAAAAACACTGAACTTTGTACAATTACTAGGAGGGAGGAGTAGGGAACTCCCACACAGTGCATCAGTAATTCACAAAGCAAAACATTTCATCTTGTGCAAGACCCCTCTCGTTTTCAGGAGTGTCATATTTGTGCCCCGCGAAGGGGTAGAAGAGACATCCTTCCAGACATCAATTATTAACCAGAGCTTTATCACTACGTTGTAGATCAAAACAGTGTGCTTGTACGATACCAGAGGGCATCTCATATGTTTAGCACTGCCAGGGAGACACAAATCTAAGACGGAAAGGTTAGATGTTTGAAATCTGACACGAGCGCAAAGCCTTTGTAATTTCCCTAACAGGTATGGCAGAAGAGCACTGTAGGGTATGTTGAGTCTATCTTTGTACTTCTCTATCAGAAGCAGAGGAATCTGCACCACCACAAATGGGGTTCCTGTGGAAATGAATATTTTATGATATTGCTAGCAGGGTGTGATTGGAAGCATTGGGGTGGATTTGCATTCCAAACTGCCTCTTGTGCAGAAATTTCATCATTATCAACCTTACATAACAATCTTAATGCACAGGGCTGGAGTTTGTTACTGTCTCCCCAGAGGTTTAAAACCAAGAGGCAGGTAAAACATATTTACCCTGGGTTAAAGCCTGCCATATATCTCTGACTCATTAGAGACATATTTCGCATTAATAGGAATACTAGACTTATATGTATGGTATGCCTTCTGTTGGTCTTCTGTTGGTGGTAATACAACTTTTCAACCCCCTTGTGGGTACTTTTAATGACGACGAGATGCAACACGGTATATATCAAGTGAATGAAAAATCTATTTTTAGATATCTGAATGCACCAAGTGAACTTCCTCTGATGTCTTGGCAGCTGCCCATAGGCAGTGAAGCATTCAAGAGCGAAGGTGGAGGTCCTATGCTGCTGCTGTAAGCATAGCTGAAACACCAAAAGGCTTAGTGAGTTGAATAATGCAGAGTTATTGCTCAGTAAGACGTCTGGACACCCCCATATGGAAAAAAAAGTAGAAGAAACATATATGTTGTCCTGTTGCCTCCAATAGTAAGTATTTACATTTTTTATGTATGTCATTTACATGTATGTCATGTAAAGTACATACTAGATTTTATATGTGAACTCTTGAAAGTGGCACCTTTCATACAATCCTCATATAAGACAATAAAGTGAATCATGTATGAATCAAGTAAACAACATGTATGTGATCTATGAGGTAAGTACATGGCAAACTGTATTTTCCTTACATGTTCCATACAATGTTTGTAGTTTTAAATTATATGAGATATATCCTTTCCATATATAAAAAAAATACCATTATAGTATGTATTTTATAGTTTGTAACCATTTCATTTACAAGAAAAGTATGCTTCTTTTATATGATTTTTATAACATTGTTATATGTCAGCCAATACATTATACCTTATAGTTATAAAAAAAACATATGTTTTATCTATGACTATATATAAGTTTTTATATGTGAAGTGTATGATAGGTATAAAAAACATATGCGCTATAGACCCCTGGGAGATAGTTGCTGAGATAGAGCACCACACCTACTATACCATCAACTCCAAATTCTTCCCGCATCACTTACCGCACCCAAGCTGTGCTACTCATACGCTGAGTTGCCAGTGCCCAGGATCGAACCCACGAACTTGTGGTCTTAAGGCGAGAGCTCTACCGACTGAGCTACCCAGACACATCCTGACATATGTGAAGTGTTTGATATGCTCTCTTTATGTTTTTTGTTTTTTTTAGAAGATTCTTATAAGTTACCATAGCAGTATAAAATAAAATGCATTGGGAGGTACATGGGGGGACAATGGTGGTGACACTGCCTGGGGGGGCACTGGCTGGGGGGGCACTGGTTGGGGGGGCACTGGGGGCTTGTGTCACACTGGGGGGACACTGGCTGGGGGGGGCATCACACTGGGGGGGCACTGGGTGGGGGGTGTCACACTGGGGGGTCACTGGCTGGGGAGGACACTGGCTGGGGGGGGGGGCACTGGGTGGGGGGATCTTAAATAATGTAGGAGTCATAAAATGTAAAAGGGAATACAACTCATTATTTTGTCATCTCATGTTATTTCATTGTAAGATTAGGTTTTGTTTAATTTGGATGTCTCTGTGACATACATGGCCTGTATTGTATGGTTTCTATACAATATCCTATCAGATTTTGGTTTCACTGATGTTTGCCCAACTCTACAAGTTTGACAACACACATATGTATTTCAATTTATACTAATTTACTAAGAATATTGTATGTGGATTTACCGTCACATATAGGTCTTATAAGATACAAAATTATATAGGTTTCACTTTACAAAAACTTACTATGGCTCTTATATGTGCTTTGACTGTTATATATAGTTCCTATAAATGACAAAATTATATAAGTTTCACTTTACAAAAACGTACTATGGCTCTTATATGTGCTTTGACTGTTTTATATAGTTCCTATAAATGACAAAATTATATAAGTTTCACTTTACAAAAACGTATTATAGCTCTTATATGTGCTTTGACTGTTTTATATAGTTCCTATAAATGACAAAATTATATAAGTTTCACTTTACAAAAACTTACTATGGCTCTTATATGTGCTTTGACTGTTTTATATAGTTCCTATAACTGACAAAATTATATAAGTTTCACTTTACAAAAAAATACTATGGATCTTATATGTGCTTTGACTGTTTTATATAGTTCCTATAAATGACAAAATTATATAAGTTTCACTTTACAAAAAAATACTATGGATCTTATATGTGCTTTGACTGTTTTATATAGTTCATATAAATGACAAAATTATATAAGTTTCACTTTACAAAAAAATACTATGGATCTTATATCTGCTTTGACTGTCATATATATTAACTACAAGTTTCATGTAAAACATATACAAATGTAGTATTTTTTTTTCCATATGGGCCTAGCTGCCTTAGGGGAGCTGCATCACTCTCCGTGACCTTGTTACCTATCCTTTTATATTTGGTTGAGTAGCTTTGACCAGACCACTGGGGAGCCAAGCTTCCTAAAACATTTGGAAAAAGTTCAAAACAAACCATTCTGTCCTTAATGTGCCCCTGAGCTGATGCATTTAATACAGAAATTCCATCCTCACCATAACATTTTATTGCAGCGTGAAATTATTAAAAGTTATTTTAAACGGGTCTCGTGTCATATTTTTAGCCCCGCTAGCGGCAAAGCTCTAAGGACGGCAATGTCAGTCTGTTTGTTGCTCCATCTGTTAGTCCGTCTGTCCAACACAAGATATCTCTTTAAGTGCATGCTGGATTGCCATGGGATTTGTTGTGTTTACCTTCATGTTGTGGTTCGAGTGTCTGCCCTGAGACTGCTATGAGACTGGGAGGTTCAGGGTTCAACCCCCAGTCGAGTCATACCAAAGACTATGAAATTGGTACTCAGAAGCCTAGCTCCCTAAACTCAGCATCAAGGGAATTGAATTTGGGTTAAGTCTCTGTGCCATACTAGCATCACGTCCAGGGGGTTTAGGCTACTTTTACATATTAACAGCCTCCCGCTGTGGAAACAGGAGATAGGCTCCTGACCTACAGTATGGGCCTCATGGCTCAGGTTGGAGGAAGAACCCTTTTGATTTTGACCCCCATGATGGCTGCTCTAGTGCCACCCTTAGGCCACATTATCCATGTGCACACAAGATATCTCAACATCTAATTGAGGGGATTACAATTAAACTTGCATAGCACATTCATGCTCCCATGAGGAACCCTAACCATTTGAGTGATACCATGACCTTATTTCTACCGCCACCCTCAGGCCAAATTGAGTCAAAGTGGCACATAAGATTTCCCATAAATTAAGATCGCAGGATCAACCCTAAGGACCTTCACAGCTTCTAGGTGTGGCTAACATGGCTTTTAGACTTTTACTTTTGTTCTTAGATTTCTCAGTCAAGACATAGAAACCCGTTTGTAACGGTGAATACTGAACATGCAGTACGGCTAGTGCAGTCTGCTCAGTGCTCCATCTTCATAAAAGACCTGCATTGTCACTTTGCACTATGAAACAATAACAACAAATGGCCGCCACCTGTGGTACTATGAGCTTGTTTGCATTTCGTATCCATTTCTTTGGTTTGGCGCCAGTAAAAGCATAAAAAGCTGATGAAGCTCCTGATTGAAGCACGAGGCAGAGTGGAGGCTCGCTCTGCATGCTGTCTTTATAGAAAGCTCATTAGTCGGAGAGACCTGTGTGCATTGTTCCAAGTCTGCAGAGTCAGCTGGGGAGCCACTCATCACTCCACACATTACAGACTCCTGCACATCTGGTCTGGCTACTTCAGGGTGACCTGTGCACACACGCGCGCGCACGCACGCACGCATAGTGGTGGAAAAAGTACTCGCAATTTCTACTTAAGTAAAGTAGCCATTGTAGCCATTGGAATTCCTATAAATAATGCATTATGGGAATTCTTTCTCCTGCATCAAAAATCTAAAATCAACACACACACACACACACACACACACACACACACACACACACACACACACACAGGCTCTGTGGCTGGTATCCACTGTGATTTACGGCCCATTTTACACTCAGGTGGCCATCCCCAGCGCTGTCCCTGCACTGCAGCGCAGGGGCAGACGCACTGTGCTGTCTGTCTTCCCTTATGAAGGTTTTCACTTAATGGTTTGAAGGTCTGAAAAGCACTAGGCTGTACCACTTTCATATTGGCCAGTACTGTATCTTTACTACTATTCCCAGCTCTAAATTATACAGGAGTTAGTCTGCACTGCAGCAAGTGTAACTGCAGCTCTGTGTGCAGCTGCTTGCATTTACACTGATTTGCATTCAGAATCTGTAAGCTGTTCCAGACATCATCAGCATGAAACTGGCGAGTTACAGTCATGAATGGCAAAAGACTAGACAAAAAATGAGGCCAAGAGTTTTCTACAGCGCTGATCGCTGATACGAGAGTTTGTTCCTCTGTTGAGGACATGTGAGTGTGCAATGCTGATGACAGACAGGCTTTGTCTGGGTATTATTTCGAAGATATATAGCAGTCTGGGTGGAAAAAGGTTGGGTTTTCAACCAGGGACAATGGCATTGGGGGCCATTATTGACTCTGTTTCAGTATAAAAGGAAAGTACTGACATTACCCTGGGCTGCTTGTTCAAAAGACAAGATTAATCAATGTAGTCTGTCGGAACAGCTTTCACCTAATGGCTCCCATAGAGCACTGTCCTTTCAGATTAAAGCCTCCATTAGAAATCAATATTTTTGAGTCTTTTCTCTTCCGTTGCCACTGGCAAAATCGGATACAGGCTGCCCACAGCATGGCCCCTTGGGGGGAGGGGGGATTAGTTCACTTTCATTTTGGACCCTTTCTGATGCCCCGTTGCTTCTGCAGTACAAATATTTGCTAGGGAGTGAAATAAGAAAGAAATTCCACTAGGCAACCTTTGGTGAGAAGTCTTGTGTGATGATGATCTTTGCTTTACAGTTACGTATTTCCTTACTAATACTTTGTCATGTTTGGGAACATTTATGCTCCTTCCCATCAATTAAATAGAACCATCATTCTGGGAATAAAGCAGAGCCATTCTTTCATCACGTCTCACAGCTTGCCCATTGTAAACCGCTGGTATTTGGCCTTGGGCTGAGCAGTATAGGTCTACTGGCGTCTTACAAATGACAGGTGTGATTTGTGACTGGTTTGCATTATCTGTTTGCAAGAGGCTCACACACATGTGTTAGGTCACCCGATCTAGAAGTGTCCAATCAATTATCTCAATACTTAGTATCATAAAGCTTTCTGGCTTACTATACCAAAATTAACAATACGTTTGGTAGTGCTTTGGCTGTAGCAAATGTAAATTGTATTCCTGGGCTGTCACAACACCTTTCAGTCATCTGCTAATTGGAATGGATCTGCTTGTTCTGGAATGAGAGAGGAGAGGGGGTGGCGGGGGTCGAAGAAGAAGATGGAGTGGGAGACTTCAACATCGCAGCCCTGACTGTCAGAAGAACACTGCTGATCCTCTAGAGATTCGCCTGTGAAAAGCATGCGCAGACGTTTGCACACTTCTCAGTGTAGTTGTATATCACCGCTGTGAGAGTACAGAAAGTTGTCATGCCCCTCAGAAATGTATTCTCAAACCCTGTGTAGGTTGAAATTATTTTGTATGGGAAGTCATACGCTGATGTCAAGCTGCCGTCTACTGATCTATTCATGGAGGCATCTTTGTTTGCTGGTGGTAGGGTGACTCACTCTGACTGTATATGACCCATCATTTTAGAGCTACACAGCAGCATGATTCACTGTGAAGCATCACATTAAAAATGTCACAAATGAGGCATGAACGTCTCACATAAGAGACAATCAGGACTTCCGTAGGATTTGCAACACATTTGATGTGACAGCACTGGAAATATTGCCGATATCAAAGGTAGAACCTTTGAAGCAAACTCTCTCTCTAATGATGAATGTCAGTGGAATCACATTTCAGGGTCTGCCCAGACATGGAAGTTAAAACTGCAGCGAAACCTGCAGGTGAGCCAAAATGAGATTGGTGCTCACTTGAGAGAAGCGGGGGAATATATTTCCATTTGATGTAGATCAATAATAAGAACTTCGAGTTAATCTTTATGTCTGCAAGAATCCTCAGAGACCTATTAGCTAAGATTAGGCTGTGCTGACTGTAGTTTAAAAAGAAAGGGTATGTTGATGATTAGGGATTCATTTTTTAATTAATTTGTATTAATATTTTTTTTATTGATAACGAGCACCTTATCGATCAGGCTTATCGAGCCAGGTTCTTATCAAGCCCACTATCGAACATTTTCTATTATTTTGAGGAAAGACGGGAGACGACAATACATTCTGAACAGAAACAGGATCTTTTTTTATTTGCCAGTTGAGTGACAACAACTATAACCGAGGCCAAAGTATGGCCGTGTCTGGGTCTGGGATAATGCCGAGGAGATCTAACCTTCCTGTTGGTCGGAAGAGACAGAAATCTATCCTTGAGCGCCAGCTAGGTGCCCGGCGGTCGGTAGCGAGATCTTGATATAGAATCCGAGGTCTGCTACGTGATCTGGGTCCTTCTTAGCTTAATCCGTCGTAACTTGCGTAGGCATTGATATTTATGCGGCGGCGGCGGTGGCTCAGGGGTAGAGTGCCTGGATGGGAACCGCAAGGTTGCCAGTTCGAACCCGGGCTCCCCCAGAGTTACTGTCGAAGTGTCCTTGAGCAAGACACTGAACCCCTAATTGCTCCCGATGTGCTAGTTGGTGCCTTGCATGGTTTCCGCTGCCATCGGTGTATGAATGGGTGAATGTAATGCACAATCTATGTAAAGCGCCTTGGATAAAGGCGCTATATAAATGCACCATTTACCATTTATGGTGTTGGGAAGTCAGAGGTGATGTCACTCTGACATCACCAGAGAGGCACTCCGTTCCTTCGTAACAACAACCATTAATTTGTGCAATAAGTGTTAAATGGCTTTATATTATGAATAGTACTAATAGTTACGATAAAATCTCCATGTATATTGAGCTCTTTATAAACAGAAAATGCATATTTGTTTAACCAAAAACTGCACTTACATTACATTTTACTATAGGGCCTTCAAATACAGTATTTGTCTAACAGACAGAAGGCAATTGACTTTTTTTACTTTTGGAAAATAATGTTGAAGAAACTTAATGTGTTCATGTGCAGCTATGTTTGTGCCAGCATGGGTGATTAGATTTATTTCTTGATCGGCTCTTGTCTTGATTGTTTAAACATGACGTCATGGGCCGCTATGCTCGATAACAGGCTTGATAAGCTCAAAGCTTATTGATACCGGGTACTCAATAAGTTGTTATCATTATTTTTTTCCGAGTATCGGGTTTCGAGCTGCATCCCTATTGATGATACCTTAAAACCACTTAAACGCTCTATACTTAATAACGGATACTGGTGACCAATTAGTTGACCCGGGTCTGCGCTGTACTTTTTTCTCTCTAGGAAATACGGTTAACATGGTTAAAAAAAGAGCATTACAAGATTTTAGATTTAATTAGCAGAAAAATGTGTCTGTGAGAGAAATCACAAAAGCTGGCACATTCAATTTTCTTGGGTCTTTTTCAATGGTTGACAGAGGAGCAAGTCAGATATGGTTATAGGAGATGGGCCAACATTTTCCCTCTCCGTTTATAAATGGATATGGAAGGTCCAGAAAGGGTTACCTAAAGCTGCACCATAAAATACAATCTGATGGGATATGATGAGAATGTTTTCCAGCTTTCAGTGTGAAATGAAATGATCAAAGTCAAGTCTTCACTCTCCATACTGAAAGAAGTTGAAAGTTTTATGAGCACCATCCAACCCTTTTTTTATGCATGACGGAGGAATTAAGCCTATAGGCTTATATATATATATATATATTATATATATATATATGTGTGTGTGTGTATTATTATTTAAAAAAAATAAGATGAAGTGGGAGACCAATCGCCATTGCAAAAAAAAGTTGTTTGCGACTGTCGACAGGCTAACAAATCCTCCTGTGTCTGTGTCTGTGTATAGCCTCTGAACAGTTGTCCACCAGAGCCTGCAATGAATTTGTCTCCTTCTTCACTGTCAAAATAAAATTAGACAAACCGTTAACACGTCCATATCGGGTACAGGCAGCTATCATAGCCTGGCTATGTCCACATCAAACGTACTAACTCAAATACCATGACACATTTGATCAATCAAGAAAACTTGGAAGACACCATAGCCTAGCCTACAGCATCTGAAATCCTCCTCCTGTTGCCTTAATATTCTACAGGTATTTTTCAAAAATAATTTCAAACTGCATGGCCTCAGATCTTATACAGTAAATATTGTCAATACATCTCTTCAATCAGGTTTCTTTCCCACAGACCCTGAAAACAGCATCAAGCCACTATTAAAAATTGATAACTTAGACACGTCACTATTAAACAACTAAAGGCCCAATCAGACCTCCCATTTCTAAGTTAAATAATTGAAAAGCTGTATATTTTTAACAACTGAAGAACTTCTTACTGGTTGTACTAAACTTTTTTTTTTTTTTTTTTTTTATTAATTGTGCTTCCTTTGCTTGATGTTCTGTATGAAGCACATTGAATTGCCTTGTTGTTGAAATGTGCTATATACAATTAATTGCTGGTCTTGCCTTACATCACACGATTATAATTTGCATTACATTTGTTGGTACCGTGGGAATTGTCTGGCCCTGACATTGGGGCACGTGCTAAAAGGGGTTGGGAACCCTTCACTTAACCGTGCCGCATGTTCAACTGATAAGACGGCCACTGTACATGGCAGCTATGCATACCGTGGGGACTACTGTATATGTCTTATGCCACCGAGGAGCATGGAGGGATATTCTGTTCATTAAAACAGGCTGTGAATAGAAGGGAAAAAATCAATGATCACGACGATGGATTATATTTTATGCGGACCCTGCAGTCTGAAACCTGGGACATCTCCGTCAGCACCAGTATGATGAACTCATTAGGATGATTGACGGCGGCCTTTGGGGAGCTGCGGTTCAAATCTCAGGACAGCGGGCTAACATGAATGAAAGTCAAAGACACTCAAATTATATGACCCCAACTCTTTTCATTTAGCCATGTACCTCTATGATAAGGATAATGACAAGCACCTCGTAGAGTACAAAGCCCAGCATTTCAGAAGCAAAAATGGGTTTTCAGTTTTATCTTTCAAATTCACGGTATGGTTATCAGTAGTCTCACTCGCATTTTACTTCCTTTCACTTTTTGTAATGTGTGGGATGTATGCATGGGGAAAAAAGGGTGAGTGGATTGTATGAAAGAAGTCAATATTGACTGCAGTGTAACAACTTCCAAGGACTGTATTTACCTCAAAGCAAAGCCGGCACACGGGTGCTGAAATGCTTTCTACCTGATGATCAGTGTCTACGAATGTTCAGGATCCCCTGTGTTTATGTGACCATAGTGGTGAGGGATGGTCTGGCATGTTTATAGTCACTGCGTGACTAGCATGAGATATTTGAGAAAGTTGCAATGACTTGAAACTTTAGTCGTTATGCCAATGCACCACATAGTGGATGTCACTGCTAGTCCCTACTGTTTGGTCTGGGGAATGTGTAGAGTCTGTAGACAACCACATGTCTCCGTTCTGATACACATGGAGGCGTGCGGCAACTTCTTTTCCCCTGACAGTTACACCGGGAGGGCATATACTGCGTATATCCTCTCCCTGCTGATCATGTGCCTCCAACCAACCTGTAAGGACAGCATGCATGACAGCTAGAATGCCCTGCCTTAAACTGCTGGCCTCTCACACACAAACCTGGTCAATTGAGTTCATTGGAACACCCGCCCAAGCCAGAGGCACTGTAGAGGGGTCGAACCCTTGTGCAACCGGGACACCCCACACCGTGGACAATTTAACTGCGACAACAATTACCTGTTGAATAATGGATACCACTAAAACATTCACTTCATTCAAAATCATTAAAGCTATTTTCTAGTTTACCCACGCCACGGGCATTGTCTCGAAACTGTGCCGGAGGGATGATATTGTGTTCTTTTATTCTGTACACCTTTGTCTGATATTATCTCTACTTTGATCAAAGTTGCATGGTCATGGTCAATGCAGGAAATATACAAAGAAAAGAAAGGAAGCAAAAAAGCCATTCGGCACCGTCTTTCCTCTTGTTCATAATCATAAGCCATGGGTTGAGCATGCCTTTTCTGAGCCTGTACATGAATTCCTGGATGAAGTGTCACCTCAAGAGGGACTTTGTTTTTACTTCAATTAGCTATGGCTCTCAAACAAACCCATGATGTATGCCACATAAACCTCAACCCATTCATGTCAAGTCATGAAGCATACTATATACACGGCCAACGAAAACAAAAGCATGTGGTGGTAGGTAGGTGCCTGAGCCAAACCCATAACGGGCCGTCAAACGAATACCAAACGACTCGCCCCTTTACCAACTCGCCCCCCGCAAAGGGTTTTAATGTAGTTAACAGTTAATTTAGTATTTCCCTCCTTCTCTGAAATCTGAAATGATCTTGTATACAGATGTATTTGATTGTATAGTAGTCGATCTCTATACTAAAGAATAACATGATACAGAGACGGTGACTCCGCTGCTTAATTAAGTTAATTTAGGACCTTCTAGCAGTTAATTTCATTTTAACACATTTCTTCGCCCATGTTTTGTAATGGCATCATCATGCTATTATGCCCGTGGATATACAGAGTGAACTTAACAATGATACATTAATATGATAATACCTTTTATATAATCACCAACATGAATTTGTTATTTACAGCTAGGTAGAGTAGTGGGGCGAGATGGAAAGGGGGCGACCGTACCTGTTACCCTTCAAACAGGATAAAACTAAACTCACCAGACAAATGATGCAAAACCTGGACACAAAAAATATATATACTTAAAGGAGAGAGATAAACCAAGAGATGCCTGCCTGCTACTAGCCTGGAGTCCAAGCCGTACTGTTATGTACCTATGTGCCAGTAGACATTCTTAAGGGCTGACACAGTTGCAGTCAGGTTGAAAATGATAATGGACACCTCGAATGTAAGGGTAGAAGGAGACATAGACACCCACACCTACAATGTCCCAGTGTGACAGAACGGTTTCTGGGTAGCTCATTCTGGTTCTAGGGCTGGTCCACGATTTTGCAACCCATTCTTTTCACCCAGTGTCAATTATCAAATGTAATACTGGGCACTACACTTCCTCTGCCAACCTGGGGGGGCAGCGGACTGACCTCATGCTTCCTTCTATGCATGAGTAGTCCAAGCTGCTTCTTTTCACCCGACAGGGGAGAGTTTTACCCATAGACATACTGTATAAACGTAGACGCCCTTTGGAGCGTATGTGCTCAAGGGAGGGTAAAACTTTCCCGAGATTCCTTTGCGAAGCACTGCAGAAGCATGAGCGTACATCACAGAGCGCATGTTCGGGTCTGTAAATCCCGGAAAAGATACGCTGTGATTGGCCAGTAATCACTTGAGTGGCAGCGTGACGTAACGTGCCTTCCTTCTTCCGCCCCTCCTTCAACACACATCGCTCCAACGAACTGCAGGTGCCAATGAGGCATCTATTTTTTAAATATCTATGGTTTTACCGGCCGGACGTGGAAGGAACACGTTATTCCGACCAGTTACCTAGGGGCCACGGGGAGAGCATGCAAACTCCACACAGAAAGGCCCTTTCGCCAACCCCGCCTCGGGTATGGGCACTGATGACGCGGAGGAGAGAACACGCCCCCCAGCATCCCCAGCGGGAAACGAACCCAGGACCTTCTAGCTGTGAGGTGACAGCACTACAGACTGTGCCACGTGCCCCTAAGCTAAACTGTCATGCCTGGTAAGTTTTTTACCCCCCCCCCCAACAGCTGGCTGTCCTTGACAACCAGTGGAGTGGATGTTGTACTGTAACATTGTGCCTTAATTGTGAGTCCCTGAGTAAGTGGTAGTCTGATCAAGAGTGACATGGTACAGACAAGATCAGATTGAGGTCAGACAAACCTGTTATATTCATGACCCCCTTCACTAAATGTAATAGATGCGAATGACTTTGCCACAGCGGCTTCATGCGTCCTTGTGGTTTACAGTGGATGCCCTCATAAACTATTGAACAGGGTGATGCTCTGATCAATATTGTAATTTGGACATGTGCTGATGCCGCAGCTGTGTGACTGGAAAGAGCACTAAGATAATCTGCTATTAATTAACCTGTGTGAATGCAGTATGTAGAAGCTTGCCTCAAGAAGGGGACATATATTTTAATTTTAAACGCTGGGAGTGGCTGAAGACTCTGGCAGTAAATGAGCTGTGACAGACAGTGACTGAAAATGCAGGGAACCGAATGTGACAGTTGTCTGTGGTTTGCAGGTTTAAAAATGAAAATGCAACAATTCTCCCGTCCTCTTGTTACTATATAATGCAAACACTGTTAACTTAAAACATGGACTCACATTTGAAACATGCAATAGCGCGTAAGCAATGAATGGCAGACATACCGTAGCCGATCTGTTGTGAAGCAGAACTAACAAGCCTGTCAAGCGATCACAGGTGTATTTATACTGTGGTGATTGCAGCAATGATTGGCTGTGGTGAGTGGAGGCAGGTGTAGTGGATACGCATGCTTGTGAATGGGGAGTGGCTAATGAGTGAGGGCAGGTGTGGTAGATAGGGAGCGATTGAGAACGGGGAGTGGCCGTGATAAGCAGAGATTTTTCTAAAATAGCAGACCTACAAGCTCGTAGAGCGCCACTCGGGCGCTATGAGCTTGTAGATCTGCTATTTTTCAATAGCTAAAGCATAACATAATGCTAACACCAAAAGGGGTTCCCGCCCAAAATGGGTTAAACCCAAAATGGGTGACAACATATGACATCAGATCCAAACAAACCCAATTTACCGAACCTTATCATCATGACACAGACTCAAACAAATCACATGAGGATCATGTGAAATGGAGATTTCCAACATGCACTGATGTTCATATACCCAACAAAAAAACATGTAGTATTAGATGTGTCATTTTTTATATTCATCTCAAAACATGACGATGATGAACAACCCCGATTTGCGCATATGTCACCTGAGTGCCTCTGATACGCCCATATATTGTGACGTAGGTGTGAGAGCCCGAACATCTCGTTATTTTTAAAAGCTTGGTCGAGTTTATCTGCATAGGTGACTGCTGCTGTATTTCACCCACTTTCAAGTGAAATACAATAATTATAATTATAATAATAAATAATAATAGGCCGAAACATTGTAGCCTAATAAACTACTACTGTAAGTGAAGACAATGTGCGGACTTCCATTATTTCTCATGTTGCACTGGTTGCCTGCTCCTACGCATCTGTCCTGGTATAGGTGTGCAAAAGGACTTTTTCTCTACAAAGCCAAATCTTCTCTCTCAACTCTGACCTCCCTAACTGTCCATGGTGCTGAAGATGGTGTAGTATATCTTACTGTATATCAGAGGAAAGTTGCCATATGTTATTGTATTTTCATTCTTTTTAAGCAGCTTGATTGTGTCCACGCTCACTTTGTATTAACAATTAGAAAATGTCCTTTCTAAATGTTTCAGGGTTAGAATTGTCAACTGTAAAAGCAAAAATAGGAAAATGTTCAAATAAATGCACGTACAATGTCATTTAGCCCCCTTTACTCATGGAGTCATGATATACACAGTATATAAAAAATCACACCCGTGTGAACTGAGTGGTGCAACTCTCTCTCTCTCTCTCTCTCTCTCTCTCTCTTTCTCATTAGCAGGCAACAGTGCAGCACGTGCAGCACTATCTCTCTCTCTCTCTGTTTCTGGCACTGGTACTAATAGTCATATTGGTGCTCATTAACGTCACATACATAGGTGAACCAACACATAGGTGAACACGGACATTGCTGTTCCTTGGAGTGGTAGCACCACTCAAAAATGTGCCTTTTGCAGTTTCACTGTACAAGCGGTTTGTAGTCGACATACATGGCTTAATCTTTGAAACAAGCAGCTCCTGGCAGGATCAACTAGGTTGACTAATTGATTCTAAGATGCACTGACTACACATTATACTCTAAGCACTCTGTAGCTCTACCTTCAAGTGAGTGATGACTCCCAGGTTGCGGAAGAGCGCCCTCTATCATAAACCACTGAAAACACCACATGGCGTCAATGCCACTGAAACTCCCGTCAATGGCGGTCTGTGTGTTGGATTGAAATACATTTGTCAATGGCAGTCAATATGGAACGGGAAGCACAGTGTCTATAGAGCACCGAAGTCCTGATGTCCTCTATGGAGAATAACATGGGCTCATCTTAAAAAGTGTTGTGGTCCAAAAATAAACAAGCTGTCTTGGCGTTATTGTCAAGGTGTCTCTGTATCGTTTGCAACAGTCAGTCACTCATATATGATACAATCTGTTTCTAGTGAAAATGTAACTAATTCAGTAGCAGTAACATTAGCGTCAGTTGATTCTTAATATCCATTATGATATGAGTGAAACGGCCAGGGTTTATTTTTCAAACACAGTTCTTATATGAGGCGATCTAAAAAATAAAAAGTACACAAACCTGTGGATTTGCGCCCTCTACCGATATTGACATCAGACTTCGGTGCTCTATAATTAAATGTAGCCCTGGGGCTCAAACCCCATAAGCCCAATAATTTAGCCAGCCCTGACTGCTATGATTGATTTCTAAACATTGCAGGCCCTGGGTAGCCAACTCGACCTGGGGGAGATCTGTGCTCAGAGGAGCACACTTTTCTAGTTTAAAAGTTCTGGTCATTTTGATCGAGTCTTTGCCTCAGATTAAATTAATTAAATGAGGGCCTCTGTGTTTAACATTGAAATGTGTCTTTGTTCATTCTGAACCATCGCTACATTGCAAAAGACCCTACCGAGTCAAATTGTTCTCTGAATATCTGCCCCAGAGTGCCCGGTGTCGATAATTAGGTTGCATTTTTTTACCAAAGTTAAAGCGGCTGAATATTTTGGCATATATATATATCTTTTTATATTTCATATAAAAAATAATACGTTAAAGTTTTTTATTGCTGTACATTTAATAGAAATATATGAATATAGTCATTGTTATCCAGTGAAATTAGTGATTTTGCAGAGGGACCGAACACTTTTGCAAGGTGCTGCATGCATGTCACATTCTCACTCTGTGGCTGAGCCCTCCCTAAAGGTCTGATCTTAGATTCACCTCAGGTCATTAAAAATGGGACTTACTGAACAGCACATGTAGGAACGCTGTGTAGGAAGGTAGTGTTCAATGGGGTAATTACAATTTTCTATTTTATTCCCTATTATCAAATTCACAATTGGAACAGCAACAGTAGACTAGCAGCAACTAGATCATTAGAAATCTGAAGAACACAACAGGACTGCTGTTTGTTTGTAATTATTGCAGTTCCCTTGACAAGGCACAGAAGCATCAAACTAATATTTTAGTATATATATTTTTCCTGCTTTCCTGATTATTATATTTTGTTTTCTATTTTAAATGTCTTCTGCTGTATATTTTTTCTGTTTGTGATGTAAAGCACTTTGTAATGCAAATTTGAAAGGTGCTATATAAATAAAGTTGTATTATTATTGATAGCGGCAACTAGATCATTAGAAATCTGAAGAACACAACAGGACTGCTGTTTGTAATTAATATTGCAGTTCCCTTGACAAGGCACAGAAGCATCAAACTAATATTTAAAGACCTAGTCAATGGAAAGGGAGACAAATTATGCTGTTTCTAAGTGGAAATAAAATACATATTCCTCTTAATTAGCCCTCAAGCAACTGACCTCACTGTTGGCCAGGGAGGGTGAGGCTACACTCTTTTTCACCTGACTGCATGAGGAGTTTCACCAGGGGGTTGCGCCATCTCTCCCTGATCCCTCCCGAACAAACCCTATAATGAACCCTGACAAACCAGCGGGCTTTGCGAGTACAAAGATGAGTTCCCAATGAATGCCAACTGTGTTCATTGGAGGGCTCGACCAAGGCACCCTTGCCATGAATTGAACCCCTGGTCTCTCTGGGTTTTAAGACAACGCGCACCCGGCACCTCACCTCAACCTCAGTAAGCTCCATGTACCCATGATCCTTTTGCCGTTTTCACTGAAAGATGACCCTAGTAATTATATATCTTATGATGATAAGAGCGCCCCTCACTACACACAAGTGTGATTTCTTTCTTTGTTTCTTTTTATGTTGTCCCTAATACTGAAAGACTCAGGGAGACATACATATACCTGATTATTAGCATCCCTATTCTCAAAAGGAAAAGCTTTGAACTTGTTTTTCAGTTTCAAGCATCTTACAAATGGAATTGAACTATACATCTGGGCTTTAGCCAGGTCTAAGGAGCCACAGGACAAGAATGTATTGATGAAAAGAGGAGGAGGGAAGATGCATTTCATGTGAATTAGGCTTGCCTCATCTTCTTCACTCCCGCCACAGGATTCTTAGCAGAAATAATACTTGCCCTAGAGAGCGATTCCGAGGGTACATTATTTTGTGAGATGCTGCCTCGTAACAGCTATCCATTCCTTTGTTCGTGGAGTAATTAAGGGTTGGAGACACCTCGGGTCATATTGCAGCTCTTCAAACTAGCTTGCTCTGACAATCTGTAGTGCATTATGTGGGGGTAATATACTGTATGTAAGTGGCTCTGTGTGTGTGTGTGTGTGTGTGTGTGTGTGTGTGTGTGTGTGTGTGTGTGTGTGTGTGTGTGTGTGTGTGTGTGTGTGTGTGTGTGTGTGTGTGTGTGCGCGCGCCAGAGTGTGCCTGCGTGCATACGTGCATGCTTGTGTGTACATCCTTGTGTGCGTGTGAGAGTGCGCGTTCACTTGGCCAGGGAGGTAAGCACTCCTGCTGATCGAGGGTATTTCGAGGGGAGCTCCTGAGGTGTAGCGGGGTGATGATGAAACGAATAGCTTTTACGCAGTTCAAAGTCGAGCTATGTCGGAGTGCTGGAGGTGGGGAAGGTGCCTCCCTCACGTCGTCCTGAGTGAGGCTGTCCAAGCCCGTTGGTATTGTCTGGAAATGACAGGGGCCTAATTGCTTCAAAGACGATTGTCTATTTCTGTCTTTGTTCTGGTACTGGAGAAAGATAATGCACCTCTATGACAGCCATTAGTCTTTCCTCAGTCATTTCAGCATTCACTCCTGCAGCAATTGAATATTAATGCTATGAGCTGTCTAGTATCAGAAAATTATTGATGCATAGTTCTTGTTGAGCAGAGAATAAACGCAATTACAAAGAGAGGAGATAATAAAACTGTGCGACACTCAAATTATTATCATGATATTATAAGAAAATCAACAGAGGACAATACAAAAAAACAATACATAATTTAGGACTCAAACATCCCATTTGGTCACATTACAACAACAGTAAGTAGCTTTGTGCTTCAGGCACTCTCTTCACACAAGCGCATCACAATGAGGTCTGACAGCATTCTGCATTACTTCCAATGTACAGAGACAACCTAGTCAACACCACGAAGAGTGAACAAATGGAACCAAATGGACCCACAGAGGTCCATCTGGCTCCATTTGTACACTGTTCGGAAGTTAAATGGACACTGAGGATTTTAGTGTGCAAGCCTGGCTTCTTGTATAACCACTGTTCCTGCTCCTCTTCCTCTGCAGATGAGATAAGAGAGCTGTACAGATATACCCTTGAATGTCCTTACCCTCAGGTTTACCCACCCATCAGGTTTGATATCATTGCTCATTAGAAGATTCACCACAGAAAAGAGAAAATGTATTATTCTGTACAGTATATATGTGACTGCATTAAGGTATTCCAGTTGAGAGATGTCTTGGCTCACCCTCCCACTGACCCTCTAACCAATTAAGCCTATTTTGTTGATTGACAAATAGAGAAAATAGCTGATCTACAAACTGTGGCAGGAGTAGATAATCTATTTGTGCTGGAGGTTTAGAAGGTTTTTCTTTTGACAATTTATGACAATTTTCGCCTATAATGACAGGCCCAAAATAGGGATGCCAGGTTGAAAGCGGTTAATGTAACTAGTGCCTTGTTAAAAAGCCATTTGCGTCATACTGTAAATATCGCATCAAACAATATCATATTGTGTAACCAAAGCTAACACCCACAGATTCTAGATTGAAGGAACCCACACCATTGTGTGTGCGCTTGTGTGCAAGTGTAAATCTTTACATACACACCCCTGATAGATTTGGGAGAGAGAGAGAGAGAGAGAGAGAGAGAGAGAGAGAGAGAGAGAGAGAGAGAGAGAGAGAGAGAGAGAGAGAGACAGAGACAGAGACAGAGACAGAGACAGAGACAGAGACAGAGACAGAGACAGAGACAGAGACAGAGACAGAGACAGAGACAGAGACAGAGACAGAGACAGACAGACAGACAGACAGACAGACAGACAGACAGACAGACATACCAGGGGGACATGCCTTTGCTGTCAGTAATCTTCACTAGATGGCAGTGTAGTGTAATAATACATCCTTACATGTACATGTTAGGATGCACACACGCACACGCAGACACACACACACACACACACACACACAAGAACATTAGATGTTATAAGCTGTCTTTTAGTCTGTCTGTACCCACTTAAGTTAATACACATTAACAGGGAAGAAAATGTAAAAATTCCTGAGAACCAAAAAAATGAGATCAAACTAAGGCCCAATATTAGGAATGCCACTTTGCTTGTGTTCAGTGTGACAGAGGTGCTCTCTCTCTCTCTCTCTCACACACACACACACACACACACACACACACACACACACACACACACACACACACACACACACACACACACACACACACACACACACACACACACACACACACACACACACACACACACACACACACACACACACACACACACACACACACACACACACAGCTGGTTATCTCCATTGAGCATCTGTTAATGTATATTGTATACAATGTATATTGCCACAATAATATTATGCCATAATTACCAAAATGATTGTTGATAACAACAGACTAGGCATGGTCAAGTTTCACTAGCTTCGCCCATCGGATGTTTATTTTAATAGCTAGACTTCAGTGGAGTAAGTCAGACATCTGACCTCACTGGGTGTGCTCTTTGACTTGGGGAGGCGAGGGGGTATCCTGAGGGCGGGGTTCAGTTATTGGAATAAGCTCAGGAAATGAATGTTTTATCAGCCTTTAGAAAAAAGAAAACAACAACAGCAGCATGGTGGGTGGGAAAGAAAGGGACCCTAAATTTAACTCATCAGCTGCTGCCAACACAAATAAAAACACCAATGGAAAGTTTCCTGCTCGGTTTCCCGTCTCACACTCACATACTGTACTATCTATTCTATATTTACTAGGCTACTAAAATTGCGATCCCTGCACGATCATGATACTCTTAACCTCTGTGATACGGCTGATTCGACCAAAAGCCCACCAATGATTGACATTCATAGCGTTGCCAGGAGTGGAAAAACCTGCTTGTATTTGCATTGTCCCACACAACCTCCAGCAACAATGGCCTGCCCTATACCCCTTCCCCGCATCACCTTCCAGTTTGTCTTAATTGCCTTCACTTCTGCACACAGTAAACAGAGCTACATTTCTGTGTGCAAGTTTGTGCAACAACCACATGCCGTTATCTCCATCACCCTGATCGTTCTTTCCAGTTGCAACAACATGACTCTTTATTCCTGGATGATGCATGCAGGCAACGCGGTGAAGAGGACGAGCAGTGCTTTCCTACTCATACGAGAGCGTGTGGGAGGAGGTGAAAGGGGGAGAAACATTCTCTGTGTGCTGCTAGTAGAATTCTCTCCTGCACGCTATCAAAAACATTCTCTCCTGCAGACCTGCACAGTGTAATTCAGAGCGTGCATGGGACTGCACCCACAGAGTCCAAAAAAAAGGAAAAGGAAAGGAAATTTGTATTCGTAAACCTGCAATCCATAACTTCTATGTCATATCCGGGGTTTGAATTGAGGTCTCCCGCATGAGAGAACAAACTTCTGCCACTCTGAAAATAAGGCATCCCCACTTGGACGGGGGAGATATTGTGTTATGAGGTTCAGTATATAGGCCTACTAGTTGTCAACTGGTAGGTATCTTTACCTGATATCATCATGGTATAGGTTTAGAGTATGGAGATCACCCCCAAACACTGCATATGTGCTAGTATAATGTTGTATTATGTATTAACATACTCTAACATACAGATTGATTTAAATAAAATTGCATTGCAAGTTCCGGATTGTAGGTTTAATGTTTTGCATCAATTGTGTGGTGTTTGCCAACACTATATGGCCAACCATTCACCCACAAACCATCGTTTACTTGTATCAGTACAGTAATCTGCTCACTTAAGTAGAGTGTTCACTCAACTTCACTGGTGTGTGAAATAGGGGGGAATATGGAGGCTCATATCACATAAAATACAGGACATTGTGTGCGTGCGTGTGTGTGTGCCCCTCCCATTTTTTGTGTGCAGTCCAGCCGTCCAGTACCATGCCGGAGACTGTTCTCCATAGCTGACAAGTTTTCCGCAAGCTGTGAGAATAGGCAGCCCCTGTCACACAGGCAGAGGAGCTGAGGGAGTGTTATGTGGGAGAAGAGAGGAAAAAGCAGCAGTTGCCTCTCTTCTGTGGAGCCAGATGACCCTATCTGATGGGATAATGTAAACAAATCAGCTGACAAAGCTAGAACCGTGGGAGAGTGACCTGTGAAGTGAAGATTGTCCTCACATTAAGGAGGTAAATTCAACTAATACTTTTTGTGGTTACTGTGTCCACTGATATACTTCACTCTAATACATTTTTTCTTGTTTTGTGCCAGAATCAAGGTTTTCCTGTAGTTTGTGCAATTTCAAGTACTGACTGTCAAACTTTCAAACTTAAACTTAAACTTAACTTGTTGTGCGTACAGTGAGACTAAAAGATTTGTATATGCATTATTGTGCTGTAACAAATGCTTGCAGTTGCTGACACAACTCTGCACTAGTCGATGGCATTGTATGCTGTGTTGGTTCAAGTAACATGCTGTGTATGCAGATTTATGTTTTCAGTGTCTCCATTTTACTGTGTTGTCAAGTTTTTGCTGATATTTACAGTATAGCTTAAGTTAATAAGGTGACTGCCTGGCCTGTCTGTGACTGCATTGCCCAACTGCAGGAGCACTCAAGCAGCTGCTCTCAATTAACGTCACCCTCTGGAAACATTAACGTTGCACAGAACAAGCATTTGTTGATTTAATGATTTTAGATGTGCGGTTTGAGCAGCACAAGATTTCATGATCCTTTATATCCTGTGACATAAGTTATAGACACCCTTAACCACTTTAACCCTGGCGTCCCAATTTTGGGCATGCCATTATAGGCAGAAATAAAACATTTTATTTTTGATTGACTGACCCACAATTTTCTGAATATTTTTCAAATGTTTTGTAGTTTAGTGGTTAAGACATTTTTGGGGGACTATATAGGACATGACCTGAACCCATGTAATGACTTTTCCTGTTCCACTTTACATTGTTGTTTTTAGGATTTCTCATGTCATCACCACCCCTACACTGGTTTCATCAGCTCAGATTTATATAGTACTACCAATTTTATAAATATGAAACAAATGTATAAAAGATAAGTGCTAGATTTAAATTCATTAAAAGGTTAAGCAAGGTCCTGAGTGTTAATTTAACTTTGAGAGTAAACACGGTGTTGTGTCGAATTATCCTGCTTTGCGTCCCTTGCTCCCTTTACACTTTACAGCCTAAAAGTTTTGAATGAAAAAGTGTTCTTCTCACACTTCTCAGCTTGATATCATATTCCCTTCTAGAATTGAATAGGATATGAGCAGCCAGACCCCTATACCTCAGCCTAGAGTTAAAGTGGGCCGCACCCAAGACAGAATTCCAACATGGAGGCCATCCAAAGACAGCTATGGTGGAGTCTGCAGCCAGCTCCTCCATTTAGATAAACAACGCTTGGTCCCTCTGTTGCCAGACTACACAGGAAAATAATCAATGTTCATTTAACTCTGAGAGTGTAAAAACTGACTCAAATGGACCCATAAGAGATAAATTAACATTGAGGCTTTTCCTGTGACTCCAATGGTGCGTTCATTCAATGTACGTGCTTGTACTGCATCCAAACATAAGCGTGTGTGTGTGTGTGTGTGTGTGTGCGTGCGCGCGACCTGTGCGTGCATGCGACCGTGCATGTGTGCTTGCGACCGTGCGTGTGTGCCTGTGTGCGTGTGTGTGTGCTTCTGCAGCAGTATTACATCCTATAGTGGAGAAGGCAGCATTCCAAGTGCAACAATGTTGATTGTTTCAAGTTTTGCCTGATACGTTTTGATATTTCATATATTTTAACTGTCTCAAAGATTAGCCATTCTTACATCTTTGACAGTCGGATTAATCTTCTAAAATGTCAAGATTCCCAGAAATAAGAAAGGATGTAAACCTCACATACAAATCACTGTAACGCATTAATTCCGTCAGGATTACACACACCACCTTAATGTTAATGCTAAATGACTGGAAGAGGTGACATTCAAAGCCTGCAGAAGCATACAATATATCGGGGTAGTTTATGTCTTCGATTAAAGAAAGCTTCCGTTGCAGCAGAATAAAAAAAGAAATGTCAATTCTGACAATGTGAAGTGAGGTGAAGAAGCCTGAGGTTGGCATTGTTCAACACTGTTGTGTTGCAGCCTCTGGTTATATTCTCATCAAAGATGCTGTTGAGACACTTTTTCACTTTACAGTATACTGAGATAATGGTGAGATGATGAAAGTAAATTGTACTACAATAGTTTTAACCACATGAACCCTATCATCCATATTCTTGGCATAGCATAATAGGGGATCATCCGTTGAAAATAGCAGAAATTCTTGCAAAAATAGGCAAACATTCTGTGAAAATAGCAGAACATTTGTCTACAGATGGTGTCTTTCAACAGTTGGTATCATTTAGTCTGGGTTTGGGGTCAAGGGTCATCGAGTTGATGATATAAATGGTTCTTGCTATCTCTAGTGCTAAAGAATAATTGCCAGAAATGGATATCTGGGAGGGAACAGAAACGAAAATGTTATGTCAATATTTCATAGACCCTCGCTACGGAGCAGGAAGAAAGTTGTACGCTCAATCATTAAGTGGTCATTAAGGAAATCCACAAAAGACTTTGGGGAAAATTGGTTGGTCCTGTGATGGACCATTATGAACTTTCACCTTGTGCTCAGACGAGGAGGAGGCATAATCAGTCAGAAAGGCAACGTGACTCATGTTTTTCATCATAATGTGCTCTGAAAAGCATGTTATGGGATATTTGGCTGGGTGGTACCACACATTGTCACTGCACGCAGTCCATCCTTTCTGTTTTGTGACTCCCTCCGTGTCTGTCCTCCCTCTCTTCCGGTATTTTCTGGCTAAAAATGCAGTGTTGCGTCATATGAACAGATACACAGTTGAAAGTTCCCCCCTCATCTCACTGTTTTAGCAGCTGTAGGACATGTTATGAGTCCATCTGTCTGAGCAATAGACCTTAAAATAACAACCATGAAATGTAATGACATGTAATGAACCCAACTTCTAATCAACCAAAGACTGTCTGGGTTGTAAAGAAATATTATTTGATTGGAACTGCTTGTGGTGCTTCATAGCCCATGAAGGTTAACTATGAATCAGTGATTAGATGTACCTATGACTTAAATAAAAGGTCAAACCATCAAAGGAATTGATTGGGGTTTTGCCCAGGGCTATTCATAAAATACACTTGGTGCATAAGTATAATGACACTCCATCCATGGTAATAGAACCTACTACTGTACGTAATTATCACAGGATGCTGACACAGAAGACAGAATTTATATGACTTGTAAATGTGTTTACATCTCAGTATGTGTTGATGCTCTGTTAGATTTTAACTATACCATTTGTCCTGCAGTCATTCCAATGATATTTAGTGGTTTTGTGGTCTTTGGAGTGTGCAGAATAATTGTGTATAATTAGGTCCAATTGAGTGGACATTTTATGAGGATTAATTAAGTTTTTCAAAGTATCCTTAAAAGTTTGTTTAAGTCATTACATAAATATTTAGACGTATTTGACAGCAAAGTAGAGAAAATGTTCTGCTATTGCATATTTGTCTTTGAATGTCATTTATAATTGGTTTACATAAGGCTTTGTAGACATTTCCAGTGAAGGCAGTGGTGTGGGTGGGGTGTGACAACTAATACAAATTAACCTATATTTGTCCGTGAATATCAATAACCTCAACAATGAATTTGTGAATTTATGAATGGGCTTCTACTAATAATGCATGACATTTGGTCAATGTTTCCCAGATAGACGTGTAGGGCTTGAAAAGTTCAGATACAGTAGAATGGTTGAGTGGGAGGAGGAAGGTGTACGCCCGTCCGTCCGTGTGTGTGTCCGTGTGAGTGTGTGTGTGTGTGTGTGTGTGTGTGTGTGTGGGGGGGGGGGGGTTGTGTGTTCGTGCATGCATTGATATATCTTTAGTGCATTGGTTTCTATGGGAAGTCTACCAGAGTATACCAGAGTAGGCAAGCAGGGTTGCAGGGTAACTGTGGAGAGTTGAAGGGTCATGCAGCTATGGAGTGAGAACGTTCTGCTTTTCATTACATCAACCCCATATGTCCTCGTATCTGAACCGCCTCCCAGACTCCACTGCGTTTCCTGGAATTGTTATGTCAGTCAGTGATCCAATCCCTCTCTCTCTCTCACTCGCCCAAAATTTAGACATTTGTGTGTGTGTGTGTGTGCGTGCGTGCGTGCGTGCGTGCGTGCGTGCGTGCGTGTGTGTGTGTGTGTGTGTGTGTGTGCTTGGGTATCTGTGACATGTATGCATGTTGAAAGGGCAAAGAGTTTGGTTGGTGTGAATGCTAGAGATTCCATTGGTGCATTTAGTGTGTGGAAGTGATTTAAATATCACTAAAAGCTGCCAGAGACAGACAGTGGGGGGTGGGTGGGAGGTGGGGGACTTGCTGGGCATCCCAGCTTTTTAAGTAAATCTCTGAGGGCTGGCTGAAAGTTTGTTTAAATTTGTGCAGCTTGTGTTTTCTGAAGTCTTGGTCTCATCTCCTGTTTACAGAGACTGAGGCGATTCAAATCACTTGAAACAAAAACAATTTGCAAGAGTTTCTGAAATAACCCAGCATGGTGTTCCATTAGTTTGTTGCTCTTGAATAACATCATTATCTGAATGGACAGAAATAATGTTCCTCTAAGCCAAAACTGTATAATTAAGGCGGGGCTCTAATAATTAAATTAGTGGCTAAGTGTTTTTATTGGCTCATCATCAGACTTGAATTTGTAAACATTGAAACTGACTTATATTTAGTCTAAGTGTATGCTGTGATGATGGTTTATGGCCTACCCTAAACCATCATCTGATTGATTGAGTGATTGATTTAAATATAGAATAAAACGTTTGTAGAATAAGCATAGGAAAGCATTCCAGCCTATCAAAGTGGGCAGGGGTGAGGTGGGTTCGGGGAGTGCGGCCAAGCAGCCTGACCAGTTAGTTTTGGTAAGTCTGAAGCCTAGTTTTAAGGGCCTTTGAGGTGCTGTGGTACCAAGAGGTGCATGCATAGTCGAAGAAACCTTTTACGAGGGCTCCTGTTAGGGTCTTCAGGGTGTTTTTGTTGACCAGTGAGGAGATCCTGTATAGGAATCTTGGTTGACTTTTTTTATTACGATGGTGGCCATTTTATCACCGGAAAGATTTGCATCCAGGATGAAACCTGGTAGGTAATTTCATCTTTTCGTGTGATAATATTGTCACCCACTCTAACAAAGAAGCCATCTGCCTTGCTGAGATGATTATTTGGTCCAAAGAGAATGGATTCCGTTTTTCCCAGGTTTAAAGACAGTTTGTCATCAACGAGCCAGGTGCAGATTCAGTGTTCCGTTCACCTCCACCATCTGTTCTCTCTATCAAAACAAAATGCTTTTAGCTTGTTAACCAGTATGGAGTGGTTCACAATGTCAAAAACCTTTTGGAGGTCCAGCATGACCATGCCGCAGTATTTGCCAGCATTCACCTCTGGCAAGATACTTTTCAACCTGTTCATAGACTATTCCATCACTGTCGAGATGGAGCTTAGAATAGAAATAGGGCGGTAGTTGCCAGGTCTAATTTGCTCCCTTTCTTGTTGGTTACTTTGGCCAGTTTGAAATCTTGGGGGACCTGTCACTGTTTGATGGAGAGGTTCATTATGTGGGTGATGATTGGAGCTATAGAGATGGCTGAGTCTCTGAGAAATTTGGAGGGAATATTGGCATGGCTTGTGGCCTTGTGGGGTTGAAGGGCACTCCTTTTTTTTTAGGGCCTACCTCCTCAGTTGTTACCATTGCCAGACCTCCATAAGATAAGATAATTTAGTTGTAAGATTAGATAGTAGCCTGCAGTCATAAATCTAGAACTAGTACCAGTTATATATATATAGGTAGGGAGATCAGTGAGTGAAACATCTAAATTCTAAATAGAAACAGAGAATTTAAACCTCGTTTTGCATCCAGAGCCAGAGAAGCTGGTTTAAACCTAATTTTGCTGAAGATCCCTGGCCGGCCGGGAACCCCTCGGCTCAATTTGGGTCCTTGAACGTCGGACCCTACTTTGAAAACCATTGGTCTATTACGCTGCAATAACTCTTTATGACTTCGGTCCCCCAGCGCTGGGTCCCCACTCCCACCACCCAAGCCATTGAAACCAAACTCGACATGAGGCCTGGCCTGAACTGGTGGGTGGATAAGTGAAGTCACATGGTCACTTTTCTTTTTCCAACACAAACACACCCACACTCTCTCCTCCATGCGGCGGCCGCTCTTTTCACTCTTGTCTGTTTCACTCTCTCACACACATTATTCACACGCAGTAGGCTCCGTCTGTGCGCTGTTTGGATACTACTGGGATAGCCATTTGGAAAAGGTAGCCTAAGCCTACTTTTTGGGGGTATACACGCACGTTTGGGCGCTGCATCGTCTTCGCAATGTACCCGAACAGAGTTTAACGTTTTACTGTACTGTACCCCCGGAGACTATCAAAAGAAAGCCATCTGGACGTGATAAACTCGGGCCGGGGACGGGAAGTGGACGGTTTGGTTGAGGTAAATAATTTCCCACATAGCCTACTAGGTATCAGCCTATTATTTGTTTTGTGTGTTGTTGCTTACTTTTTTGTTCGTTTGTTTTTGCAGCTGATTAGTTCTCAACAGTTTGAAAAGTTGCACAGTGAGACTGAGTGAGTGGAATTTATATAACGCGTTTGGCGAATCATCACGCCTCAGTAGTCAGTAGAGTAGATAACGTTTGAATTTGAAAGTTCACAGCTGTATTTGATTTTTAAACTGTACTGGTACTAAAGGGCTATTGTGTACCAGGCGCGTAGCGTGAATCAAATGATTGACTGCAGGGCACTGTGGGCAGACAGATACCTAAAGCCACTTTCGCTTTTTAAATGTATGTAAAGCCATCTCTGCCTAGAAAGACTATTTAATAGGCTACAGGTTGTGCGTTCGAGTAAGCAAAAAGAAGAAGAAACAGTATTGTTGTGTACTGTACTGTAGGCTAATGATTAAGGCCTAAATGTTGTCTGAAACAATCCCCTGCCCCCCCCCCCCCCCCCCCCCAGGTAACGTCTCAATGCCAAAGGCGCTGTGCTGTTTTACATGAGTTGATTTGCATGTGTTACATGTCTGCCATTGGAGGTTAACTGCCGCTGGTTTCAGTGTTTTGGTTTCAGTCTCCACTTTGCACTCTCTGGTATCCACTTGTTTACAAGTGTGTGTCTAGATTGAATACATGTTTTTACTCCTAGTCCTAATCTTTTGAGTTTTGATGACTGCACTGTGTGTGTGTGTGTGTGTGTGTGTGTGTGTGTGAAATACATGTTATGCATTTGTGTAATATGCGTGGGTTAAGTCATTCAACATTATCGCTCTGTAGACAAAATGCCATTGCCCACACATAAACAGCCCCTCTACACAAACTTCAGCAAATCACCATGTTATCCCCCTATCCATTGTTACATCCATGTAATTACATGACTCATCATTGTGCATCATTGGCGACTCACTTGAGGGTGTTCATCATCACAGATGTTGCTTAGGCAACCTAACGACTCTAAACTGAGCTTTAATAGAGACCTGTGTCTCTATCCTCCTTTACAGATTCCATAAAAACAGTGAGAGGTCACGTGCTCGACGATGAGTCTGGTGGAGGTGAGACAGACGGCGGGGTCCATGACCCTGTCCCTGTCCAGCAATGACTCCAAGGAGCGCTACTTTGACCGCATGGACGAGAGCGACCCCGAGTACCTCCGCGCCAGGAACATGTCCCCCGAAATGAGGCAGGACTTCAACATGATGGGACAGAAGAAGCGAGTGACCCAGATGCTCCAGAGTCCAGTAAGTGTCCCCTCCCACACGCTAGCTTTCAGTGTCTCGATGCAATGGACATTACTTTCACAGCTGGTGTGGTCTATGTTGCAGCACCCAAACGAAAGCTCTCTCTCGGTTTATACTGTATATCCTAGTATACATATATATATTTAATATAGTGGATAGAGAGAGAAAGAGAGATTAGCTGCCATAAACCATTAGATGCAGTGGTCAAAACTTGACCAGACTAATTAAAGCAGCCAGGTGTATTTTCATTCAACCACAGCCAAACTGACTGCTACTGTCTGGAGGTGGGGGCATGTTTAAACACTAACTTGTTAGACTTCTCTTGTAATTTGTAAAGGTAAATCTGCAATGTAAATAGCAATGAAGTTGCGTTAGCACATCCTTTGCCGTGTTAATATTTATTTCTGCATAAGACTAGTTAACTTCCACTTTGCATATGTACACACGGATGCTGGCGAAAGCGTATAGTATAAGGAGGACATAAGCCATAAGGGATCGAAAATAGAGTAATGCAGTTTGCTAGAAATGTGTTCCAAGGCGATGCAGTACACACACATATATACCCATGAAGTGCATGGAAATAAGATGAGCCCACGCTCGTCTGTGATTGCATAACGGACCTCAACAAGTGGAACCCGGCTCATCACCATGGGAACCGTGCTGAGATGAAGCGGAATGCTGGAGCTCAGCCACTGTGGCACACAGGAGAATAGTGCTGTTTCATTGGGAACGATACCCAAGATTCATTGGCCACTCTGCCAGCATAAATTGATAGCCAAGCTTAATAAAGAAAAAAGCCCCCGCCCCCTCCCAGTCAAATCTTTTCACACGCACAAAGAGGTTTTTAATGGTCCCTTGTGATTTGTGTACACTTTTAATAAGGAAAAGCACACTGTGCTGTCTGTCAGA
Source organism: Protomyctophum bolini (assembly GCF_963924005.1). Classification (NCBI taxonomy): domain Eukaryota; kingdom Metazoa; phylum Chordata; class Actinopteri; order Myctophiformes; family Myctophidae; genus Protomyctophum; species Protomyctophum bolini. Next base: position 33,995,516 of record NC_137875.1, on the reverse strand, counting down.
TGCTGAAGAGTTAAAAGGAAATTGGGTCAAGGTTAGGTTGTATACACATGATGAACCAACATGGGTGTTCTCTTTCTCTTCCCCTCTCCTCTCTTCTCTTGTCCTCTCATCATCGCTTCTCCTGAGTGTTATTAATAGAAAAATGGAATGATTCAAATGCTGGTCCATGGGACCAGATTGTGGGTCGTTGCAGTGTATTCTTGCAGTGTAATCAAGGCCTTAATAGTCCAGAGACACCCGGTGACTAGTGAGTTCATCACCCACCCAGCGGAATAGAAAACCAGCAGTATGCTGCGTTCCCCTTGGACAGCAGTCAGTAGAAGAGACATCATCGTGGCATTTTGGAATGAAGATCCAAGATCGACTGGTCTCTCTTGCACGTTTGAGTTAATGTCCCGATTTGTTCTGGTGATAATATAATGTTTCAGCCAGCAGTCGGCCTGGTCTATTTCAGGCTTTACCTTTCTCAGGGACCCAGAGTACTGCCTAGTTTTCTATTCCGACAGAATAGAAGAATAGCAGTACCTTGAGAAATATGCTAAGTAGTCTCTCAAGTGTTGTCGTCCATCAAGTCACTGTGGTGGAAGGGATTGACAGGCAAAGTACAGATGGATGTCCAGTGTGTTTTGAATGGAGGATGTTTCTTTTCTTCTGTTCCTGTTCTCTTCAATCAATTCAATCCCTGTTCAATTTATTTTCCAGGTGTTTAAAGATGAGCTGGAAGGCCTGATCCAGGATCAGGTGACCAAGGGCAACAGCCCCACAGGCCTACAGGTTCTGCGGCAGATAGCTGACTTAATCATGGCGAGCACTTTGGGAGGAACTGGCCCCTTAACATCCCCCATGAGTGAGTGGCACCGTGTGTGTGTGTGTGTGTGTGTGTGTGTGTGTGCGCCCGTGCGTGTGTATGTCTGTGCGCCTGATTATCATTCCATGTATATGTCTTCTCTTTGTCTGGGTGCATTGTGCAGCTTGAGTATCTTCATTGTCAAAAGCTGAATTGTCAGACTCTTGACTTGTGACTGAAATGATGGCGAAGGCAAACAAAAAAACATGTTGACAGCATTCTTTATCCTGACTGTTTCTATTAAGTACCCCACATGCCCAGCCTGAATAATGAACTACAGCTGTTATGTCTACAGTGTCCATTATTACGTTGCCCGCCATGCTTGAACAGAGGTCACTGTGCACTTCAGCCTGGGGCTACAAAATATCAGTTTTCAAAAAAGTTGGAATGTCAAAACTGTTAATGTTTGAGAAATGTAAACATGGCCGCCACGCCATATGGCTTTGAAGTAATTAAGGCTGACCTGCTCCTTTTGTAAACGTTTAAAAAAAATCACTCTAAAAGTGGCCATAAAACACAGGACTCCGTTTGGTTGAATGCCCTTATACAGTATGCTCTCAAAATATCCGGCAGTGTCTTGTAAAAGGTTTTGAGGGCGGACGCTTTTATGATGTGATTTTTGTACGCAGGCTTTTTTTACGCAAACATTTTGAGCTAGATGTTGATTAAAGAAACGTAAGCATAGCATAGATGAAAGAAGAAAGGAGATTTAAAGAAGGAGATGTAAACGTACAACATATGTACCAGGTGTGAGCTTAAGGTTTCCTCTACTACCCCAGATTTGAACCCGGTGTCCTGTGCAGTGGTGTAATGGTGATATATTTTCGGTACAGTCACGCACGCACACTCACGCACGTGCACTCGCGCCAGAACAGCTGATAACCTAATCCTATATTGTTTATAGTGTATGAGAGTTTAGTAGCCTACTAGAGCCATACTACTGTTCTGTGTTGCTTACCGTGTATGAGAACGTGGTGCGTTCAGGTAAACAGTTAAACCTGTTGTTATGCAAAGTAGTTGCCATTTGATTTGGACACGGTACTTGACACCGTGTGAAAATAGGGGGCCACACACAACGCCAGTAAACGTAGACCACTGGGTACTTGGTGCGTCTTGGAACGTCTGGTGACCCGAGGCTAGGTGCGTCTTCTCTTCAATCCGCGTTCTAGCGTGCACGCGTGTGCACCGTTCTGTACCTGCGCGTGCACGTCACATTTATTTGGGTACCACGCCGTACGGCCGTAGTACTGCGTTTTACGAGCATGACACCAGTGGTCCTGCGCAAATGCTGACATTTTTCTATTGAGCGAATAGAGCCTGACTGCTTGCTCGGGATACATTGATTGAATCTTGACCATCATCAAAATTCGTGTCAGATATAACAAGTTATATTGTATTGGACAGAATTAAATTTTATTCATAACTCTCTTTTTGCTTTGTATTGTTTGATGCAGGCTTAGGGATGGTAACCCCAGTCATGGACTTGTATGGCTTTGAGTCTCCGTCCTTTACCAAAGGGGAGAAACAGAACCGCTGCAAGCTGGCCAGCCTCTACAGACTTATTGATCTCTTTACCTGGGCTCGATTCACAAGTTCATATGTAACAGTAAGTGCAAGTTTCAATGCAATGTATCTCCTAATATGTTATATTAAATATTTGTAACTGTGCTATCATTTATGCATGTGTACTCACTACTCAGGCATTTGTAAGTAAGAATGTCTCATGCTGATATTGGTCAAAGTGAACTACTCTCTTCCAAAGCCAGAGAGCCGCCCCAAGACTTGAATTAATTGTTGAGGTGAAGAAAGGAAAATCAATCTGAAAAGGCAAGCAGTGGAGGCAGTACTATTGATGAGATGATTTAATGGGCCTATATTTTTTTGTTCTATTTTATGATGTAGTTATTCTACAATGTAACGCTGAACAATAAATTTTGATTTGTCCACAGAAGAATCTCCTTGAAATGTTCTCATTTTTACAATCTACAACAAGGTTTCATAGCGGTTACACATCCTACATTTTCATGACACCAAGTCTTGGTTCTCTGGTTTCTGGATTTTGAAAGGAGTTGTTAAAGTTACATAACTATTGACCGTCCTATGTTTGTGTGTGTGTGTGTGTGTGTGTGTGTGTATGTGTGTTTCTGTGATTGTTCTGATTATTTATTTGTTGCATTATGTTAGTATGCACAAAACATTCCGAGGGATGATTGTGGAAAAGATAAATGCATAAGTTAATTACACAGCATGATCTGGTGGCTAAGCTTTAATCACATGCCGTTGCTAATTAAACATTTGAGTGTAAAATGTTGCCTTTTCACACATTCTATATTCTATAAACTTTTCCCGTCAGGTGCGGGTGAGCAAAGAGCAGGATCATGTTCTTATTAGTCCACAAGGTCTGTCTTTTGCTGAAGTTACAGCAGCAAATTTGGTGAGTACTGAGTACACTGTCAACATGTGTGCTGCATTTGTTTATAATAATAAATAATTGTAATTCTGAATATGCATATGGTAGCTTTTTTTTTTTTGGCAAAAGTTAAATTAACTCTGAGAAATTCATTAACTCTGAGAATTGTTCTGTGCAGCAAGAATTAACATACACATACTGTACACATTGACGTCTATAGACATAATTTAAAATCTAATGCTTAACTACCATTGATGTCTATAGATGTCAGTGTTTTCAGTGCAGAGAGAGCAAGTAAGACAACCAGGTGCTCACAGGAGATGTGCAATTCATTACATTTTAAAATAGTAAAAGGTGCTCCTGGATTAGACGGGATAAGACATCAGATAAAAGACATGGGAGATCTGGGCACTCAAAGTGGTTTGTTTTCAGTGTGAGTAAATCTAGAACTCTCGGTCAGAGGACAACCGGAAAAAACCTGATAAAAATAAAACCAAGCCAGAAAAGTTATAGTATTATAGGATTTCACAATTGCTCTGCTTTCTGTTCCTAGAGCGTTTTTGGTGAAAACATAGCTTATTCAACTGCCTAAACACACCTTTCTTTTCCGATGAAAGTAGATACTTGGTATTTACATAGTCATAGAACAAAATATTCTGTGGGTTTAAAGATTAGTACGAATGCTCAAAAAATGCTGGCAGTGGCTGAAGACGTAGATGTAGGAAGTTAATACATTAATAGCTATAGTCATACAGATGTCTGTGCGTGCTAAATTAATTACTATTCTTTCTCCTTGTATTTACTCATTTTAAACTGAGCACTGAACAGCAAAGGCATTGCAATAAACCCCATTGGATATAGATAAAATAAAGAAGTGCCACGTTTTGTCACACGATTAAATCAATTGGACTGGTAATTATTTTGACCCCCATCACAACCCTTATTGTATTGCTTTTTTGTGGTTCCTAGATCAAAGTGAACATGATCGGTGATGTAGTGGACCAGGGCACTACAGATCTGAGTATCGACCCTTTTGGCTTCAGTCCCCATGCTGCCATTTACTCCATGCGGCCTGACGTGAGGTGTATCATACATATACATACTTCTGCTACAGCTGCTGTAAGTATACTCCAAGATTGTACAGTATAATAAATTAGCATTATATGAGCTTAATCTTTCGTGGTTTAAAAAGGAGGTGGCTTGCGCACATCCAGTTCTTTGCTGGTGCTGGACAAAAGGTAGATACATACAGAGGAGGAGTAGTGTTTATAGTGTTTATTTTGTTAAAACACCATTAACTCAGGACACATCTTTCGTGGGACATAATAAGCTGCAGCTAAATGCATATTTGGCTTCGGGGGAAATGAGTTGAATAAATCCATCCCTCTGCATGCCTACTTATTTTGGATGCAGACACGTTTTAATGTGCATTACCAATCCCTTTGAGGTTCTCCAGTAAATTGCATGGCACATGATTTACATTGCACAGTAAAGTTTTATTTGATGCCCCATGGCAAAAATGTGCCTTTTAGTTGTCGACACAAACAGTCACAGTTTGCTTTTATCCCGTGTCAACAGGTGTCCTCCATGAAATGTGGCATCCTGCCCATTTCCCAGGAGGCTTTGCTTCTAGGCGATGTCGCCTACTTTGGTTACCATGGCTGCCTGGTTGATCAAGGGGAGAAGGTGGAGTTCCAGAAAGCCCTGGGCCCTACTGCCAAGGTAAAAAATCAAACCACCAGCACCAACAAGTGATTGTTTGCTTAGTTGTTTGTGACTGGTCTGAAATAACCTGACGTGCTGCTATACCCATTTGTTTGATATCAGATTGTTGTTTTTGTTGTGCCCGTTTGTTAACACATTTTTGTTATTTATTCAAATGTTAGTTTATGCAAACTCCAGCATCTAACCGCTTGTATGGAATTAGGAATTCTTAATGTTTATATTGATACATACATTTTAAACTGTATTGTTATTACTAGTGGTCCTAATGTATTTTTTTGTCTCAATATGTTTCGTAGGTTCTGGTCTTGAGAAATCATGGATTGCTTGCTCTGGGGGAAACCATTGAAGAGGCTTTCCATTACGTGTACCACTCACAACAGGCCTGTGAAATCCAGGTATATAAATCTATATTTTTCTCCTTGCACAGTTACTGACTGCTAATAGCATAGCGAATGCTTTGAACTGTTTTGCAGAGCAGTGGGACCACTTTGGAACATTTGATCTGTGTGTTCTGATTTTAACAACACTACTATCACATTGATACTGATAATACTACTGTATATGTTTGTCTTTTTCATCTTTTCTTTTTTTGTTCAAAAGGAACAATTGCTCCCTGATTTTTGGAATTGACTCAAATTTCCCCTCTAACCTTAGATTTGAACAATGCAGGATTTTCTTGCATTGTTGAAATGTTGGCAATGTGTTTAACATCTGTTTCAACAAAGTTAAATCAAATATGTGATTGAGACCATTGTTCCCAACCAGTGCCAGGTGAAACCCTGTGGTGTTTGTGGACACACTGGGCAGTTACTGAAACACTTTGCGTGAGACAGGATTTTGGATGCCTTCATCTCCTTGACTTGATTTGTTTTTCCATTGTTACCATGCATGTTTAAGATATTGTCATTACACCAAAATTTGACCCATGTTGACAAATCAGTGACACGTACAGGCAACTGACTCTTCGCTAAACCCCACGCCAAAAGAGATTGTCCAATGCCTATCCAAGTCTGGCAAGCTTCCGTCACCTCATAGCTGTCAATGTTATTTTGCATCATGGTTGTGTTGTTGAATGTAGAGGGCTTTCACTTCTAGTATTTTTTTTTATCAACTAGCCAACTAGTACCAACAAGGTCGACTAGTGGATTTACTAGTCGACAAGTTGAATAGTCGACTAGTTGCTTAAAGCCCTAAAACGCCATTCCACTGGCCATGCTGGAAGGAGTCACTATAGAAGGAAGTATCAGTCAGTATTAGTAGCGACTTCTAATTTGCGAGAGCTTTTTAAAGTGAAGACGTGTGCCAAACCTGCATTGTTGAAACTTCCTGATTGATATTTAACATTACTCATGCTAAGCTTGCCATCAGACTATTTTGGCTGGCAACTCCAAACCATAAAATAAACAGTATATCTTTGAAATAATGTATTAATTTAATTAATGTCCTGACTCCTGTAGGTGAGCGCTCTGAGGTGTTCTGGCGGAGTGGACAACCTTGTGGTCTTGGACAGGGACAAATTTAAGCCTCTGACCCAGGGCGTGGCCGCCGCTGGGGTGGTGATTGACGGTGAGGTCAGATGGAAAGTGGGCGAGGCGAAGTTCGAGTCCCTTATGAGGATGCTCGACAACCTGGTGAGTGAACCCTGACCCCCTGCCCCTTACCCATGATGCTTTGAGTTTCCTCTCTCGGTGCACTTCCTGGGGAAGTGTCTGATTACAAGACTCTGACTGATGGAACGCACAATGAAAGTAGACATGTACAGTATTTCAACCATGCAATTATTCATATAATTGGATGTTCTTGTTTTACAACAGATTCTGTCTATGTGAAGTGATTTTGCTCAATACTGTGTCAAATTGACTTGAAGGGCCTTTTGGTCTCCTGACAAAGGTAGTGATTTATTCATTGTTAACCTGTGGATAGCGTGGTGTTTGCGTTCACTGTCATCCGGCGATATATTTGGTGTGATTGTCAGCTTGACCACCTCTGTTATCATACTGCTAATAACGTCTGTCTGACAAATTCTCTCTGTACATAAGATGTCAGACCGGGTATGTCTGATGTTTTGTCATGTCTTTGAGTGGGTCACGAATCACTATGGCTAACAACTGGGTTCGAGGAGGCTGCAGCTGTGTTCGCTTGTTCAGCTCTCTGTGATCATAGCGAACCCACCCCCGCTGTCATGGCTTCCAGATGGGAAGGCGTGCTGTGGGGAGTGAAGAGGACACAGACCACACAGCCACACAGAGACCATGGAGTGGACTTAACAGACAGACAGTAAAATCCACAGTATTAATTCAACTCTTGAGAGTGACGATTACATTTGTACACTTTGTACAAGAAATGGATAAATGAACACTGAGGATTTTACTGTGCACTGTGGATTGCCTTCAGTGAGAGTCTGCTTGAATCTTTATTTCTTTGATGTTTCCTCAACAACAGGCTCCCTCAATCCCTCATGGTTAAATTATACTGACTGATAAGTCTTATCTTCTCCTTTTGCAACTGAACAAAGTGGACATGTCTCTAATACATGTCATTCATGTGAACCCTGCGAAAGGTTTTGAACTTTCAGAGACGTGGGCTCAGAGCACCCTGGGTGGTCTGTGTTGATTGAAGACCTATAACATATCATGTAAAACTGCAACTGTTTTCTGCCTCTTGCAAAGGATAATCTTTTAACACCAGGACAATGTATCCCGTCTGTCCCTTCTAGGGTTACAGAACAGGCTACACTCACAGGAACCCCATTGTGCGGGAAAAACCTCGATCTAAGAACGACGTGGAGATCCCTGCCACGGTATCTGCAGTACCGCTGGAAGACGACGAGCTCGGCCTGCGCAGTCCATTTAAGTTGCAGGCGCAGAAACAACAGAGGGAGAGGACCCGTTGGCTTAACTCGCCCAACAGCTACCTGAAGGTGAACGTGCCGGAACGCTCATTCAGTGGAGAGTGCAGCCCTAGGACCAAGACTATGGTGAGGAAATGCTGGAGGATTCAAACACTTCGACTCTGAGGAGACAAAAGGTGTTCTTCCTCCAAGTAGTACTGCTTGTCAAAAATGTAAACGACTTCGACTCTGAGCTTAGCTTCACAAAAGTGTTTGTCAGTAGCAAAAGCTGCAATTTCTCTGTATCAGCCTGCCCTCTTGTGGAAGCTATAATAAATGCATCTTTTAGACACTGCATTGGTCAAACCCCTCATTATTTTCCATTTTCTTATTTTTTTCAGTGGATGAAATCTTCAGAGCCAGGCAACAGTATGTCCCCAATAAGAATTGAGGACCCAAATCAATTTGTCCCACTTAACACAAATCCCACAGACGTTTTGGATAAGAGGAACAGGGTGAGTTGGAATCATGTGTTTTCATACCATAAAGACACACAAAGCCCGCCACATGTTACAAATGCACCAATTGTTTTTTTGTTCTTCTTCTTCTTTTTGCGTATTATGCAATACTTGTTTCAGCTCTGTGAAACATGCTTTTTATATCCCAAGTTTAAGCCTCAAGCTCAACACATATTGGGCTAACACAGACAGAACATTTTGTTCTGTATTATGTGGAGGAATTGCTGTTGAACTTCTCTCCCAAAGAAATATATTGATCACGATCTAAAGCGCACCCCTCTAGCATGGCAACAGGCTTCAGCTCAGAACAGATTCAGTCAAGCGTAAAACTCTGAACTGACCTAATGCCATTACCTAACCATCCAGTTTCAGCGTCTTTCTCTAAGAGAGGAAAGTTGGTACAGTAGGTAGTACTTTGTGTTAGTCTCATTGTGTAAATAGTAATATGGGAGATATAAATGTGAAATTATATGATATGATTATGAACCACTTAAATCAAACAGAATTGATTAGTGGCAACTGTACTTGGTATGCTTTTCTTTCACTATACACCAAAAGTCTTAGCCGGAAATATCTACAAGCTCACAATGCGTCAAATGTTCCCCTCAGAATATATATATATATATATCGTATTTATATTTATATATTCACAACTTTGCACATGAACAGAGACCATTTTACTGTTAATGGCTTTATTTCTTCATAGTTATAAAATCATTACTAAATAAGTAACCCTAACCTTGATTTTCAGCTCGATTTTAAATCAATCTGGGATTTGAAATGCATATTTACTTTTAGTGTGTTGGATTATTGCTCTCGTCTCTTGTCTCTGTAAGTTGATTTTCATACCGTGCTGAACTTAATGGAAACAGTGGCGCCCCCCGAAAATCCAAACAAACTCCTGTATACTTTGGAAAATGATTGGCAGTATAGTAAATTATACTGTGAAATGTTGTCAGCGGGCTAAACATGCAAGACCACCTATATGAAAGAAAAAACATCTTGAATGCTTTTCTGTAGATAAGAGAACTGAACAGATGTGACCAGATGACCTCCGGGCCAAAGTCTCAGTTACTGGCAGGCATCGTTGTGGACACCATTCCAGGACCAGTGAGTACATCTACCGTCTCAAAATAGCATTTAATTACTGATGTCTATGATATGAATATAAATTGGCCATTTTCTACTTCGGCTCATAGTGGAATAGTGTCCTTGGTTCTGTGTGATGCACATTTCTTCAGGTCAGCCCAATATATAAATATGTTTATAATGTATTTTCTTATCAGGCTTTCATCATTGAGGACGAAGAGCAGACGCGTTCTCTTCCCCCAAATCCGTTCAGTGGGCTCACGGAGAAGGCGCTGGAGGAATACAAGAACGTAATAGAACGAAGACAGCAAGGCCTTGAAGGTAATTCTTTCTCCTTTAGACGCATTACAACTATACTTCCATATCATGGGATGCTGTCATGAAGTCCCACTTTGGACCATTTATCTTGAAAAGTCTGAAAACCCTACTTAATCGTAATCCTACTTGGGCTTTCAAGAGCTCAGACGTGGCATCAGCCTGTGTAGATTGTGAGAGTAGCATAGTTGTCAAGCTAATCCTAGAGGTCAGTAGAGGTCAAAGACGAAATTGAGATGTATAGATGCAACTGTTTTCTAAGGCTCATGGAGATCTGTGACATCAGCACCAGGCCAGCAGAGGCACTTTTTGCATGCCTAGAGGACACTTAACGGGAATTCAGAGCCCTAGATGCAGAATTCCACTAGTTCCCTGTGTACCTTATAAAGCCTTTTTCAGCTGTTTAACATTGACAAATATGCAAATGATTACGAAATCTTAAACTCATCCTGAGACGGTATTTGGCTAAAAGTAACGAACCATTATCCCTGCTGACACGGCCACTTTACTTGAATAAAACTATTCCTTCATGTTCCATCTGCCATTCCACCATTCGGAAAACTCGCCAGTGAGTGCCCTCTGGTGACATGCTAGACTGAATCCAACTGGCACTCCCAGAGCCAAATGCTCAAATTAAAAGGTCTGTGTGCGGCAGCCACTCTCTCCTTGACGCTACAGTGCCGGCAACTAACTAAGCCTAACGTCTCAAAGATCTGCAATTTTAAGTAACATTTTGTCCGAAAATAATGGACATGGCCTGCCTCGGCACACTAAAGTCAAATATCACTTTCAATTAGGCCACAAGAGATGAGAGACATTCACATAACCTTGCATTTTAGTAGATATAACAGAACACTTACATTTGTTAACATGCAGCGTCACTACAATGTTGTTACAGATATCGCTTGACTTTTGCCAAGCTGGGTAGTTTACAATGCCACTTGCTGGTGAATGTGTATGTCTCTTCAGTGCTTTAGTAAGTAGGTCGGGATACCAATTTTATCCACTGAGGAAAGAGAACTCGTACAGGTTCTCTGTAGCTTGGATGAAATTGGCAGCGCACTTGAAAATGTGTTCTCCGATTACTAAAGAGCTGGATTGACAGGGAGACCCCCGTTACTGAACAAACACTATACACTACAGCAATGATTACTATTTAAAAAATATAGTTTAGTTTGAACCTAAAACAAATATAATTTAAACTACTTTCTAACAACATAATGTTTGAGTACATTTGTGTGTGTGTGTGTGTGTGTGTGTGTGTGTGTGTGTGTGTGTGTGTGTGTGTGTGTGTGTGTGTGTGTGTGTGTTTGTGTGTTCCTGCGCGCGTGTGCGTGCATGCAAATATGACACCTAGTGGTGCTAATTAGACATGCAAAATTCTAATTCACAATGCTCTGCATAATGTCCTCATTCCACACATGAATTTGAGGACGACTAAATGCTAAATTAAATCCTCTTGCAGATGCAGATGATGCCACTGACGCAGATGAGATGACCACGTTTGATGGCTCCACTATTTCACTCTCCCTCTCCCCAATAATGAGTCCAGCTAAAGGTAATTAGTTTGCCATTACCTATTTTGTATTTAGAATGATTTGAAAATAATATATATTAATTCATAAACATATATTATATAATATATTCTTATTATATTCTGTGTGATTGCAGTTCCTACATTGTGAAATCCAGCGTGTTAATTTAACTCAAATTGGACCCGTACGAGTAAATTTTAGACTCAGTTAATGAACACACTGAATGTACCCACCCCCATGTTAACTGAGTGGGTTTCATCTGTTGACAGACCTAATACTCAATGGGAAAGACCACTTGGCAGAGACTGACGAGGATCTAAGCATTGATCTATCCAAGCTGAGCGTGAGCACTACAGAAACGGTTGAAATCTCCATAACAACCACAGAGAAGCCGGGGGAGCCTCAGACCCCAGAAAGCCAAACCAAGTCCCCCAAGAAGAAGAAGAAGAAGTTCCGTACTCCATCATTCCTGAAAATGAACAAGAAGAAAGAGAAGGAAAAAGAGAAATTGGAAGCCTAAGTGGATAAACTGAAAACAGTGACCTTTGATTGGAAACATAGAAATTGCCTCCCTCCCTCCTGGGTATACTCAATAGATTCCCAGCTTTTTGAAGGGAAGTTAAATAACTGACTGAAATGACTGAATAAAAAGAGAATTTCTCCATTATTGAACTCATTTTGGGAGAAAATACTTGCTTCGGGGGGAAATGTCTTATAACATATAAGATATGCAGATCAGCAGACATAAAATAGATGTCTGCCCTCAGAGGATTGTTTTTATGCGAGGGCACACAATATGAAATGAATGGTGGACATACTGTAAAACAGGCATATCAATAGTATTTGCTACGCGTCTGCTAAGTATAGTCTACTACTCTACTCTATACTATACTTGGTAAACGAATACTTGGTGAACTGAGGTTGGCTCTGTACTTGGTCTAATCTTTATTTCCTCTTCACCAAATCTTTTCGGCGAATGTTCCCAACCAGAATAGGTTTAAAGTTTAAACCTAAACTTTAACGTTTTGATGAAATGGGTGCCATTGCCATAGGACACTGCAAAAGGTTTGAACCTTATCAGTGTTTCAGTTTATTGAGTGTTTTGTACATGTGTTTAGAGTATCCAAGTTCTTTGAATGTATATTGAACAGCCAGAAAAAGCTGTCATTTTAAGAACGTGAGAATTGTTTTATGGTAGACATGTTGACGTTATCTGAAGTCAAGCCTTAGGAATTATGATTTTTCGAGTCATAGTAATACAATAATATTGAAACTATCTTTTGAGTATCTGTGAGTTTAAATGATAGATTAACACAATTTAGTGTTTCATAGTTAAGTCAAGGATTTTGATTGTGCTACATAATAACAGAAATAGTTTGATATTAGGCAAACTATAATGCTAGTAATGCCCATTTCCCAATACCTGCTGTTGTGATATAGAAATAACTGTGACTAAATATTAATTTAGAGTTAGACTTCATCATATGAAAATATCAACATTTTACAGTTGAAAATGTCTTGTTTTCAGCAACAAACAGTTGTACAATGAAGAATACGTTTGCCATAAGTAGGAAGGAAACAAGTAAAGCTGTGGCCTCTGGCACATTGTATATGTTGATGGAAAAAGAACTGTGCAAGTTGAATGTTGAGATTGAGATTTTAACTGATCTAAAAATAGCAAAGGGATTACAATATTTAGAAAGCAATTGTTTGGAGACACAGTTTCAGATTCAGAAGTATTTTTAGATCATAGCTGTACTGTCTGTTATATGTTAACATCCCAGTCAACAATGTGAATAATTTGCTTTGACCCAAAGGGAGAGAATTCTTTGCCTTTTGTATATAGTATGTTTTTGTGAAGTTGTTTGTAACGCTATACCAAAATGAAGGTCATTATGTTTTTTTTATTTGACAATACAACCTAATATTTTTTTTTCCATGTTCCTTGTTTTGCTATTGGGATGCTGTTTAATCTGAGCTCATTATTTACAGTCATACGTGAATATACACTCATGTTTACAGATTGTTGTACTAATGTATTTTTTGTACATGACTGACTGCTTTTATCGACTCTTGCTTTTTGTATTGCCTGGGCATTCATTTGTGTAGCATATGGTGCTTTGCCTTATATCCGTCTTGCCAAATGTCATTCCTATGAAATCACATTCCATCTGTGGTAATAAACACTGACATGTGTTTTGAATTGCTTTTTATCCGGATATTGTTCTTTTTTGTCATTTCCTTATGCAAGTTTCAAAAACAAGTCAAATGTATAGGGTGGAAATTTATCGAAGGCTACAGTGGGTTAAAAGGTGGAAGGACTATAAATGTCACAAAACTGTACATTGAGAACATTGCACCTGCTATAATGTATTTCTAGTAGACTAGCCAATTTGGTTGGATAAAATCCAGCTAACATTTGATCAGTGACCCTAACGGCCTGTCATTAGAGAAGAAAGAACACCAATGGTATGAATTAAAACTTTCCACATATCTAATAACAGCCTGGAGAGACAAAATAGCAGTGGCCTTGTAAAACAATGCACTCCGTTTAGTGATAATTGTCTGAAGCTGTATAATCAGTCTTCTGCCATCACATGAATGGGTGTTGTCATGGTAATCCACAGAGGGGCCTATGGAGACAAAGAGGGTATTTGGTGTCTCCAACAGGTGTTCATGTCATGTTAAGGGAGTGAGATCCATACCTTCCCAGACCGCAGGCCCCATCCCCCAAGAGGTGACATAAGATGGAGAATGAAAATGCACATCACAGGTGATGAAAACTCATAATGAATTATCTATTAACTATTCAGAAACTATTTTGAAAGAAAAAGCATGGCAATTTAATTGACAAGAACATTCCCTGCATGACCACTGTAGCCCTAGTAGAACAAAAGCAGCATCAGTTCTAATCTGTTCTGAAAGAGCATGTCACAACATTGACATGCTGTACTTCCGTTATTGTCTGAACAATCCTTTACGATGTGGGGATGACGAAGCTTAGTGTGAGCTCCTCCATCTCTGTCAGTGTTAATGAGATCGAGGGCCATAGAGGCTTGCTTAAGGAACAGGTGACACTCTCTGGCCTGCTGCTGTGTCCTGCTGTGACCTCGGGACAAAATGCACTCATTGTGTGAAAACAATGGGACACGACTACACGATGCCTCATCTAATCAGACCTCTAAAGACCACCAGCACGTTGAAGACAGCCAGATAGATACATTGCAAACTGAAAAATGACATTTTCGGATGTTACTTCTGTAAGATATTGGTTAAAAAAAAAAAAAACTGCTTTCTGTTCAATAATGCATATTGCCTTTTACTGCTGAGGGAGAGTTGAGCTTGAGGGCTGTTTGGCACATTGCTCACATACACACAGAGACACGCATACATAGACACGCAACAAGCACTGGCAAATGCACACCACACCGTGTGACTTTACGTCCTCTGTGTGACAGCCGAGCCACCGGTGTAATCCTCAGGCTTTTCAGATTACTCCAGTTGGGGTCACATTCTACACACCATCCCACAGTGGGTCAGCTTTCCGTGCAGTCAGTGCCAGCATGCTGCATACACAGTCTACACATGGGCCTTTCAACAGAGACCACCACAGGCCTGTTTCTGCTCAAATGCTGTCAGTTATAAAACCTAATGCCTGTCTGTCTTGGCTGTCTGTCTGTTCCTGTTTACCTGAACACATGTTAAAATGCAACTTTGACAACCAATTTAGAACCTGCGCGTGTGTGTGTGTGTGTGTGTGTGTGTGTGTGTGTGTGTGTGTGTGTGTGTGTGTGTGTGTGTGTGTGTGTGTGTGTGTGTGTGTGCACTGTGTGTGTGTCAGGCCTTGCCAGGCAGCTGAAATAGACTCCATGGGAGGGTGTTCTCTCTCACAGGCGTCCGTTACAGGGCTAGCCACACATCTGCAGCAGGCCGGCCATCTGCACCCATTGTCTCATCGGCACAACACAACGCACACAGACCCCACATGCATGGCTGCACCTTTAGAGGCAGACTCTCCAACCTATCCTCTCCTCCCCTTTCTGTCGGGTGGAGAGAGGAAGGGTGGGGGGTATGACTTCTTAATCAGTCAAAAGACATAATGGTCAGGGTCAGGCCAACTAGGAGTGAATTCAATTCCAAGGTTGGTTCTGCTATGGTGCTATTCACCCTAGAGCAGTAGTTTTCAACTTTTTCTGGATCAAGGCCCTCTTGAAAACCTCAAAAGTCATTTCAGAGCATATGTTTATTTCATTGTTTTATTAGTCAGTCAATTGTGTTCCGACTATAAGATCAATAATTAACGCAATATATTTTAACTTCATATGTATCTGTATCACAGAGGGGGTTTTTTTTCAAGGTTTTAGTCAGATATCTGGGGTATCCCTGTGCGCAGGTTGAGAATCACTGACCTAGAGGTTAGCTTTTGATGTTGGAATGACGTGTGGTCACCACACACACACACACACACACACACACACACACACACACACACACACACACACACACACACACACACACACACACACACACACACACACACACACACACACACACACACACACACACACACACACACACACACACACACACACACACACACACACACACACACACACACACAGCTGTTTCTATATGTAGATTTGGATTGTTCTTCTCTTGCAGTGGCAGCTACAGTACACCAAGGCAAGGGTGGGAAAGACACTATGATGGGAAATATATAGCCTACACAAAACAATGGATTTATTGTGGGCAAATAATCTCAAATTGTGTCTCCGGCCATTTGGATTCATTACATTATACCTATGGGGAAATCTTTTACATTCATGACTTCTGGGAGTGTAATGAATCACAGTCCCACATGGCATTCTCCTTAGACACATTACTTGATTGAATTCTGACAATGCACTTTGTCAGGGACTGACAAGAGTGCACAACTGTGTGTGTGCGCACACACACACACACACACACACACACACACACACACAAAAACTGTAGGCCATTGAGAGGAACCCTGGTATTTGTCCTTGACATGGAGGTTGCACACTATTGATAATTCCTGAATCCTGACGAATGTCTTGTGTTTTAGACATAAGGCATAACATGTTTAAATGTGAGTCCCACTAAAACTAGTAAACATTTGTTGCAAATATAAATTGAGGAGAATCAAAGGATGTTCAAGAAAAAAAGGTTGTGTAGCCTGCCCTATTGCTGTTATTTATTACTCGCCTGCAATAGGCTATTGATAATGAGGATTTATTATGGCATGACAATGAATGCAATGTTGCATGCGTTAGTGGGAGGGATTATCCACCAAGTAGGGCAAGAGGCTGAAGCAAGGACTGCAATTCCATCCAACCTAGTTCATTTCAGTCATCCTCCTCATCCACTCACTGCACGGTCGCGGCAAGGAGACCACTTTCAGTGTCGCTTATATTTGTCAATCATAGTAGGTGACGGTCTACAATCTTGGTAAAAAAATGGTGAAATACATGCGACAGCACCGCGAGCTGAAATCCGAAGAGGTCCTTTCGGAATCGGACGCGTCTATGGATCCACAGGATTTTAATGACATGTCTGATTATTCTTTCAACGACGAACTGTACTCCAAATCATGTTCCGCAATGGACCAAATCGGCACTTTTATGAGAAACGTGCAAGTGTTGCTCGATGCAGCGAATTACATTGAAAATGTCGAAAAGAACAACGGAAGTAAGTAAACACGGGCCCTTGTGGAATAATAATGAACACGTAATGCGCAGGGCAGACAACAATAGAAGTGAAGACGACAAAAGACGCGCATAGGAGAGATGAATTGGCCTGCTACTGCATCTGTTGGGGAAACAACATCGAACCTCGTTTTAAGGCTAAAAAAACATAATTTGAGCGAAAAGCATATGATGTCTACAACTTATGTTGCATATATGCTGCAATTTTATGGAGACACATTTTGTCTATAAGGACTGGGCCATTGTGTCTAACAACACAATAAGATCATCTGTTTTAAATTAACCGTAACACGTAGCCTATACTGCAAACTTACATCAGCCCTCTCATAAAGAGGGCTGATGTTAGTTAGTTTGCAGTAGCCTATTCTATTAGGCCTGCTAATTCCCACATTGCACGGGACAATGCGTGTCTAAATTTAGGCTATTTCGAGGCTCAAAGTTTCTCTTAATTTAATTGTAATTTCATGGTGTAGTCTAGTAAAGGGTATGCAGTTCCTAAGTGGCGTTGTGTGTTAGAAGAATATTGCATTGCGAACGCTGCTACATAAATGGAAAGTTACATGTAGAATCTTTCCCCAATTGAAATATGTCAATTCAAAGCCCAGGCCAGCTATCATTTTCAGAGGCAGCAGTCTGCGCTTCCTTGTATCTGTACATGGCATTCCACATGGAACAAATTTGAGCGTTTTGATTGGACCAGAATCTTGCTCCAGCTGTAGAGTCACTGCAAACGTCCAATCACAGTTGGGTTCATGTCTCACGTCGCATGTTACTGGGTCGGACTCATGGGGTTGGCTCAGTGGCTTTATGGGATTTGTAGTATAATCCAACAGAGTTCAATTTAATTAAATTACATTTAATTGTTAATTTTATCCTCCAAATGGCCTAATTCGTTGAAATGTTTATCAAGCTGGCATGAACTGACATTGATTCTATACATTTTTGAGAAGTGAAGAGAAATTTTGAATTATGAGAGAGCTCTGAACCTGCCACCTGGTTCAAAATGAATGCCAAATATCTCATGGGAATCGAATACATGGTTAACCCTAATAGTTATTATATTATATAACTTCTCAAACTGCACTGTAATTAATCTTTCCTTTTGTTTCTTTTTTGTTTCTTTTTTTCGTCAACAGAATGTGAACATGGGTATGCTTCAACCTACCCGGAAAGTGAGATCACACATCAGAAACAACGAAAATTCAAGAACAAGAAATTGGATCATATTCACAATAGGTAGGCCTAGGTCATACACATATCTGAGATGAGTGGTTACCTTCATACATTCTATCTTCTTATATACAAGTGAAAAGGTGTACCCATACTCATTCTTCATGCTCTATCTCCGACCGAACCACACTTTTACCACACATCTCTATATGCAAAATAAATTCGCCACCCTCCCCGAACTGACATAGCCTATTTTTTAGCCGTTCAAGTTTCTTATTTACTCTGCAAATATTACTTTTATGAAAATCACGATCGAGCCAGCAGATAAACGGGTGCCACAACACGCCGAGAAACAAGGAATTTAACCACGCTACTTGCATACACTGCAACTCGCTTACAATTCGCAAACCTGGCAACACTGCCTGCCTCTTACGTCACCAGCTCTGCTCCTCCTGGCCTCCGTAGTCCGTCGCGCTCACAATCTGTCGCAGCCATCTTGCTTTTCTTTTGGATGGGCGAGTGGACATTTAATGCTAATAAATTAATTATAGGTCCAGCAAGCAAATCATGATGGTCTGATTGTGCTCAATAGGTCACAATAACATTCCGAAATTAGGTGTTGTGTTTTGTATGGCATTTTCCCCAGTAGTAGTTGCATATCTATCTCAGCTTTTGCCTGATAGCACACATGCTAACGTCAGCAGCCATAGCAACATACAGTGTGCGCAGACATAACATGAGTTGTTTACAACACAAACACACGGCCTTTTCACCACGCAATACACACAACAGCTCGGGAGTTATTAAACCGAACGTGGACGCTGTTTCAGTGTTACATTTGCTGCGCATATCGGAATAATTGTAACGGCATGCATGATAAATGTAACAACGCTAAAAAACACCATTAAACATATCGTTTTCACCTTAAAGCTATTACATTTCATTGAAGCAACTCCTTAGCATTGTTTTCATACCATGGATGTGATAAGATAATGTATCAAACATAAGGGAAATATTAAATAGGATCGGGTGTACCAGTTTGGCCATTTCTTTTTTTTCAATGGGGCAATACATTGATTAAACAAACGTTTGATTGATTGAGTTGTACAACGTTATACAACCCTAAACTAATTTTAGAATACACTACACAATACAATACAATTTTAGAACATATTTTGCACGTTCCATTTTTTTACTCAGAGATCCCTTTAGCTACACATGTAATATTTCCAGGCAACGGACCTACACATGTCAGCTACCATAAACCACTTCAAGTTATTAGGACGAAATAACTGACAGGAGTGACGGTGCTGTGCTGTGAGTAAACTAATAGGGGAGAGCCGCCAAGGATGTAACATTTTGCACGTTTCATTCTTTTACTCAGAGATCCGTTTAGCTACACATGTAAAGTTATTTTTTTGATAAAACAGGTCGGGAGTTATTCAACCGAACGTGGACGCTGTTTCAGTGTTACATTTGCTGCGCATATCGGATCAATTGTAACGGCATGCATGATAAATGTAACAACGCTAAAAAACACCATTAAACATATCGTTCTCAGCTTAAAGCAATTACATTTCATTGAAGCAACTCCTTAGCATTGTTTTTATACCATGGATGTGATAAGAAAATGTATCAAACATAAGGGAAATATTAAATAGTATCGGGTGTACCAGTACCAGTTTGGCCATTTCTTTTTTTTCAATGGGGCAATACATTGATTAAACAAACGTTTGATTGATTGAGTTGTACAACGTTATACAACCCTAAACTAATTTCAGAATACACTACACGATACAATACCATTTCAGAACATATAATATTGGCCAATATGTCAAATATGTAAATATTACATATAATGGCATTGAATGGAAGCGGACCATTTGTAACACATGTTACAAATGACCCGCTTTTGCAAGTTTTCTTTGCAGTTGCTTACAGACCAGAATGAACGTGAATTCCGTCTAAACACGATGCAAACTAATGAAGAACATAAGCATGAACACATCCATGTGGATTTTTATTCACCAACACCAAAGACAAAAATTGTACCACACATATACTCCAGGTGTAAAATTAGACGCATTTTGAAGGTAAACACTTCAAACTTCAAACTCCTGGCCACGTAGAGTACGTTGCTGTACACATACTGACGCGATGGCGTCATGGTGGCGTTGACCAATCAAGATATAACGTCCATGTTACAACCGTGAAGCGTTACAACCTTGGCGGCTCTCCCCTACATTTGTTACTAACATTAGGTTGTGGCGAAGTAGACACGTGGCCAGCAGATACTGTGTTTTGGACAAACAGGCTAGGTATTGGTGTTGATTTGGGTCAACTGGACAAACAGCGTGGTGTTGTTTTGTGTCTGTGTTTGTGTTGGAGCGCCTCAGTGTGGCCGTACAGGTCATGTGCAACCTCTTCCACAGAGAGATGGAGACACTAAATCTCAGCTGGACAAACATGTTTGCATGCATGCATCGCTGCCTTGCATGCTGTGTGCTACTGTTGAGTCTGTCACTTACTTTGACTGATTTATGGCATTGTCTTTCTGTTAAAATCCAACTATGTTAATTTAAGAACTCTGGGCATATAGGTCATTGTTTATTCACTGTGCACACGTGTAGCCTATTGTATGTCAGACTGTATGTCTGTCCCACAGTCACAATCCTTTAGTACTTAGGCTGTGGAAATATTCAGGACAAAACAATGGTACATTTCCAATAACCCATTCGTTACTACATGTGGAGTCAACTCCCGCCATTTATTTCTTCCCATAGTGCGTGGCAAAGTCGCTCTGGGATGAGTGCGCGCGTAGCGCGCACGAAATTCTAGTGACTAATATAAGGATACTGAAAGCCCTTGCATCGTTTGCAGTTTGTTGTGTGTCACATTACAAAATCAGTAGCCTATAGTATTGATAGATTGATAATTATCATTGATCAATCATTGATAATGATTATTATTGTTGCATAACAATTGCTATTACATGGTTATGCAGCACTAATGCTATTATTGAACAAGTGTGGTATGTTATTTTGTGCTACTGTAAAAACAATAACAGTCGATTGTATTTTATGTCTATAATTGTTTCAGGTCAGCACACAATGAACTTGAAAAGAATAGGTGAGTAAAAGAAAGATAGAGGTGTATAATTATTTTGAATGAAAAACAAGCATTAAAAAACAATAAGGTTAAATGAGGAAAAAGAATGAAAGGTAAAATGAGGACATGCTGAGATGTTCTGTCTCGTACTGCTCAAACACCTTCAGATCAATAACTCAGTCGTCACCTGCTGCTGAATAATATACCAGGTTTATAATGTGGGTGAACAGAAGTTGCACAGAAAGGGGGAAGTCCTTAAAACTGGTTTACAGTAGCCAGTGCAGTTCCCAGGGTTTTAGCTGCCAGCTGTCTCAAAATGGAGAATCAAGCTTATAATCCAAAAACGATCTCTGTTATGTGTTCCTTTTGCATTTGGTGCTACAGTAGTGTCCTTTTCACAGAGGCTAGTTATTTATTTACCTCAGCGTTGAGACGCAGAGGAAGACCCATTAGGTTGAAATGCGTCTGTTGTCTGTCTGTGAAAAGGACATTCATTGTGTGCTGGCTATTTCCTCACTTTCATGACATTGTTGAGCCGTGCACCTTAAGACCGTTATTTTAGTGTTGCAGGCTTTCTGCCTTGCAGTAATTTCTCTCTGGTGTTACTGTATATGTGAAATATGCTTTGTGTAATGAACAACACACAGCACTGTGAGGAATTTAAATATTATCACATGCACTTCAAACAAGGGCTTTATTATCCACCTACTGCATAGGAAAGAGGTGTCCGTTTTGCAAAGCAAATGAGAGGGAGGTGTAACTCAGCCTCTGTAGTGGCACTGTTCCTGGAGGACATTATGGCATTTATACAGTCAGCAAACGGGAACCTTCCGTTTCCAGCTACCAGCGCTCCTTCCCGGGAGCTTCTCAACTACACATCTAAAAGCAGCTTGTTTATATTGCTGCAGGGCCACGCTGGGCCTTTTCTATGAAAGGAAACTAGCGTCAGGGCACATTTCTCCTAAAAATAAATGATCACTTAATCTCCAAAGAGCCGACATTGTGTGCAAGCGTTGGTGTATGGGCTATCAGAGATGAAAGCTTGAAGTCTTTCTTGAGCCCAGGGAAATGAAACAATACTAAAATGTCCTGAGCGCAGGGAAATGAAACAATACTAAAATGTTTTCCTATTACAAAATGGCAGCCAGTGTAGAGAGAGGTGATGATGTCACAACTTGACCTACATTTTATTCCATTATTTGAAAGGAAAGAGGTTTTCCTTTCAATGCCATTACAAGCGTTCTTTCAGACCACAGACAGAGACCTTGGTGGATCAAATCAGGACAGTCTGGCTGATCTCAGCAGCTTTGAAAACTGTGGCCAGACAGATCCATAAGTAATTGCTGCCGGAGGAGCATTGGTCAGCTTATGTAGTTAACACCAGTCAGAATGGACAGAAAGATACATAACAAGCTAGTATGCATTAATCATTACTTAAAACTAAAAGTGGATAA
The DNA here is from genome assembly GCF_963924005.1 of Protomyctophum bolini. Taxonomy (NCBI): domain Eukaryota; kingdom Metazoa; phylum Chordata; class Actinopteri; order Myctophiformes; family Myctophidae; genus Protomyctophum; species Protomyctophum bolini. The sequence goes on along the minus strand of NC_137875.1, from coordinate 33,972,789 downwards.
ATAAAATATTGACTACAATGGATAATGGTCAAAAATAAAAATAAATAAACAGGAGATTAATTGTCATTTCAAAATAACCCAGTCATTTAATCTACACTAATTATGTAGAAGTGCAATCATTCATTGCATACAGTAGGAAGCATATAGCAAATAAGTGATTGTTTCTTTCCTCCCACAGACGAGCACATCTCCGCCTGTGTTTGGAGAGGTTGAAGAACCTCATACCTCTGGGACCTGACTGCAATCGACACACTACACTGGGACTGCTCAATAAGGCCAAAGGCCATATTAAGGTGGGGTCATCAAAACCAGTCGCAGGGTCAGGGGTGCAAGAGTGTCATAGGAGCAAATGGAAGCCTGTATAAATTTGATTCAGAGCACATGAACACAACTTGATCAAGGAACGAGAAGACTTGCTGCAAATCACTTAGTCTTTCTCACGTGTTGAGAATGCAATGAAATCCCTATTATTTTAAATCTATATTATTTTAAAGCAAACATTTTTAACTAAAATCTTTGCTTCTGGGGGTCACTGGGCTGGAACAAAATATTTTGAGATGTGGGTCGTGGCCAAATATATTTTGGGGGTCCATGACATGATAAACTTTGAGCACCACTGATGTAGAAACAAAACGTACATTTTTCATGAAATTGGGAGGAAGATATTTGTAGAATTGGCCGTGGAAAAGTGAGGCCCATTTATTTAAGCAACATGACATGCTGTGGATTCTATTTATCCTCCCTCAGAGGACCAATGTTCCATAATGTCATTCAGAACAGACCTGGAGTTGTCACAGTCAAATCAATCATCATCAAAGTTTTCCCAATTTGTTTTGTCTATCAAAATAAACAGACAGTGTCATCATGGGAGATGACCCATTTTTCCTGTCACACAAACCTATAGGAAAGGAGCATACTGCTGTAGAAGCGTCAACAATTAAAGGCTGGCAGTTGCTCGCTAAAAGCTCTATAATATAATCAATGTCAAAGTGTAAATAACTAAGCAAATGCCTGCACAAAACCCAGGGATATAACATTTTCATTAAACTACTTAACCCTAAAACTATTTCACAAAAACCAGGGGTATTAAATTGGCTAGTGCAGAATTTTGGGAAGCAGTCATTACAGCACATACGTAGTAACAGCCAATAGACATGTCCATGGTACACGAAAATAAAGTAATCTCCACAGTGTAACTTCAGTTCTTCAATGACAAGGATATTAGTCTTGTAATCCGAGTGGACATAAACAGTTGCCCTTGTTTTGTCAAACAGTGAATCCTACTCCACAATTGGCCAGCATACATGGACTTACTACAGCTATGTGGATGAGTTTATATTTATAGCACAGTCAAATGCAGATGGATTCCCATTTAATTATTGAAGCTTAAAGTGCCCCCATTTAAAGTAACTTATTTTGGGGGTATGGGGGGTAGGCACTGCGCCATACCCCTAGCCCTAGCCTGGCTCCAGCCCCGACTGAGTGTCAGGCTACCATACCCCATGGACTACACAAGACTTTCAAAACATGGAGGGTCACGCTCAAATAAAAATTCCATGTGAAAAGACGACAAACAACAAACAATACTATATACATTCTGAGAAAAGGGAAGCACAACAAACAATAGCATACCTTAATGAGGCAGGAGATATTCTACTTTTTGTAAAGAGGACCTTATGAATGAGTACAGAGGAGGACCCAAATGCAGGCGACAGAAGATCTTCCATAAATGGGCAAACAAAGGCAGGTAAATAACAGGACTTTAAGAATACATACAGAACAGACTCACCCGACAGGGAACCACCAGCAAGTTAGCAACAAGAGCACAATGCAACATAGGACTTAAATAGACACAGGCTAACAGGGCACAGGTGAAACCAAAATGCAATCAACACTAGGATAGGCACATCACAAGTAGGTTAGACAAGGTAGGTAACAGTAACTAGGCAGACAGGAAACACTAGGAACCAGACTACAAAATAAGATACACAAAACCAAGGCAACAACAGAGTAACAGAAAACCAAACAGAACAGGAACACATGACCAATACAGAACAAACTGAAATGACAGAGACATAAGTCCAAAACCTAAATAAGGACAGTCAATATCCACGGTCCGAGGAGCGGACTGTGACACACAATGGCTTTCCTATTTCCCTTTTCTATGCAATGAGATGAGACAATAACTTTAGAAATCTGTCTCTCTTGTCAGAAACTTGAAGAGATGGACCGGAGGAGTCAGCACCAGCTGGATATTCTGGAGAGGGAGCAGAGGCACCTGCAGAGGCAGCTATCCCACCTGCAGACCCCTGGAGAGAGGATCCACACGGACAGCCTGCAGGGCTCCCATGTGGACTCGGATCACTCAGAGTCTGACAGAGGTAGGTTAAACTTAGCCTGGGACGCATACCATTTTCGGGGTTTATGATACAGTCGGGAGCGGATGGTAACTACCGGTATGCCATTATGATAACACTATGTGGTACTGGTTACAACAGTATATAGGCCTAGAGATTATTTCGGATACTAATTTAGGATTAGGATATTAGGATTCTAACTAATATAGTTTGTGTTGTGCTTTGTTTGTTGAACAGAAGAGATCGAAGTGGATGTGGAAAGCACTGAGTTCTCCCATGGAGAATTGGACAATGTTAGCACCAGTGGTGGTAGCGACCTGGATGACCACAGCAGTCGGCAGAGCTCGGCCAGTGACGAGGGCTACTCCACCTGCAGTCTAAAACTGGCCTTCTCTGCTTAAAGCACCAGCCTATCCTCTCAACTTCAGCTGCAGTCGTATATGGCTTTACACCTTTAAAGAACCAGCCTACAGCTCCATTTGTCCTCGCAGTTTAAACTAATCTGCTCATGTCCTCAATGAAGAACCAGCCTGAATCTCATCTCTGTCGGAAGTGTGGAACTTCTGCCCTTCACCCAAGAACCAGCCTTAATCTCAAGTCTCAACTCAGTCCAAACATTTTAAATGGTCTTCTACCAAGAACCTGTTTAAATGGACATTTTCCACTAAATACAGAGTCCCAAGTTTAACCTGCTCTTGCAAATTTTCAAGTTAAATTATCTTTATCTTTCCCCCCCCAGAACCAGCTTGATTCAACTGTGCCTGCTGCCAGTTCTCTATTCTAAACCTCTAGGAGACCTGTGGTCACACCAGAATAGGCAACTGTACCTCCATCCCAAGTTAATCTTCTGAAACCAGCGGTGGGGGGGACCCTTCTCAAAACCAGCTAAATGTTCACCAGTGAAAAGGTTGCTCCATTTGCCTTGTGAAAACTACCGCTTTTCTTTGAAAACCCCAAGAGATATTCAATCGGAAATGGCACTTCTTGTCAGTCAACAAGCTAGTGGCAAGGGCTACTTTGTCTGCATTCCAAGATGATTTATTGCACATTTAGACGTCTGCTTTAGGACCCCCACAGCCATCCATCCCTCTTCCATGACTGGAATACAGTCTTAAACCAACAGGCGGTTCAGTCTGCCAACTTGATTCTAATTTATTTTGCATATGATTAGCATATGTGTAGTATTTATTTTTTGTTATATTTAATTGTACTGTTGTTAAGTCGTGGTCATGCGTGTGAGAGAGAGAGAGAGAGAGAGAGAGAGAGAGAGAAAAGACTCAAAACTGCTATTTGAATTATTTTCTTATTTTGTTATCAATATGTTTGTTACCAGCATTCCTGGACAATATATATTCCCCCATTTGAGGTTTATGCTCATATGCTGTGCTCAAGATAGGCTTGATATATTACTTAATATCTTTGTTTAAATAATCACTTACACCCCCATTTGAATTGTAAGCAAATACAATGAAACAACTTTAATACAATTTAAATCATTTTAAAAGTAATAAGCTGTCCAAGCACAAGGCGTAAGCAATAACAGTTTTGTCAACTCCTCAGTGTTGGTTGGTTTTGCTGCAAAATTGTGTCCGTCCAACACCAAGGTGAAATTGCTAGTTTTCTATATATCAACCATTATTAGTAATCAGCAGTACAGAACATGATTGTAATGGTAGAAACAAAGCTATGGTGCATGTGTATTGAATGTAGCCTTCCTAAATATGTTGTAATGTGCTTTGGATTGACAATATGTCTTTAAAATATGTCTGTACTCTGTAGCATGAACAACATGGACACAGAATAGTAATTTTGGTTTAGAGTCCACCATTTAGTCTTTTTCTATAGTTGAAAAGCATTCTACAGTAAAGAATAACAATAATTAATTTAATCCTTTTGAAACTACCCATGAACTAGTCAAATTAATTTGACTGCACTGCAAAAGCCGCTCTACACAAAGAAAACCAAATACGACAGCCGATTTATCAAAATTGTTTTCTGGTACCAGTTCTAAATACATCATCAACCACCAAATGTGTCTTAACATGGCCAAATTGACTATTGCACAAAGTTCCTAGTCACAAGTCATTTTTCAACATCTCTTTGTGAAACTCTAAAATGCACTATGGCAAAGACTTGTCAAGGAAGTATGTCTAAGCACAGCCCAGAATTATCTCTGGTACTTAAAGCTGCATTGTGCGACACGGCCCCTACCGACGAACAAGCCAATATGTGTCAAAACAAGGCAGCTCTCCCTCTACCCTTTGCACCTCCCCCTGGCTCCCCTTCCCCGTTGACAAGTGCTCTGTGAACTAAGTTTATTCATATATTATCCCATATCTCAAACAACTTGCACCCAACAGACCACAACGGCTAAAGTGAGACAAATCCACTTCCAGCCGGCTATTACAAATCGTGTAAGAATGGCGTAAAAAGTCATACTGTGCCACAACAGAATTATGGGAAGCATAGGCATGGGAAGGGATGAGCAGACCCATTAAAACCGGGAAAGCATCTGTGTCATTTGAGATTTTAGCTACATAGTCTCTGTCGGGTGGAAACCTCATATGTTCAAAACTGTTACTTGTCAGGATTCAAATTCAAAAGCATAGTATTATTACTATTTTTGATACTTTTGTGTGACGCTGTAGTTAGTATGATCAAGTAAGGCATTCATTTATGAAAATGTAGAATATGGAGATAAGAGGTTTCTGCCCGACATAAACAATATAGCATATTGCAACATTTGTAGAATCGGCCTCAGATCTTAATGGGTTAAAGATCGAGGGAGGTGCAAGGTGTTTCAATAAATCTCAAAAGGATCTCCGGAAGGGGAGCCCGCTTTAGACAGCGTATGCACATATTGGTCGGTAGTGCTTTGACTCAATAAAACCTTCATACAGCACATTGTTTTCGGGCCTTGAAAATATCGTACAATGAAGCTTTATTAGCAAACAAGGTTGACTTTTGCAAAACATGCTGCTGGTTCCCTGCTAATACTTTGATTCCTGATTATTGTGTCCCTGGGATCTTAAAATAAAGCTCTGCCATACTGACTGTTGTTATTAATCTGCCAGGCGGGAGATTGTATTTTCGCCCTGGGCCATGTGTATATATGTCTGTCCACAGCTATCTTGCAAATGCCAAGAACGATCACGGTCATATATTTCTTGTACGCTGCTAGCATTCAAACCAATCAGTGGACAACAATGGGTTTTTTTTTGTGTGAATTAATAACCTCAGGCCTAGTATGCCTGCAGGCTATGCCGCTATGGGGGATACACATCCTCGAAGCTATGGAGCATATATGTAGTTGTCAACTGTATCTGACATGCCACTGCGGTCCAGGGGTAGTGCCAATGTGTTGTAAACAACATAGGTTGGTGGTTTGAAACCTCCAGTGGGAATATTTTCACTTTTCAAACAGTATAAATTGGTTACATCACAGGTTTATAAAGTCAACCGAATGTCTGTCAATATGCCCAAATATGGCGATGTCTGATATCATAGCTCTGACATCAGACTGGCCTCCAAATACTCTGATAATGGACTGAACTAACTAACTACAACTACAGCTACAATAATGATGGCATCAGGCACCTTGGAGAGACTTCTGGCCTTGATTTTACATCACTTTTCAGCTGCCCTGTTGGCCATCTTCGTCTTCCTCACAACATGTCGAGCAGCTCCGGCAGCCACGCTTCCCCCCATCACCAACCCTCTGCTAAAGACCCCAGGTGTCTGCCTGGCTAGGATGATTCGCCGGAGAGAGGTGAGCAGTGTGGATGTGGTGCGTGCTTATATCGACCGCATTCAAGAAATCAACCCACTTATCAATGCCATGGTCAAAGACAGGTTCTGCCAGGCGTTGCAGGAAGCTGCACAGGCAGACAGGTTGATAGAGGAGGAAACAGGAGGAGGCGAGGATGTGCTGAAAGACAGGTTGCCATTTCTGGGCGTCCCTTTCACGGTCAAAGAGGCCTTTTGTCTGCAGGGCATGCCCAACTCCACAGGGCTGGTGTCGAGGAGCCAGGTAGTATCAGGGTCTGACGCTCCTACTGTGACCCTGATGAAGAGAGCCGGGGCCATACCCCTGGGGGTTACCAACTGCAGTGAACTGTGCATGTGGCTGGAATCCCACAACAATCTGTATGGGATCACCAAGAACCCCTACTGCCTGGACAGAATACCAGGAGGAAGCTCAGGAGGGGAGGGCAGTATTTTGGGCGGTGCAGGCTCATTGATTGGCCTGGGTGCAGATGTGGGGGGCAGTATCCGTTTGCCAGCCTTCTTCAATGGAGTTTTCGGACACAAACCCACCTCGGGTATAGTGTGCAACGATGGGCAGCACCCTCCACCATCAGGCCTCCAGTCAGACTTCCTGTGTACAGGGCCCATGTGTCGCTATGCCCAGGACCTACTGCCCATGTTAGAAGTAATGGCTGGACCCAATGCAGACGGGTTGTGTCTGACTTCGGAGGTGGACGTGAAGAAACTTCGTTTTTTCTCTGTTCCTCACAATGGCGGTTCCCATCTGGTGTCTGCTGTGGACAAACAGTTGATACAGGCTCAGAGCAGGGTGGTGGAGTGTCTAGAATCTAAGCTAGGGGTCAGAGTTGAGAAGATGATGATCCCTCAGCTAAAATATTCTTTCCAGATCTGGGCAGCAATGATGTCAGCACCAGGCAAGGATGGTAAGAGGCCCACATCCTTTGTGGAGCTCATGTCAGACCAGCAGGGCAAGGTTTGGCCGTTGTGGGAGATGGTCAAGTGGACCCTGGGCCTTTCGCCTCACACCATGGCAGCCATAGCCTTGGCCACATTTGAGGTGTTCCAGCGATCAGAGCCCACTCCTTTCCTGCTACAGCAGAAAGAGGCCCTGCAACGTTGCCTGGATGATCTGTTGGGTGATGATGGCGTTTTATTCTACCCTCCGTACCCACACCTGGCACCCAGACATCACACGCCACTGTTCACGCCGTTCAACTTCTCATACACGGGTATTTTCAACATCCTGGGTCTTCCGGTGACTCAGGTTCCATTAGGGCTGAGTGTGGAGGGTCTACCCCTGGGTATACAGGTGGTAGCCGGGAAGAACCAGGACCGACTTGGCCTCGCCGTAGCAGTGTACCTGGAGCAGGCCTTCGGCGGATGGAGAGAGCTCGTCCAGACCAACGCATAGAATTACAGTCACACACACACACACACACGGGATGTGGGCAGGGAAACAAACCTACGTACCTTCTATGTCACTAAGCATCATGAAGTTACTGAAAGACCCATCCACCTCAGACAACATTATGAAAATTACAAAAATATAATTGTCCAGTGTTTAGTGATCTAGGGTTAATTAAATCCACAATTCTCCGCTCGTATCATCATACATCACATTCCGTGCTTAGCCAATCAAATAATTTATGTGGTACACACAGTCACACACAAAGCTGAGCATAAGAGGGGCTAGCACCCCTCAAACATAAAACAGTATTTAAGTTATTAGATAGCCTACACAATTAAAACATATGAACATTTGGCAATTAAGGTCTAATAGGGCTACAAAATATCTACACACACACACACACACACACATATATTCTGTACATATCCTGTCCACAAATGACTTTATGGATATGTCCAATTTGACACAAATTATTCCAGTACAATGAAGACCATCAATATATACTCGATATTAAAATAACATTTTTTTTAAGCCGATAAATGGATCAATGTGCAGATGTTCAGTCAATACAGGAGATTCCTTATTGAGAGCAGATACCAAACACATACGGGCGGGGTTTTCCTGCGTCATCACAAACAATGAATGACATTTTATTCAGAAAATGTAAATGTTCCATGCAACTTTCATTTTATATCGACACTGTACAGCATTTACTTGTATTCATTCCGAATTAAAACATTACATCTCAAATAAGACATTATATAATTGTATCTGTCAGAAAAGTAGACTTCATCCCCAATATTGATTAGAAATAGTACTGTGCATTGATGCGCAACTGTTGGCAGTAGTTTGAGTTGTGAAGCTTTGCTGCCACCTATAGGAACTGATGGCTAGTGCCAGGTTCCAGCCCATAGACTCCACTCCACTGAGTGAGGCTTCTTGCTTCAGTCTGATAATATCAGGCTACACATAAGGGCAAAAAATGGAGGCAGAACAAAAACATATTTCAAAAACAAACCCAAAACAATGTTTATTTCACTGGTAAATATACAAAAAGGAAACGTAAATATAGCACTGTGAGATTTGCTTTAAAATTTTCATATAACAAAACGGAACGGAACTGGACAAGATTTAAAAACCAGTTCAACCTGCCATCAATTCAAATCTTAACCCAAACAAGTATGTTGTTTATGTTAAATACAAATCATAGCAGGTATTTGTTTTCTGTGATAACCAAAAAATGAACAAGACTGAATACTATGACTAAACATGTGCTGTTTTTATACAACATTCTATTGTGGGGGCCAATTCAGTTATATCTATATAAGAAAACTGCTCTAGTAAGTCAACCAATGGAGTTGCAAGCGATCCATTTTAAAGCCTTTCTTTACTTGAGCAACTTGACGTTAAATCTCATATATAAACACAATGGCAAGCTGGTATACAGAAGGGATAAGTAATATTTACAGAACATATTCGGTCACTGTGGCATCAGATGCCTGACATTGTATTTTGACGTATCGTGATACTGGGTCATAGGCTTGTCTGCAATGCCACACGTTCCTACTCCCACTTTACCGTTGACGCTCTCTGGAGATGCAAATATGCTCCTTTTTACCTGCAGGATTCAAGAGAAATGTCGTTATAATGGACCTTTATGAATTACGTGAACTGAATGAATTAGAAACACTACACAAGCTACAGCTTTCAGCCCACTCCGGTTATGATGTATTTCTTAGTTACACCTTTTCCTTTTGGCTTTTACCTTCAGGGGTCGCCACAGCAAATCATGTGCCTAACTAACTTCATGTCCTCTTTCACTACAGTACATCCATAAATCTTCTCTTTGGTCTTTTTCTAGTCCTCCTGCCTGGCAGTTCCAACCTAAACATCCTTCTACCCATATACTCACTATACCTCCTCTGTATGTGTCTAAGCCTATGTGTCTAACAATGCGAAGACTGAAAATGTTTTTTTTTGCAAATCTGCACTGATCTCATTAAATGACCCCTAATGACTGAAATCAGTCCCCAGGACTGAGAACTTTAAGCCCTGCCTCTATGGCTATATGATATCTCCAAAACATCTGCTGTCCCTCTGATGTACTCGTTCCTGATCCTATCAATCTTTGTTACTCCCAGAGAGAATCCCACATTTTAGTCTCTGCTACCTCCAGCTCTGAAGCAGAACAATCGAACGCCATTTGCTACAAGAAATCGATTACTTCTGGAAAATAGGATATGTTCTGATTTAAAAAGGAGCACTTCGTCCATTTTCAATGGTTTCCAACAATTATACTCGAATAAGCTGAGCCATACAAAGAACGGAGACAGTTACCTGTCCTTTCTTGTTCTTCGAGTAAGCCTTATTGTTGAAAGTTTGCCACTTGGACTTTTGGTCCTCTCTCTCCGCCTCCAACTCCTTCATTCTTGCCACTTTTTTCTGTGCCTTCTTCTTCTTGTACTCTCTCTGATCTGCTATTTGCTCTTTCCTGCAAAAGCACAAACAAAGAAGGGAAATGGTTGGGGCACTTCAATCTTGACAATTATCTATGATAACATCCAGAACCACGTAATTATTGACAAATGTGAGATGAGATTAGTGCTCACAACAACATACAGTATAAAGACTATAGTTTTACACAACAAAACGGACATAAACATGTTTAAGATGGTGGTACTGTGTGTATGATTTAAGGTAATGTATACAATGATCAAGGGCCTTGTTTGGTGGTCTTATTACCTGGATTTGGGTTGTCCACTTCCATCGCCATCATGCCGTTTCCCCTCTTCTAGCGGCTTGAGGTTCTGCAGTGGGATCACCTCAGCGTTGCCGTAGCCACTGAAGGTGACGGCTGCTGTGCCGTTCTCTCCATCTATCTCCTCAATCTCAGCCTCATACAACCTGTTAAAGAATCACGTCTGTAAGCAGGTGAGTAAAAGTCGCAGAATCCAGCCCTATATATATATATATATATAATAACAATATACAAAATGACATGGGTTTGCATGTATGTGTTGAGAGCTATGTATGGCTGGCACGATTATGACACGTTACTTGACGATTGTCACACAAATGATTGCGATTAGCGATTTAATAAGTGTTTTTGGCATTGAACATTGGAAGATATGAATACAATAATTATTTATTTGTGTCTTCTAGGCTTTCTATGGCAAATAACAGTGTCCAAGGCTAAGTTGGCTGCAATGCATGCAGTGTTTTTTCCCCCAGAGAGAAGAGGTTAGTGACACTCACTGTCCATCCTGAGTCCACACAGCCATGCATGTGTTCCCCACTTTCCAGTTGTGTTTGAGGGGAGCTGCATCTGAGCTGTTGGCACTGGAAGCGCCATCAGAGGGCTGCGAGGTCAGGAGGTCCTTTGTCAACTCAATGACTTCCTGAGGATGAAATCCAGCCCAAAAAAGGTTGTTGACTATTCATCAGCATGTTTTAGTCATACTGTGTACAATATGCTTCCATTAAGTAATTTATACCAAGGTCTGTACCCACTTCTCTGAATCTCTCCCACTCACTTAGGTTTGCATTACTACGTGTGTCTCAAGAACAGTTTCCTGAATCTGTCGGCAGGTGCATTTAGAACGTTACATTACATTAGTGGAATGAAAACTGGCGCGGCTGCCCCAGAGGCAAATTCAAAAGAAACAAACAGCAGAGGGCTGCGGATAGGGCCCAGACTGCTACTTCTGAGGACATCAACATTTTAAAACAGAGATAGCCTAAAGCAGAGGTTCCCAACCACTGGTTCTAGCTACTAGAAAAAAAGAAAAAGTGGAATGAAATTTGTATATTACTACAGGTAGTTCTTCTGACCAATCAATTGGTTCAAATAGGCTATCCAGCTGTGCTGAAATAAGCATGACAACACGCCTAGACGTTAATCGAAGATTTGCGAATGGATTAATTAATTAGAAATATCATCAGTTGTGCTGATTAGTGATTTGACAGAGTTTTGTCAGAGCAGCAGCATTATTGGCTTAAGTTAGGAATGGAACAAAAAGGGCAGGTATTTTAACATCTGTTATTATGGTGGTACTTGGAGAACCAAATAGTTTCTGAGGTGGAATTGTAAACACAATTAAAAAATCAAATGTGCCTGTGAGGTCCTCACAACATCCATTTATCATATTCTACTATAGTTGTAGGGAATTGTGGTCCTCACTCCTCAGTAGTATATTAGTATTACAAACAAACACACACCTGTAAGTCTTTCTGTAGTTTGAGGAGGTCCTCATTGTCTTGGTCGGTTGATAAGGCAGCTTCTACTTGCTGTAGTTGTGCTTTATAGCTGCTCAACTGCTTCACCAGGTCGTCTGACATCTGCAACGAGGAGTCGGACAAAGAAATAAATACACAATCCACTTTCATATTGTGCTCTTAAAATTAAAATAAGCCAACTGGCCTGAGCTGAACCCCACAGAGAATCTTTGTTGTATTGTCAAGAGGAAGGTGTGAGACATGAGACTAAACAATACAAATGAATTTACGACTGTTATCAAGCAAACCTGGGCTTCCATAACACCTCAACAGTGCCACAGGCTGGTCACCTCCATGCTACGCCCCATTGATGAAATCATTTGTTCAAAAATAGCCCAGACCAAGTATTGACTGCATACATTAATATACTTTTCAAATGGTCGACATTTCTCGTTTAAGAAAATCCTTTTTTAGTGGTCTCGTAAAATATTCTAATTTGTTGAGACAGTTTCATGAGCTGTACGCCATAATCATCAAGACTAAAACAAAAACGTTTTTAAATACTTCACTTTATGCACAATGAATTGAGAATATATTAAAGTTTCACTTTTTGAATTATATTAAGAAAATGAACCTTCACACAATATTCTAATTCATTGAGATGGAGCTGTATATACAAGGTTTCTTTAACTATGCATGCACCTCTTGCAGAGATTAAAATAGGGTGCATTTTGCATCCTAAAACGCAGTTTATAGTTAAGGGACGCAATAAAACGACTTCTGCGTTTTTTATTCTAGTTTATTTTGCTAGCTTTAGTTATAATAATCACTTATTTTTCTGTTTTCTACATGAATATAAACACATTATAACCATATAAAATGAAATGGTAGTTAAATGCTGCAAGTTAAAATATGATTCCTAACGTCGTTGAAGTGGGACTCATCTAAAAGACCATCCCTGCATCCCGGGACTCTTTACATTGGAAACCTATTTAGTATTTACGTCACTGCTCTTGGTTAGCCTGGCTCCAGCCCTGAATCGCTAGCCACGCCCATTAAGAAAATATGTTCTGGCGATTCAGGTCTGGAGTCCCTGCCTACAGCGGTGTTAGTGTCGTTCGGAAATCCGATCACGGCAGCTGATTGGCCATCAGCCCGTCACTCGAAAGCGTCAGACAACAAACATGGCTGCCCCACTGAGGTGACTCACGACTGTATCAATCTGGCTATTAAATCGGCGTATGATAAATAGTTTCTTTACAGAAACGACGGGTTTTATAAACATCACCATCCGACATAGTTTACCGCTTTTGTTCACATGCTAGTAGCGCTCGTTGGCTGTGGTTTGTTTGGTTAACAAACGGGTTATGATTGACGTCATCTGCTTTCCAACTATTCTGATTGGTTGGTATGAACCAATCACCGAAGACTGACGCTTTGACAACGCCCATCCCATAAACTGCTGTGGGGAGGGCTTTCACTCTGAATAATGAAGCTCTTGGTACCACAGCACCTCAAAGGTAACCTCGCCTCACCAGGCTTTCCACCTCGGAGGCACTTTCCACTGTTCCAAAAGTGCAGTATGATCCGGTCGGGAGCGGATGATATCGTTACGTCATGTTGTAGTATTGTTTTGTAGTCATCAGGCAGGAACAATCAAACCGAACTTCCTTTTCCCTCAAACCGGAAGAATAACAATAAAAGCACTTGTAGCCTGGCTGTAGCTTTTTTTGAGAAAAATCGGTTTGAGGGAAAAGGATGTTCCGGAAGTTTGCAGACTATAAAACAATACTACAACATGACGTAGCGATATCATCCGCTCCAGAGGAGCTTTTGCCCCCATGACCCGACTATGGATAAGCGGTTGAAAATGGGTGGGCTTAGGGTTGACGACCAGAGTACAGCATCTTACAATGGGTCTAGTCTACAAGATTCGTTAAACCACCAAGATACCCATGTAGTATGTACTTTCAAATACTTCCTTAATGTCAACGAAGTCGACACTCACAACACCAGAGTGAGTTCAACAAACCATGTGCATGCAACCCAGATTCGGATCAAAGAAGTGATTAAATTCATTCCATGCCTATGCCACTAAAATGTGGAAAGCCCTACCAATAGCCATTGAGACATGTGAATCCCTTGACTCTTTCAAAACCGCACTCAAAGAGCACCAACGGACGGCTGCCATTCGAAGCTGGCCCCTGTAAATTAAGTTAAGTCCCCCCCCCCCCCCCCCACACTATACATGTTTTTCCCCTTTTTAAGTGGTGCAACCACTTCATTAAGTAGCTTTCTGTGTGCCTGGCTGGCTGGCTGTGTCTGAGCATGAAAATAGCATTAGGTTGGTTTTCAAAACCAAGTAAGTGTCACTGTTGTGCAGCCTAACACACACATACATATTAACTGTATATATGATGATTTCAGGTGTATCAGTACACCTGAAATCCGGATGATAAACAGTTTCTGTATTGACTTGTGCTTTCGTTTGAGATGTACCATTTGCATACTGTGAAATAAACATTTACAAAAATCAATCAAAACATATACAGTCCCAAAGTCCGCAATTTAATTATTATTAATAGTACACTACTTTAATACGTAACTTTGAGGGCTGCATCAGTAAACCGTTTTGTCCGTTGGTCCTATGTAGTTTTAAGGCAGAACCAGACAGCTACGCTAGCTAGGTGGCTAATGTTTGCACAGTAGCCTCGGAGACCGCACAGCAACAACAATCACGTATATTTCCGGTGTTGTTACAACTAGTAGTGCAGCTAATGTCGCTAGAGTCAATCAATGTAAACATTACAAAAATACGACAAAAATCCCCATATCATTTACATTGTATATTGTTGTAACTTATATCCCGTAACACAGGCGAGGCCTTCTGACTACAACTACCTAGCTTATCACATTCACAGCTAACATTAGCAAGCACCTAATATCACAAAGAGCAACGATTGTGTGTACGTACCTTACCTCTTTATATGTAGATTTATATTTTATCTATAAATATTGAAAACATCCAGATCCTAATTGAATTATTTCAACTAATTACTTTGCTGTAAAGACGAACAGCACGACCGTCTGCTTTTCTTACACAACACCGACAATGAGCCGGAAGTGTACTCTTCTTTTTGTTGTTGTTGGAGGCCAGGAGGCTCGAAAAGCAACGTATATGAACATAGCGCCCCCTAGTGAACCGGAGTGTGTATTACCACGTCTGTAGGTAGTCCAAAATGTTAAACATTTAAACACAAATCTTCTCTTCTGGGGGACAATTTTTTTTGGTTGGGGTCCGTGGCCAAATACATATGAATGTGGTGGTCCTTGGAATGAAAAAGTTTGAAAACCACTGATTTAGTAACCACATCACCAGACATTTGTTCCAGTCCACCTCTAATTTTGTGGATCATCGGTCTCAAGTCTGAATGGGTGAACCGTGAACCTTGACAAATGTTCTGCTATATAGCGGGGAAATTCAGGCATTGTCAAAATTGATTCCTATATTTTGCTATTTTTTATTTAACAGTGAATGTTTCGTAATGAACACACATTTATTGGATGTTAAGTCTCAAACTAGCCCCTTTCGGAACCCTAGTTTACCTTTTCTGAAGTTTGGACGTCGGTACCCCAGGGTCCCTAATCTAGTGCTATAGCCACTCCTATAGACAGCAATGTGTGTCCCTGGCTGGCTGGGTGGGTCTGTGTCTGTTCGAGTACGGAAATAGCGTTTGTTGACCGCCAAGTGTCACTGTTGCGCACACACACACACACACACACACACACACACACACACAGGCCAGGGAGGAGTACAGTACAGTACAGTACAGTACAGTACAGTACAGTACAGTACAGTACAGTACAGTACAGTACAGTACAGTACAGTACAGTACAGTACAGTACCACTCAGTTCAGTTTGATTGCTTAAAAAATTAAGGAACTAGGGGGGAAAAGGAACAACCCTGTCTTACCAGGTCAGCAATGTGCAACTATAATGTCGTTATAAAACATAACAGTGGTACAGTAGGCATAGCTATAACATTTGGTATTTGGTATCCCAGTAATCAGCAGACATTGTTGCTGTCAGTCATAAACCTCATAGTTTTTCTAAATTGATGATGCACTATACTTCAACAACAAGTGTATGGCTATTGTCATGATTTCAATAAAATAATAATAATAGCCTAATAACAAAAAGGAATGGTTTTGGACATACATGGTTTCCCCCCGACACCGATGTTATATAATTATGATCAGAACTGCATGTGGATCTACAGTATATGAATGCTGGCGCCTGGCAAACAGATGTCAACATTTGGGGATTTCATCTGCAAGCTGCCAGCAGATGGACCTACAGTACATGTTAACCACCCAATACAGGCTGCAGCTGAAAGCACTGATGACTGAAGACTTTTGGACTCAGGTAAAACAGGGTAACCACAGGGTAAAAGTTCTGAGTCAAAATACAAAAGTATTGGCATCAAAATATTCTCAAAGTAGCCAAAGTAAAAGAACGGTAGCCTATGTGGTTTTTGTTTGTTTGTTAAAGTAAGTGTAAAATAGCTCTATATTGCCATAGTAATCATTGCTATTGATTAGCTTGTTTGTTAATTTCTCCACCTCTTTAGTAAACGGGAAATATATTTCAGGTTGCAATACCAATTTTATCCAATCACTTCAATTCATCAATATTAACTTATTTTTCCAGGGTAGACCACTGAAAGCAGGCTCTCTTTTACATGGATACGCTGATTACAGTATCCTACAACAAATACAACTGCAGTTACAAATGGTAGGCATACAAACAAAAAACAAACTGTAAAAATAACAACAAAAATCACATAAAGGAGAATTCCATGCTAGAAGGATTTCTTACCTTTATTTACCTATAGTTGTTATGTCCCCACCAAAGAGGTCCAGGTGTTATTTTGTGCAAAAGTGCATTATTGGCTATTTCCCCTACCATAAGCCGTCAATGGGGGTTGGGCTTTTGTGCTAATTTGCTTATTTCCATCGAAATAAGTTGTAAAGTGTGCCGCTTGGGATACTATTTACATTTTCTTTGAGCGATGGAAATAAGCGAATTAGCACAACACCCCATAGCCCCATTCAATTCAATGCAATTCAATGCAATTCATTGAGTATGGAATTCTCCTTTAACATCACAGGGGTAGACAGGGCTACTTGAAGCAGGTGCAGCAGCACGTTGATCTCTATGGAGTCCAGATGATCCAGTTTCAGAGGGTACTGAAGCTATAGGAGCATAAATGGTGAAAGTGCTCTTTCACAACTCACTAATAAAAAGTGTTTAATGTGTGTTAGAAAATGTGTGTACTCTGTGTGTGTGTCTGATACGTATCCTATATAGCACTAAAACTTAAAAGTGAATGCAAATACATTGGGAGCTTGCCACACAAAGGCCTTATGAATAAATAAAATACTCTGTGATGAGTGTGATCTCTTCGAATGGAGAGGCAGCCAACCCAGTTTTCCATATGAAATACAATGATGAGACCCATCAGCAGTAATAAACCACACAGAAGTGATGAACTGCATCAAGAGACTTCAGTGTGGAAGGTGAAGCGTAAATGTTGTACATAATGGACATTAATGCACAGCATAATGAAAGAGAGACATTATTTGAGACTACAATCATGATCTTCCTGGCTTTCTGTCAAATAACCAATCATTACTCTCAGCCTTTTGCTCACTATTGACAGTGCTTATAAAAGGGAGAGAGAAGGGCACCTACGGACGGCTGCAATTCGAAACTGGCCCCTGTAAAATATGAATCCTCCCCAACCCACCACCCCCCCCCCCCCCTTTTTCCCCTCACTGTATATGTTTCTTTTCCCTTTTCACCTCCTTCATGATGAATTCCTGTTCTGTTCTTTGACTATTTAGAAGTGTCTATTTGTACGTTTTGATGAATTGAACATGGTGGACCCTCTTGTAAACAAGTGTAATGCTTAATTAGGTCGTCCACTCACAGTTAACAGTCTTTGTATTGAGTTTGTGCTTGAAATGTACTGTAATTCTGCAAACTGTTAATAAATATTTCAATCAATCAATCAAAATAACTCATACAGAATAAAGGATAAACAGTGAAACTGAAAAAAGAGGAGAAAATAGACACTTTGAACTGCACTCGTTGTCTGAAATGTGCTATATAAATAAAGATTGATTGATTGATTGATTGATTGATATTGTTGTATTTGTTTTACTGACGATAAGATTAGAAATAAGTTTAGGGTTAGGCATAGTTTTACTGAGGTTACGTTTAGGAATTTGGTAGAGGCTGTTAGGAGTTCGCCGGAATTGCGCCCAGGGTGACTGTGTTTTGAGGCTATAGTTCTAGCGTTTGCCTTGCCTGGCTTTCAGTCACTACTTACTACTACATTGAACTGTTTGCCATTTCACATGATACAATTAAAGACCGGTGTCCTCCAGGGGTCTATACTTAGTCCCCTCCTTTTTCCCTGTATACCAAGTTGCCAAACCTGACAATAGGCTAAATTAGGCTGTGAAAATATTTGAGCAGCTTGTAAGGGCCTCTTAGAGCCCACTTGTACTGAGGGCATGGGACACCCGCCCTTATTGTTGTCCCTTGCATGAGGGAAAGAAAGAATAATTTATTCTGTAACTCTTATCTGTGTTGCTGCTATTAAACCACTGGCATGTCTTGGTACAGTAATCACATCTATCAGCACTGGAGAGTGGACATACTCTGGTAGAAACTTTGCTCCTCCAGCAAATCCTCATTGTTAGCAATCCGAGCTCCTCTGACAAATCTCCCATTACAGAGACACCACAATTCTTCCTTAGCTCGCCCTGTCCAGGCTATCGATCGTATCCAATTTCAGTCTGGCCTCCTCATCTACTCCCCTGCACAAGGCCCCGACCCCCTAACCCCAACCCCCCACATCTTGCTTCTGGACCACAGCCATAGTTCCTGAGGAGACTGGCTTACATTCTATACCTTCACAACTGCTCAATTACATACTGTACATGCATGCATGTACGTACACACACACACACACACACACACACACACACACACACACACACACACACACACACACACACACACACACACACACACACACACACACACACACACACACACACACACACACACACACACACACACACACACTCACACACTCACACTCACACTCACACTCACACTCACACTCACACTCACTCATGTGCACATACTAACCTCTAAGATCAAGCTCCCAATTATTGATGTACTTTATCACTGTCCACAGCACCCGGTTTGACAGACCTCCTTTTATCTGTCAGTATGTCAGTTAAATCCTGAGGAGATAACGTTATATTTGACAGAATAGTTTTTAGGTGATTATTTACAAATAATAAACAATGCAATAAAAGAATAGAATCATGTAATTATGTCAATGCATGCATTTTGGATAAACGACACAACTCCACAGACTATAAGACTATTAGCTGGGGTCGCTGGGGTCGCACCCCTAGTGGTCTGTTTACACAGACTCAAATATTAGACATAGGTATGGTTGAAAACAAAAATAATTGATAAAAGAGATTTTTTGGGATTCTGTTACTATTGGGTGTGCTAAATAACAACCAGACAGGCATCATTTTCAAGATGGCGTCCACAGTGGCTAAAATGAGCTAAAATGCCTATAAACTGGGATTGAATATGTAAAAAATCCTAACAATTATGCACTTGGTAACTACTTTTTGAATTTTGGCATGGTGATAGGTATGGGCATAAGGTTTTCAAAAACCATCGCAAACTAATTTGGCTCGCCCCATAGTGGTCGGTTTGCAATGAAACCACTATTAGATAGTTATATGTCAGTATATGGTTGAAACCCCAAATAATTGATAGAAGAGATTTTGGATTATTTTACTAGTGGGTGTTATAATCTGATGGCCCATGGCTGTGTACTTGTACGTGAGAGCACAGTGTACTTGATAATGTATTGTGTACTGAATGAACTGTATAGCATACTAGCTATTGGTGACATCTCATCTCAGACAGCAAGGTCAGCTTGCTGCAGTAAGTGGTTGTTATATGTCTCAAGGGTTGTTAGTTACGTCATTAGGATCCAGCTATATATTTCCAGTATGTGTATAATAAACTTGTGAACCTTTTAGCGTGATACTGTCTCGTGTCGCGTTATTGTTCTCCCGGGCCCGTCCGCCGCCGCCGTACCAAGGTATACTTCAACCGGATTGTCACACACCACCCTGATGGCACACACACCTGTCTGTCAAACCAGATGAGGGTCCAGTACTAAATACTAAATAACATACTAAATTCTTATGAAAAACAAACATCTAGAAAGGCATCCAAGATGGAGCTGCCAGGAGCTTAAAATGCCTATGGTTTCATTGCAAACCGACCACTAGGGGGCGAAGCCTATGGTCCTCATTCAATCATACACTGTCTGACTAAAAAGAGCTACACAGCTTGGCTGTGGTGTCACGAAGAGAACTTACAGTCTACTAGGTCATGGACATAGGAAGTTTTACATTATCTTGGTTTTGACAAGGCTACACAGTATACTGTAGTGCTTTGAGTTTCCGAGCAAAGGATTGGCACATAATCATAATTCATAACGGGTGCAGAGGCTTAAACATGAAGAATGCACTCATTAACTACGTTAAATGCTTATATTAATGCATAGCGCAACAGTCAAACAATGAACATATTTTGGCCCTGATGGAGGCCAGAGGGTCGAAACATGTTTCTTTTGTTTGACTGCTGCTAGTCGGATGTTCCCCTTTTTGCACTATGAATGCTATGCTTTTTGTCCCTTGTGCTTGTCACTTATTCAAAGCGGCTCAATAGTTAGCCTACATCTTTGTTTCTGTCATACGTTTCACAACAAACAGTTGCTAGTTTCTTTATGTTTTCTAATTTCTTGTGCATAGTGCTTTGTAAAAATGCAGGGTATTTACGTCACAGATGTTTTGAAATGAATAAGGTATTTTCGATGTGCTTTTACATTGACTTGCAATTCCACACCACACTCCCTTTCTCTCAGTGGCCCAATTGTAAACACATAACACGCTACAGCAACACTTCCTGGGTGGGGAATGGATGGGTTCAGCTTCTCAGTATCACTGGCCAACTATTTTGATTATCTCTAAATCTGAGGCCATGGTTCTCAGCAGGAAACTGATGGATTGTGCAGTCCAAATAGCGAATGAGACATCACCCCAGGTGAAGGAGTTCAAGTATGTCGGGGTCTTGTTCACGAGTGAGGGCAGGACGGAGAAGGAGATCAACCGGAGAATCAGAGCGGCAGGGGTGGTATTGCAGTCGCTGTACCGCACTGTTGTGATGAAAAGAGAGCTGAGCCAGAAGGCAAAGATCTCTGTCTACCGAGCAATCTTCGTTCCTACTCTTACCTATGGTCATTAAGTGTCCCCGCCCATCTCAAGTTTTGCCATTGACGATGAACGGAGAAATGACATCAAAACATTAAACGCCATTGACATTGAAGGGTAAATTTACGTCATATGTAAACGAGCAAATCAGCTAACCAATCACAGACAACAGGCATTCTGATTGGCCAGTATGAGATGATTCATGATGATTCATGTACGATGATAAGAGCGCCCCGGCTCCTCCTGTCCACATGTCGAAGTGTCCTTGGGCAAGACACTGAACCCTACACTGCCTCCAATGAGTCGGTCGGTGTAAGCTTGGTGTGTGAATGTGGGAAGTGAGGACGCTGGCGTCGACTGTTCGCCGCTTCACCTCCCAAATCCCAATGTATGAATGAATGAACCATTGTAAAGCGCTTTGAGCACTTGGAAAAGCTATAAAATTGCAATTAATTTAATTCATTATGCCTGGGGTAAAGCCTCACGTAGACATACTAATATCAATATCGCAGAGAGCATTTGTTATGGTTGGTTAATTCAACATCCTCTGCTGTGTGGCTCTCTCAACTCCCCATGGGCTTATGATTCCCACCAGGGTCATGAGTCCCTCTCTGACAAGCATTTTATTACTTTTTTACTTGCTTTTGCACTTGGTTTGTAAACCAATACACAGTGACACTGTGTTGTCACATGGAAGGAGATTCCGTACTGCACGACACAACGGCGCCCGATGGTAAAAATAAAAAATGGACTAGTTTGAAAGGAGGTTACTGTATATGAGTCAGCTTACTGCCCTTCAAGGCATTGTGCAAATAATGACCATAGTTTAGGTGTTCTCAAAGACATTTGAACAGTTGCAGGTGTCTACCTTGATGTCAACTACTGTAGTAAGCAATGAGTATTTTGTAATTTCTTTTACAATTTGTATTCTATTCAGTGAGTGTAGACTAGAGAGACAGGAAGGTCACAGAGAGAGGAGAAACATGCAAGATAAGATGGTGGTCAGATTTGAACCCGGGTCCTCGTGCTAACAAAGAGCATAACGGTGCATTAATTGGCTGAGCCACCAGGCACCCATACTACATAAATATCTAAACTGAGTGATGCTTATCAGTTCAAGACAGAGCAAATAGAGAAGAGCACAGCCCACACTGTTGACTGTACTGCCTCAAAAACAATGATCCACCTTTCATCAGTGACTATGATATATACACTGATGATGTTGTGACTCATCAAAAGAGAGTTCCACCATGCACGCCTCAGGCCTGTGGTAGGCTAATCTGGTGCATCTCAGAGGCAGAATCCTTTGTCATGACGTTCTTTTCCCTTTCTTCCACTGGTATTACAAAGCCTCAGAGCTTACCATTTATTTTTAAGATGCACAAATCGGTACTATAGGAACACTTACTGTGCTGTGGGTGGGTACATTACACAGTAAAATCCTATAAAGTGTTCATTTAACTGATACAAATGAACCTACGGTATATGGGTCCATTTGGTTTCATTTGTACACTCTCTGAGTTAATGGATAAATTAACAGGAAATGTAATTGTATGGAAAATAATAAACAGGAATGTGAAAGCTATGGGAACTGTATGAGGCAGCTTATGAAATAGTTTTATAAGCCATCGTGTGTGTCATAGACATAAATTGTGACTCTTTGAGATGACCTTTGCAGTGTGAAATAAATCATTGATGGTGGTCCTTCTTCTTATATAGCAGACAGCAAACAAGAATGTGTGTGCTCTCTGGAAATAGCAACAGTCTAAGGCTAAGCAACTGTGCACTGGGGTGGGGATGTGAAATCTAATCTAATCAGAGGGAACTTAATGAAGGTTGAATTGAATTATACTTATAAATGCTGCAGATAAATTATAAATGGAACACACAATGCAAAACATCCATTTACAAGTGGCTGCTAGTTCCCTGTGACAATGGTTTTGTGGGATGGAAGTCTATTGCGTTTAACAAACTAATAGCTAAAGTGAAATATTTCAGATTTATCATTATTTATATGATTTTCTCCAGTCTCCTTGAGCCAATAATAATACAGGGGTCTTCAATGTGTTTTAGGCCAAGGACCACTTAGCAGAGAGAGAGAGAGAGAGAGAGAGAGAGAGAGAGAGAGAGAGAGAGAGAGAGAGAGAGAGATAGAGATGCAGGAGAGAGATATGCAGGACCTCCACTACATATAAAATATGTTGCAGATTAAACTGAACTGAAAGATTTCATAGATAACTTCATAAGCTCCTGGATATAATACATATTTTAATTTATTCATGTAGTCAAGCATATGGCATGCTGATCAAAGTTGCTAATTGATCCATTTAGAGGGAAATCACGATGAATTCTAATCGCTCAATATCCACAGATGTGGGTTAGAAGACATATTTTAAGATTTTTAACTACAAAATCATATTGAGTTTTCGGGGGAAAAACACTGGATATTGTTCACTGCTCATGGGTGATGAATAATTATTACGTTCATTAACATCAACTTAGAAAAAGCCAAACTAGCCGATTTACAAGCTCACAATGCATTGCAGTGTGACACGTTGTGAAATAAAATCATTTTGGAAACCGCAAATAAGCGTGCCAGGTTGAAAGCGGTTAAAGGTAGTGTAAGTGGCGTGATTATGAATCCCACCCAACGTTCTAGGGTAGACCCGCCTCACCATGTGTCTGATTGGCTCCCGGGAAGGCATAGTTTTACTGAGGTTAGGCCTTTCGGGTTAGGTTTAGGGGGGTGCATACTTAGTTTAGACTAGTCATTGGTTAGACATGGGTTAAGGTTAGGTTTAGGTGTGCTGCCCCATGGGAGGCTAGGTTTAGGGTGAGGGTTTGAGATAGGTTGTAGTTGTAGGACTAATGACTGGTCGCAAAAACGAGAACTGTCAATCACAACGACTACTGGCCAATCACAGCAGGGCTTTCCTATAGAACTGCGGTGTGATACATAATAACGCGTGTAAGTGATATAGTTTGGTTAAAATGAAAAGTCTTTTGTTAAAAGGTTAAACCACTATATTCTGATAGTTATCATTGCCATAGAGTGTTTGTTCAGTAACAGCTAGGGTATCCTTGTCTCTCCAACTCTCTAATAAACAGAAAATACATTTTCAGGTAGGTGACAACATTTCAGCCAATCAAGAGAGAGTAGCTATTTATGAGCTTAATTTTTAAAAGCTGGAGAGACATGGAGACTCATGTTACTGAACAAACACTCTATAGCAATATAGAGCTTTTTAAAACTTATTTTAACCAAAGAAAATCACTCACACTACCTTTAATATTGCATGAATATGTATGAAATGTATTCATTCATTCAGTCATCATCCTTGATCCCATATCATGTATCACCAAAACGTTATCATAAATAATAAACATCAGCCATCTTCAATCTTACATTGGTAGAGCAATGAGGAAGTTAGTTGGTATTGTCTAATCGTGCGACAGAAGATTCAACACATGCTTTCCACTGGTCAGCAACATTTTAGTGAGGCTACAAGATTAATATTTCATATGTCAGATTTGTCGTGGGAACCCGATCAGTAATGGCTCTGTATTTACCATTTGTGGTGAGTAATAGATGTTGTATTTTAAGACCGGAGACACTGCTGAACCCAAATAGCACAGGAAATTAAAATCTCCAGAATGCAGGGAAGAAAGTCACTGTGCTTATTACATTCAATAATTAATATAAGAAAGGTATGTTTGAACTCTTACAATGAACTTAAAGGAACCACAAACATTGCATTCCAAGGTCTGAGACCATTATTGATCTAAGAGCCTGAAATAAAGAGAAAGTATATAAGTACCGGTACTATGCTATAGAGAATTTGGTGATAACTGATCCATTGTTTTGCCACTCAACATGCTGGTAATCTTGTGTGAAAATTACCTCATGGTGATAATTCCCGGCAGCCAATCACATTTAAATTGCTCTATGTTTGACTTCAGGGAAGGATTTAATGATATCTCCAACCGGACTGCTTGCTGAACTAGCATATTGTTGTGCCAACCTTACCTCCTAGGCATAATTTTCTTTTTGCGTATAATTGTTTTTTGTTTTGTTCTCACAAGCTTGTCTTCATCAGAGCTGGCGAATGATACAATTTGGAAACGACTTTGACTTGGTCAGGCACTTCTTTTCCTTATAGCAAATAGCTATTGCATATGCATCTGTCAATGCAATTTTTATTTTAATTATAAAAAAAAACAACATTCCAAAACACCAGGGAGCATTTCATGGATGGTGTCTGTGGTACAAAAGTGCAGTCTTCCACTACTGAGATGATAATACAAAATACACCATGGCATGCCACTGTAAAATCAATAAATAAAATAAAACAAAACCATAGAACCCTTGTGTCCATATTATAATGTTAAATAGTATGTAATGTAATAGTTTCTGCAAAGAGATTTTAGTGTACAGGGATAAAAGGAGATGAAGTATATACAGTAGGGTTCAATGGGTGCATGTCAAAGTTTCCTCATGATTTAAACTAGTATCAGATTGCATGTGCTGAGATTCATGTGCTGTCATTATATAATATACACCACTAACATGACACTTTGACAATAAAAACGGTACAAATCCCATGACAGCCATATAAAAACCTCATATAGATAGCACATTATAGATTAGTATATAGTATAGATTAGATTATATATACTATATTATATATACAGTGTATACTTAATGTAGCACTCTAACAAGTGTTACACATAACATATTATTTGCATGACATCAAAGATTATGAAATAGTTGTAAACTGATATGGAATTGAAAGGCTAAATATTCTATAGTTCACATTCATTTTACACTTGAATCGAACGCTTTAATTCTAAAATGTACTAGAAATTAATATTTACAAGTGAGCACATATTATATTAAGACCTATATCACCTATATTTACCGTCCTAAATAATCTAATATAATGTCATATACTTTAAGTTTAGATGTTCATCTGTAATGTAAAAACAAATGTCATAAACCCCGCCTGTCCCTTTTACAGAGTATCTTTTTGAAAGACCGTCTGAAGTCGGTGTTAAATATGGTGTATATGACAGGATTTAATGAGCTATTGCAGTATCCAAACCAGAAGAACATTTTGAACAGTGTCTTTGGCACACAGCAGAGGTGACACAGAGCAGTGAGTGTATAGGTGAAGAAAAAGGGGAACCAGCACAGAACAAACACTCCCATGACCACTGCCAGAACAAAGGTGAAGCGCTTCTCCCTGTTGGAACGGCTACTCCACCTGCTCACTTTCGCCGCACCGTCTGTCTTTGGGGAGTGCTCTCCCGGCTGCACCGGTGCCCCTTTGGGCTTCTTCTTGACCTTCATCCTCTTGGGGGAGCACAGGGTGTTTTCGTTCCCGTCAGACGACGAGCCCTCGTCTTCCACGTCTACTCCGTCCACCTCTCTGCCCTCATCTTCTTCCTCCACCTTCTCTCCTCCTCCTCCTCCTCCTCCTCTCCCCTGGGGGTCCTGCTGCGGCGAGCCACACTGCCTGTCACCTGTGTGTCCGTTTTCTCTTCTCCTCACCCTCTCACCCGGCAGAGCTCTCGTTCTTTTCTTGGCAATTTGGTAGATTCTTATGTACACCAGGATCATGATGACACACGGGGCAAAGAAGGAGGCGGTACTGGAGAATATAATGTACCATTTCTCCTCATTGATCTTGCAGACGGGTCCGTCGTCCCTGGCCACTTCCTTTTCCATTGAGATGAGCGGTGGGAATGAAATGATGGCCGCAAGCATCCAAAGTACAAGAACCACACATTTTATCCTACGTGGTGTCCTTTTCAGGTTGTACTTAATGGGCTGTGTGATCGACCAATATCTGTCCAGGCTTATGGCGCACAGGTGTACAATGGATGAGGTACAGAACAGCACATCCAAGACCAGGTAGATTTCACACCAAATCTGACCAAAGTACCAGTTGCCCATCAGCTCGTTGGCCAGGGAGAATGGCATGACCAAAGTGGCCACTAGAATATCCGCGCACGCCAATGAAACTAAGAACAAGTTCTGAGGAGCTCTCAGGGCCCGGCTGGTGCACACGGCAATCACAACCAGCACATTACCGAACACTGTCAGCAGAATGAGGATGCCCACCAGTATTGTTAGAGGAACAGACGTCTTCAGCGTGTAAGGGTGTTTGCTGGGCAAGGTCCCATTTCCACTGGTCAAGTTATTGCAATCCATAAGGATGAGCTGTGATGTTTTCAGTCTGTGTGGAACAGTCCCGGATTTTCATTTATTTATATCCATTGCTGAAATTATTATTTTGTTTGCCGGTTTCCTTTCAGGAATGTGTGCTTATAATGACAAACAAGAAAAATAAATATAAACTGCAGTACTTCCATATAATCTTTAAAAATATATATTTATCCACAGACCTTTGAGACTGAAAACTTCTTGAATGGTCCCAATGGAAGACTTTTCAATGTTTATGAAGAAAAGACATCCCCTGTCTTCCTCAAAGCGTTGCAGGCTAGCTCTTTTAATCCAGTATGGCTAAGGTGGAAAATCCGTCTTTTATATCGGCTCTATCGGAGAGGATCTGTGATGCTGGCTCCAGTATATCAGCAAGAACAGCAAGGGGTGGGGTTGAGCTGCTGAGATTCAGAAGTCATTTCTCTCACTCCCAGTGACTCCCAGTAAAGCTGTTAATAATGATTTGAACAATGTTTCATATTTAGTAATACTTGTAGTCCGTTGACTTGCAATTGATTTAGACTGTGCTTTATACAGTTTTACTTAATTCGTATTTTTGCGGTGCTGATTCATATTAAGAGAATTGGCATAAAATAATGTGTATGGGATGTAGGGAATCTGTGGGTGTTAAAGTCATTTATACAAATGTTTGCTTCTTTTGATAAGAGGTTATCTAAATTAGTTTCAAGAGGTGCTTTTTGGTAGCAAAGGTAAACATTGTAAATGTAAGTCCTTTGAAATTCTCATACAAATCTGCTAGCATACGATATGCCATATTGGGCAAATACAAGAATGTTAAAGTAGTTGCCATTTAGAAGCAGGCAGACAGATTTGTTGTTCAGGTGCACATACAGTACCAAACACGTCTATACACCACACTGAGAGTATTGAATGAGTGTCATAAAGGTAAGGGATATCTATCATCTTACTAAAGGGTGATTTATACTTTGTTGCATGTCAGTGATACGCACCAAAAATAGCTTGTGGATCAGCTCACATGTGTTCTGAGCTTGTATCTGCTATTTTTGGTGCTTATACAGTATAAGTAACTGTATAAATCAGGGGTAAATGTAAACATCCTACATTACAGGTTCATGGACATGTTTTCTATGACAGGACATTTTATACATAAGGAAGACAATTGCATACATTGAGTTTCTTTTTCTTCAACATTCTTTGTAGTGTTGGATAACAACAGGCCTCCCATGTCCCAACAAACAAATAATACATCAGCAAGCGTATAACTTGCATTTTGTAGGATTATTCAAGAATATTGTCCCTCTATGGTAGCTATGCATTCTATACACTGCATCTGGTAATTATATGGTCATTATAGAAGTATGGGTGAGTTGTAACTAATTATAATGTTGAATCCAGTTTAAAACAAAAACAAAAAAAACACTGCTATACATTTAAAAATAGTGAAAATGGTAAATAAATGGTAAATGGTGCATTTATATATCGCCTTTATCCATGGCGCTTTACATAGATTGTGCATTACATTCACCCATTCATACACACATTCACACACTGATGGGGAAGAAACCATGCAAGGCACCAACCAGCACATCAGGAGCAATTAGGGGTTCAGTGTCTTGCTCAAGGACACTTCGACACTAACTCTGGGGGAGCCCAGGTTTGAACTGGGAAGCTTGCGGTTACCATACCATCCAGCCACTACCCTGAGCCACCACAGGGGCAACTGAGATATCAAGAGGGTAAGCAATTCCAAATATGTGTTCAAATAAAATAAAATGCATACTTCTCCTCATTACAGTTATTTAGTTAATCATAATATGTGGTGACTGGTGAATGCTTTTCCATGTGAGAAAGAACTAAATAAAAAAGTATCATTGTGTACTTTTAACCATGCTGCACTGTTCACTCCCTGGTAATAATATCTGCGTCTAGCCTATAATGCTATATGCCTCCCAGGGTTGGGATCTTCACTGTCTGCAAACATGGCTTAGTATTATGGAATTGTAAAGCACATTTACACTATACTGTACTTGGGTACAATTTTGAGGTACTTTTACCTTACTTGTATTTATAAATTCCTTGATACTCTATACCTATACTCCACTACATTGAAGATTATTAATAATTTATCAAATAAATAATCAATATTGTTCCATGTCCACGATGATACAACGCATTGTGTGCTTGTAGATCGGCTATTTTAGAATAGCTAAAGTATGACAGCGCTTGTCTTGATCTACTGTATATGATTCTGAATTGGACATTCTTCATAATGAGTAGCCTACACCATCAGTAGCACATGAAGCCGTATCACTTTTAACCACTGACCAGTACTTGCTGTCAGTCGAAGATGATTTCCATCTAATGGATATTATAAACATTAAAGGTGCCACAGCATCCTCATCATGGCATTAATGCATAGTGATTATGAACAATGCAATCTGTCTGTTGTTCTGAACCATCTCATTTAGCTCACTGATGAAAGCGTTATATTGTGGTGCAGTGCGACAAAAGCAGCCTTCTTCAATGCTGAAGAGAAAAGAATAGATATGGTTCTCCATTTCGGGCTTTATCAGGGACCTCTTGCTTGTGCACACACATGGACCTTCATTGAAATGCATTATTCCAAATGAGAAAACTTTGATTTAATTGACAATGACAAATATAAATCTCACAGGATCCCGGGTCATTCAGGCTGAGAATTTTGAAAACTGCAGCTAAATGTTTTGCTAATCCCATGAACAAAAGTAATTATTTCCGTGTGTGAAATGCTGGGAGCATCACATCCCACTGTAAATCACAAGCTAGTAAAAGGAGGTGGTAGCCTGGGGAAATGATTAGCTTCCTCATAGATGGAGATTTCTGATCACAATAACGAGAAGCATAATAATGATAATAACATAAGCTTCACAGAAGCTGCGTCTTACTGGTTTTGATTTTGATAGCTTCTAAATTCGTATCACTTCTTCAAAATACAGAACTCAAACAATAATTGAATATGTTTTGCCCTGCCAA
Source organism: Protomyctophum bolini (assembly GCF_963924005.1). Taxonomy (NCBI): domain Eukaryota; kingdom Metazoa; phylum Chordata; class Actinopteri; order Myctophiformes; family Myctophidae; genus Protomyctophum; species Protomyctophum bolini. The sequence goes on along the minus strand of NC_137875.1, from coordinate 33,942,434 downwards.
AATACAGCACCCCTGGGAAGATTTCACATCTATAAAAGGCTTTATAGTTTATACTACAACACATAGCTTTGTCACAAAATGCAACTGTCTTCAAAGGATTGGTTTAATAACAGACTTTTTAAAATCACCTTGTTACTCTAGTCCACAATGAGAGCTACATTTTAAAATTGGATCCAAATGATCCAAGTAAGAAATGTACCATTAGAATCAGGCTATATGTCTTCAATATTACATTTAGATTCAAGATTCTATCTCATATAGGCAAGACAGGGCAGTATATTTTGTATAGCAACTAAACCATTCAAAGTTCTTGCATTAAGCATCATTAAGACACAGCGCATTTAGAGAGTGCGAAAGGAGCACATCATGAAAGGACATTTTAATATAACTAGGCTATATCGTGCCCTTAGCCCTTGTCCCTAAACTTATTTGGCTTTTTTTTTTTACCATTTTGAAAAACATAAAAAAAATAGTTCAAATATTTTAAAATGTTTTTCAAAATAGTAAATAAAATGCCAAATAAGTTTAGGGATAAGGAGTAAGGGCCTAAGGGGTGGTGCAAGATATAGCCCCACCGTTTTCTCAGTTCCAAATTATGAATTTGAAGTTGGGACATAGAGATTTATTTATCACCACCTGCTTTTCAACAATAACTTTTACCAGTGTAGGGGGAGGAGGGGGGGGGGGGGGGGACATATCTGTGACATTTGCTGTGCCAATAGTGGTGGATCATGCAGATGGCGATTTTGAAGAGAACAATGCGAGTAGAGCTGGGAGGGGATCAATTTAGTCCTAGCAGTGACCAGCTCTTTCATCTGCTCTTTCATCTGGGGCGCGGAGGAGGGGGTGAGGATGACTGAAGAGGAGGGTGGTCTACATGGAGTTTGAGGGGTGAGGAAGGTGGCTCGTCTTCCTCTTGGCTGTGAGCAGGGAAGCTGGAAGTATAACTTCACAAAAAAACGCCGGGACAACGCACACATCCCAAACTCTTCTCCCTTCTGGCTCCAAAACTATATGGAATGTACTTCCCATTGCAATCAGAACTGCAGATTCACTCCCAATCTTCCGCCACAGTCTGAAAACGCACCTCTTCAGACTCCATCTTAGCCCATAGCACTTGCCGTAGTACTTGCCCTATAGCCTCGACCTCCTACAGGCGTAAATTAAATAGCACTTTACGTAGACATAGCACTATAAAGTATAGTGTATACACATATTTTCCTTAGATAGATAATCCACTGTTAGGTTTTTAAGCTTACATATGATTCATGATGACAATTGTTTATGTCTTGATGTATTACCATGTTTTTTACATTGTAAATTGTAGTAGTCTCATGTTTAGAGCTCTCTTCAAGCAGGGACAGTCTGTCCCGGACAGAGGCTGCTTGGACCTCTCAGGGGTTATCTTCAGCTTTTGTTTTGGTACATGATTAGACCCACAGGAAAGTGCCAAGGGAGTGTGTGTGTGTGTGTGTGTGTTAGGCTGCACAACAGTAACACTTGGTGGTGCTCAGACAGACAGACAGACCCATGCAGCCAGGGAAGGACGGACGGACAGACACTCATAGCTGTCTATTGGAGTGGTTGCACCGGCACCACTCAAAAATGTCAATAAAATGCACTGAATGGACAGTAGGCCTACATGGTCAGTTTGGTGAGAACAATCTCAGCTCCTTTTCTGACTGGTGGTGGAGTGCCACTGACTGATAAGAACAGACCGGTGAAGACTTGTTTCTCAACATAGGGTAATAATATATGGGCTATTGCTAAAGGCAGTAGAAGAGATGCATTCAATAGGAGTACTGCGTCACAATTGCACAACGATTTCAGCATTAGCTTACAGTCATATGAATATGATCCCACATAGCATGGACAACATGTTATGATGAGAGAGAGAGAGAGAGAAAGAGAGAGAGAGAGAGAGAGAGAGAGAGAGAGAGAGAGAGAGAGAGAGAGAGAGAGAGGTGAGCTATCACTGCCATCTGCAGTCAAGTCAGTGGACGTACATCAGAAAAACAATGACAAAACGTCGAATGCATATAAAAAGGTAGGCTGGTGTATTTGTAAAAGGAAAACCAGCGTTTATTTTGTCCAAAAGTAATGAACACTTTTCTATCCTAATGTTATGTCACATCTGGCTCTGGAATTGGAAAGCAAAGCATAGCAAAGCAGTGTGGCGCGTGTGCATGTGTGCGCGCGCCCGTGTGCGCGTGCGTCACACGTGCTCTCTAGTCTACGTGCCCTCTCGTAGGAACCAATCAGGTTTTAGATAAACAGAAGGTTGCGTTGCGTCATTGTTATTGTGCTGCTTGGACGCGTTGCTGTTCACATCTGACCCACATTTCATTTCAAATTGAAATTAAACATTTGTTAACAACGTTACGAGGTACCATCTGAAGCTCCTATAATCGACACCATGTCGCTTCAAAAGGACGTCCCCGCTTCGGAAGAGAGTTTGCAAGGTAAAGCTGTTAAAATGACGCTATACAGACAGATCCTATCTACAGAATAGAATAGATCTGACATGACATCAGATGACCCTTGATAGCTTAACGGTAGCAATTAGTCGATATAAGAAGACGTGTACGAGGAAATAGCATAATATCTCGGTTTTGGTAGGGTAACAATAGAATGTTAATATCAAATGTATGAGAAATCAAGTCATCAACTAACCCCAATATATGTTCCCTGCTCCGTCCCTATACGTGGGACTGAGGGACATATTGTTCAACAACAACAACATCAACATGTTTTGGTTGGTTGACGTTGCGAAACAAAGCCTGTGATGACTCTGAGTAATGCTTTTGTAACATGATATCTACGGCTGCGCATTGATGGACAATCATTGAACTTACGTGACGTGGATGCGAGTTGTGGGTTTAATTCCAGACCACCTCTTTGATTCGGTGCGTTTGCCCCCCGGCCTCAGGTTCCTGGGTAGAGCTCCACTTCAGCGGCTCTGGGTCTCATTCTCAGACTACGAGTCATGATAGTCATCGCGGTAGCCAGGAACAGATCGCCGTGGCCAGTCTGGAAGGAGACCTGGAGAAGATGCTGCTGGATGCACAGCATGAGTCCGGAAGGAGCAGCTCCAGGGATAGTTCAAAGTGCAACAGGTTTGTCACGTGGACAGAGTTTTTGATTGATTGAAATATTTATTAACAGTTTGCAGAATTACAGTACATTTCAAGCACAAACTCAATACAAAAAACTGTGAGTGGACGACCCAATTAAGCATTAGGCCTACACTTGTTTACCATCAATTCATCAAAACATTTAGAGACGTACAAAAAGACACTTCTATATAGTCAAAGAACAGAACGGGAATTCATCATAAGGGAGGTAAAAGGGAAAATAAACATATACAGTGAGGGGGAAAAGGGGTGGGCGGCGGGGGGATTCAGATTTTACGGAGGCCAGTTTCGAATTGCAGCCGAGTGGGACCAGTTGGTATTGCCCACTGGCACTGCCCAGATGAATGGTCCATACAAAAGTGGCGTCTCCCCTTTAATTAACGAGATGGACCGTGAACGGAAGCTTATGCAGCTGCTTAGCTGACAATATTTATTTTACTAGTTCCATGTTAACATATTTTGTAAATAGGCTATGTTAAATAATTATTTACTGGTTAAAAAAAGACAAGAAAAAACACTGAAAATGTGTTGTATCTATTTAGGAAACTTTATAAATTCAGCAACATTTAACAAGCCAAATTGTCCTTCCCAAAACGTGTAAGCCTAAATTGCGTAAAGTGATACGTACTGTACACAGTAGTGTTTTGAAGATTGTGAATTGATAGAAACCTCTTACATTATCTGTTATCTCTGTCTAGACTCTAGCCTCAATGATGATTTTCTTGTCTTTGTTGTCTTCCAACAGCCCACTCAGAGCACAGACCCCTCTGCTTGTATGGAGAGGCTCGTCAGAGGGAAACAGCTCACAGGTACGTTCAAGCCTTGAGTTATACTTGGTTGCACATCATGCCGTGCACCGAATATAGCCGATCCATAAGGTCATGAATGCATCCCACTTGTGGTGAGGTTCACTGTCGGCTTCACTGCAGATGAGAGTAGAAACAGTAGAACAGTGTGCATATCCAACCCAAGGCCAAATTCATGTAGAAAATAAGCATCTTGCAGATGTAAAATCACACCTGTCACCTGTGTGAACTGAGTGGTGCAACTCCCCTCTCTCTCTCTCTCTCTCTCTCTCTCTCTCACTCAAAAATCTGAGTGTGAGGACAACTTCTATAGACGAATTCCAAAACGGGTCTCATGGTGGCAGCGTACGTATTTCCTGTAGGCGGACTCGACATAGCTGCAGGGTTTAAACCCTCACCAGGCGCACCTCTTCTACTACAGTGAACGGTAGAGTGACTGATGTTAGTCTGCCTCAAACGTTACTCTTTTACCTTCTTTTTACTAACCCTAACATTACAAAGATGCCCAGAACATCGAGATGAACCTGTTTAGTTTATGGCTGCTCAAACAGTAGTGGCAACATTCCAAAAATGACAAATGTCAAAATATCCACCGCGGGGTCTGAGACCAGAGCCATTGAGTAATGGTCGAGACGAAGCAGTGAAAGGTCCTGAAAGATACATAACGTCAGTCTTAACCAATATCCAATCTTTCTGTTTTATGAACACAAGGCTGCCGTACTTTATACCTCATACTTTAAATGCTTAGTATGAGGTATAAAGTACGGCAGCCATGCGTTCATAAAACAATGGCTCTGGTCTCAGACCCCGTGGTGGATATTTTGACATTACGTTTTCTTTTCTTTTTGGAATGTTGCCACTACTGTTCGAGCAGCCATAAACTAAACAGGTTCATCTCGATGTTCTGGGCATCTTTAGGTAAAAGAGTAATGTTTGACTTGAGGCAGACTAACATCAGTCACTGGTGAGGGTTTAAACCCTGCAGCTATGTCGAGTCCGCCTACAGGAAATACGTAAGCTGCGACCATGAGACCCGTTTCTGAATTCATCTATAGATAGAGCACCAAAGTCTGATGTCGGGGCGGCGGTGGCTCAGGGGTAGAGTGCCTGGATGGGAACCGCAAGGTTGCCAGTTCGAACCCGGGCTCCCCCAGAGTTACTGTCGAAGTGTCCTTGAGCAAGACACTGAACCCCTAATTGCTCCCGATGTGCTAGTTGGTGCCTTGCATGGTTTCCGCTGCCATCGGTGTATGAATGGGTGAATGTAATGCACAATCTATGTAAAGCGCCTTGGATAAAGGCGCTATATAAATGCACCATTTACCATTTACCATGTCAATATCGCAAGAGGGCGCTATTCCACGGGTTTGTGTATTTTTGTATTTGCCTCATATAAGAACTGTGTTTGAAAAATAAACAGTTTCACTCATATGGATATGAAGAATCAACCTACTGCGAGAAAACGCTAAACGCTAGACTGTATCAAATATGAGTGACTGACTGTCGTAAACGATACAGAGACACCTCCCCGACAATATTGCTGCGACAGTTTGTTTATTTTTGGACCACAATTCATAAATGAGACGAATTTAAGATGATGGAAGGAGGTAGGGCCCGCACACCATTCTTTTGGTAAATAATTACTTTATACGAATTTAAGATGACCCAATGTTATTCTCCATAGAAATATTACTTCCGCAAATCAGGGGATGAGTGAGTGACGTTAAGGACTTCGGCACTCTATACACTGCAGTCAATATGACTATAAGGCACATGATTATAGATATCCTGATTTGAACTCTTAAAGACAAATATTACCTGTTTAACACGGATCACATGTTCTACAAGGGTATTTGTAATGTACCATATTGTTAGCCTGGCTAATAAGCCAGACGCGAATCAGCCGTTGGCAAAAACAATTGCATGCTGGTGGCGACAGTGTGATATGAGTCTGACTTTAGCCAGGCTACCACATTGTACCACTTCAAGATGTGATAGCATTGCGGTAGCATTACAGTCTTGACTCCAAAATTGTTTTCCAATTGTGCCGTTCATTTGATGTGTTTTAGTCAGAGGAAGACTTCCAGGAGAGAAGACGAGAAGTAGAGAACCTTATGAAGAAGAATGCTGACTGGATCTGGGACTGGAGCAGTAGACCTGAGAACAATCCACCAAAGTTCGTAGCCTCTGCTGATTTTGTGAATTGTACTATATTGTATATCAATATGATGGTATTGACACAAACCTTTTAGCACACTCATGCATTTAACCTGTAACTCATTAGGCACCGCTCTACTAACTTATTAATTATTAATCTGTGTACACAACATCATGTGAAGGCGACTTTAGTTGCTTCAGTAATCATTACCATTGTAGATTACTGTATACTGATATGCACATTATTTTCTGTTACATACTTATTTATTATTATTGTTAAGGCAATCTAATCATATCTGCATTCACTAGACATTTTAGCACAGTCAAGACTGTGAAGTCGAGACTAGAAGGAGAGCAAAGAGGGGATTACTTGTAATACAGGTCAGGTTCAAACCCAGCACACAAAAGCTGAGCCACCAGCGCACCCAAAGAATTAAAAAATCTCTCAGCTAAATTTGACCCTGGTTTCAGTATTGAGTATTTTCCTTAAGAGTTCTGTGCAGGAGCCAAATCGCTTAAGTTCATACTGTGGCATTATGCTGATTGCTCATTTGTTTTAATGAATTCATGTCTATGAAACATTGATGTGCTCTCACCGTAGGGAGTTCCTGTTGAAGCACCCCAGGCGCTCTGCCTCTCTCAGCATTCGGAAAACCAGTGTGATGAAGAAGGGAGGTGTCCTCTCAGCTGACTTCCTCAAGCTTTTCCTCCCTTCCTTAATCATTTCTCACATACTTGCCGTTGGCCTTGGGTAAGGAAAGGTGTTTCAACTTGTTCTGACTAACAGAGCTATGCAGATATGCAAGCACTAAGCATCATAGTGAGTCATAGCTGAAAGCTATGGCAAATCAGTGGCAAACACAATTTGTAAGCATGCATGTTTTTAGGGAGAATTGTAACAATTTGTAGCTTGTAGTCTTGATTGCTTTTTTTTTTCTTCTGGATTTGTGTTTCTAGAATATACATCGGGAGACGTCTGACCTCACACAATACCTGCTGAGCAGGTGATGATGTGCAACATTGATGTGACTCATCCAGCTTGGCAAGCCTTAAAATGGGACCTTCGAGAAATAAGGGAAATGTGGCTGTGTGACATGCTTTATTTTGGCTGATTGCCTGTGTCCCCACCCACGCTCTGCAACCAAGAGTCACAGGCGATCATTGCTCTGTCTATTGTCATGTCGTCTCTCTCTGTACACAATGACCAGTCCCCCCATTCCTCACTGTAGTACCCACACTGGCCTGGTGATGACTGTTTCACTGCTTCCTGCTCCTTAACACCGCATGACAAAAAATGCCTTGTTCCCCATTGTGAAAAATCAGTTGCTTTAAATTGACATTGCTGCTCGTTGATTATCTAGCATTATCATGTTATTGATGATTTTTCTTGGCTTGTAGATTTTTCTAAGCGCAACAAATGTGATATTTGTAGTAAAGCAATGCCTTGATTTATTATTGCTCAATTTCAAGTTCCAAGAGGAATATGGACAGGTATTCAACTCAGAATATGAGAGCACAATCATGGTCCATTTTTATTAAGCTGTTTTCTTCTCAAAGTCAAAATAAACTTAAGAATGAAAAGATACAGGTATATGTATGTTCTGTAATTAGCCCAATTTTAAAGCTTTACTGGATTTGTACATATGTATCTAAAATGAGCAGGACCATATGCAGATGAACACAATTAGATTTTATTGAACTTTGGTCAAAATAATAAACAAGTGAATACATTGCCACCATGTTAGGAATCAATGGACAAAGACAATGCATTGTGTTTTAATGTCATCAGTACATGTTTTATGTAGTCAACCTTCATGTTTGCATTCACAACTAGAAAGATAAGATCCACATTTGCGATACGCAGCTCAAATTTGAGTGACATCCCTAACAAATGAATGAGAGCACATGTATGAGGCCTGTCTGAATTTCCTACTTATTACATGAGTTGGAGGCACTATTACATCAACTGTATGGTGTGCAATTTTCCTCCTTTATATATATATATAATGTGTTTTCATAGACAGCCACAACATAGCAGCAGTATATGAGGACATAACTCTATAAAATAGGATTTAAAAATAATGCACATGAGGTTTGTAAAACGCCTGGGGGACATAACTTGTAGCTGTCACTGTTAGAAGTAGGTATTAAGGCTGCAGATTCCCTTTGTCCAGTGGCCCCATTTCGTGCCATGTAGTTTTTCCAGCCTGCATCCTACAACATGGTCAACTAGAAATAAATGTCTTGACACAAACACATGTTCGGTCATCTCCAACAGTGGTTCTGTTACTTATAGCCCCAAATAGTATTTCCTTAAGATTGCTTGAGATCTTCTCAAAAGACAGTGGTGTGACTGGACATTTTTCCACCTCTCTACAACATAAAAACATGCAAAGCAATAAAGAACAACATGTTTTAATACATAGTTCTAAATTTAAAAACACATCTGTAGTTTTAGTTTATTTTATTATGTGGATGACAAGGTGTACTTGAGTAGATACAGTCAGTGAAATAATGTCACCGTATTGACTGGGGAAAAGTAATAAGAGGGAGGAGGAGAAAAGAAATAAGTCCACTTTCCCAATTCATGATCTCTGCCACCAGTACTTTGGCCTGAATAGATGGCCAATGGGGGAATGTTACAGTTAGGCTTATTGACCATCAATCCATGTTTCAGTTGGGCCCAGATCTTTGCAATGGTGTTACAACTTTGACAAGACGTCGTGTTTTAGAGCTTCCAAGAGTTCAGTCGTTAAATCATGAAATGAAGGCTTAAAATGTCAACACAAACACCAACGCTCGAGAGTTTGACCTCTAGGGAGTGCCATTCCATCAATTAGACCCAAATTGGCCTTTCTGGGTCGGGGGGGCATGTCGATTGCCCTGGTGCCAAAGGCAAAAAACAACCTAAGCTCAGATTCAAAATAAAACAGGCCTATGGATCAACCTCCTGTGGCAAAAAAAGTAGACGCGTGCTTTCGAACTCTTCACCAGGAGGACGAGGCTGTTTCTTCTTATACAGATAGACAAGTAGTAGGCTTAACTACACAGGTATGGTAAAAGCCCTATCCTCTGGAGCCCCCGGACCTTCTAGTTGATTTTGTCCTGGAAAATGTACAGGTTGTTGGTGGCCGCCACTGCAATCACGTTATCTTTGGGGTGCCAGGCAGTGTGGAGGATCTTCTTGTTGAAGTCCAAGCTGTCCACGCTGATCTCATCCTTCTTCCTCTTGCCACCAGTGGACACCTTGCGTGGTTTGAGCGTGGCCCGTGGCTTGCTGCTCTCCCTGGAGGCCTCCAGTGTGATATCCCGCCTCGTGTTGCGGTCAAACATTCGGAAGAAGTTGTTGTAGGAGCCAGTCATGATGGCACTGAAGACGACAGGAAAACAAAAATATCTATATTGAAAACTAGGTGTTGCAGACAAAAAACAGAACACATTATATTTTATATAGCACATGCACTTATGTGAAATCAAGTGTTGAAAACAGAACAAAAACTCAGTACACAGGCCAGGCCACCATTAAATTAACCATGCCATTCTCCATAGAAACATAAAGGTTTTGGAACTCACCTGTCGCTGCCATTCCAGCAGCACTCAAATTTGTCGAAGATGCAGTCATTTTCATACAAGGAGCACAGCTTACTGCGAAGGTATTCATGGACCTGAAAATAAATGTTAAGGTTTTATTTTGGTTTGCTTTAGTGCGTGGCAGAGCCATGTACAAAGAGGACCATTTGACACCTTTTCAGTCTATGCCAACCTGGGTCATTTACACACCAGAAACCTAATATTATCCCATGCTCTGAATTAAGTTTTATTACTGTACCCCATAACACATTTTCTATTGACGTATATATACGTGTTTTAATAGCCATCTGTTGTCTGCGATTGACGTGTATACAGTATATACGTTTTATATCGTTTTGTGGTCTGAAACAGCACCGCTAAAAACTTTTTGCCTTGAGCCGGTTGCTAGGCAACACCTTGCCCTCCCCCGCACACACGGAATGTGCTCACGCATGCGCAGACTACTGTTATAATTAGGACCTTCTATGGCTCTTTACTCGAAAACTATGTCTCTGTCCGTTGTGCTGATCAGACAGATTTATCGCATTGCCATTAAAATACGGTATAAACCTTTCGAGAAAGATAGCTAGTGTGAGTGAGCTAATGCTAACATTAGCCTGTTCTTACAATGTAGGTCTGTGAGCCTCCTCGAGAGGGGAAGGCGGAAGTACTTGAGTAGTAATAAGCCATTTACACTGAAGTGTTACTGACACTTCCAAATGTACGATGTCAGTCTTTGTAATATACCACAATGTTTTAGTACTATAACCTGCTGTATTTATAGTTAATTGCCTTCTATTCCTGACTGCTAACATGACCCGATTTGCCCTATATGGGGGATCAATTCACTCAATTAAATAAGCATATAGGCACCTGATACGTCTCCACTGGCCTATTCTCCATGTTGAGGTCCCACACTTTGACGGAGAGGTAGTCACGTGTCATCATATAGCGTCCGCTGTGACTGAACTTCACGTCCGAGATGGAAGAGATAATCTCAGAAAAGAAGGACCTGCTGCTTGGATCTTCAGGTTCCTCAAAGACTGAAATCAGAAACATAATTGCAATGGAATACAAATATTAGATTATATTAATCTGTGTACACACACGTAAACATGTGACCGTCAGGCTAATTCTGAATGCAAAAATAATAATGTTTTCAGTCAATCTACACAGGGAGTAAATTGAAATTGAATGCAAGAAAGGAAATCCACAACAAAAACAAACAAAATTATACATGTACTTACACTTGGACTGCCTATCGCAGAGGGCTGCTGCTCGCATATCACACAGGCGAATGGTGCCTTTGCTACTGCTGTACACAAATACATTGCATTGGTGTGGATGGCACTCAGCAGCTGTGATTACTTCTGTCAGTTCCTCCATGTTGGCGGGCTTGATGTCTACAATGTCTGGGAAAACACTGTTAAGGAGTGGTTTTGAAACTGGCACAGGCTATAAACCTACTTGAACTCAGACCTGATTTATACTTTGTTGTGTGCTGGTGTAACGAATCACGATCCAATCTACAAGTTCCCAATGCCGTGTGACGATCTGCACATTTTATTCAGCGTACAGCCTAAAAACATAAGCAGCCACTATTTAATGAACTGAAGACTTATTACTTATCTATTGCAGAATAAAAAGGATACTAAAACTTCTGTCTGTGATTTCCAAGTGCCATAGATTTATTCTTAGGTCATCTGCGGAGAGGTACGTTTCATGATCACTATTTACAGAAATGGAATTAATGTGATAGGTGTGTGCGTTTGCAAAGATCCTCCGTGGGCTTGCTTCTACCATGAGATCCATTGGCATCAGCACCGGTACCTGTGAATACAAAACATGGTTTTAAAAAGGAAATATTCCCATAACTTGGAAGGTAATATCGTAGAATCTGAAATGTCCTGTCAAACAAACCCGTAAAGAAGTGATTCTGAAAGGGTCTCTGAGTCGCCCGTCTTCATCTTTCAGGTTGTAACCCTCCGCTCGTTTATCCCTTTCACTGATTTTCCACAATTTGATAGTTTTATCTGAAAGGTCAAAGATAATGGATGTTTTTATTAGGGTTATGGAACAATGGCATGATACTTCAAAGAATGTGTTAATATTGCCATATCCAAACAGTTCCTACCATTTGTTGAAAGTAGAAAGTGAGCAGCGTTTTGTTGGGGTAGCCATCTTATTTTATTGATCTTTTCCTCAATTTCTAAACTTTTCAAATAGTCAAATTCTGGCTCATGACTCTGAAAAGTGCTATAGACGTTGTACTCTCCACGCAGATGTGGACGATTTTTGGACTGAAAGAAAGACATGCAAATGTGAGGCACAATAAAAAACAAAATTACATTGTAGGATCACTTGATTGTCTGAATATAAATGACAGCTAATTGATCTTTTCCTCAATTTCTATCTTTTCAAATAGTGAAATTCTGGCTCATGACTCCGAAAAGTGCTATAGACGTTGTACTCTCTATGCAGATGTGGACGATTTTTGTACTGAAAGAAAGACATGCAAATGTGAGGCACAATAAAAAAAAATCAAAATTACATTGTAGGGTCACTTAATATAAATGACACCTTGCAAACGATGAAGACTGTCACCCTTCAGCTATTTAAAAAAAAAAGAACATACCTCCTGTTCATGTTGAAAAATCACTACTCTGCCTCCTTTATCTCCCGTAGCAAGCAATTCTCCAGAATAGTTGAATTCAACCGTTGAGATTATGTCAGCTGAAAGCAGAATAAAACCCAGATTTAACAAAACTGTTGGCCTCCTGTAAGAGCTTCCACTGTCCCCAGCCAATGACATTGTGGTTGGCGTTAACTAGCATGGTGAAGTTTGTGTGGCTTGGGGGAGAGATGACTCTGCATACATATTATACACGATTGCTGAAGCAAGAGAATCTACATGTAACCTTATAGAACGTGACATGTTAAGACAATTTGAGAAGAACTACACGAAAACACAACATGATGTCACTTCACTTGACAATTTAAGGACGCAGCACATTGACGTCACGTACCCTGGACGCTCCCCTTTTGATAGCTTCTAGCTAGCCATCAATTCATCAAAATTTCATTCATTCGTCCACTGTCACCCTGTAGTAATTTCCTTTTACCAATACCCAACATTAATAAACGTGATGCCGATTAGCCATCGTACTTGTCACGATAGGATACCCCCCTGCCCCCCCCCCCCCATCACACAGCATCCTCACCACCAGGTCTTCCAAGCTAGCTGCCTCAACACCTAGCATTCCTAGCCTAGCCTTCCAACAAGCTAGCACCGCTAGCTAAACGTTAGCCCACTTACCTTCAGCAACATCTTCATCTATGGCTCCTTTCACTTGCGAGAAACACCACTGAAAATCATTTCCACCTGCAACTCCTGCAGGGAGAACAACACGGCAGTGTGTCAGTCAGCTATGCACATCAACCACACCACTAAACAACCCACTCCGTTTCACAGCGACATAAACAACATGACCTATAGTGACAGCTTCTTGACAACTAGCCTCCAGAGTGGACTGCAATTTGACAACAAATTCTGATTCAGTCTTTAGTCTTTTGAATAACACAGCATGTACATTTAGTTATATTTTATCATCTGAAATGGTTTAGTCTTGGTAGACTAAAAAAAAGAATCTGAATTTTAGTCTAATAGTCAACTAAATTGACACTGCTACTACTGCTAGCGGCTAGGCAGGCTAGCAGGATTCAAGCTAGACACTTCCTCGCGCGAGCCCTCTCTGACACAAGAAAACAAATAAATGACGTGTTTTCAACATAAGTGACGTGTATCCATGAGGGGCACGTCAACACTTGTTTTGTGTGTTGAGTTTACAAGCTCGCGCGAGCCCCCAAAGTGTGTATATATAGGCTACACATTTAGTTTTAGCCCCGTCCAGCAGCGCTAACTAACGCCTTGATTTGCCGTACCGCGGTGCCGAACACCACCGATCTACAAGCCCACAGAGCGTCGCGTCAGCAACGCAATGTGGGCTTGTAGATCGGCGGTGTATGAGCTATAAACGTTGGCTAAAGGCTAACGTGCCCAACATTCAGGCCATATCTCTCTCTCTCACACACACACACACATACGCACGCACGGGCACCCCCACACACATAAACAACACACACGCCGCCAAGTGAGGTGGATCCTTTTCCTGTGTGGGCTTCAAAAGTAGCAAGCTTACCCGCCATTGCCTCATTTAGCAGGTCGTGCTTGTAACGCCGCGTGCGGTACAGTGCGTGTTGTTGGTGGTGGTGGTCGTGGAGGAGCAGAGACGCACATCCAACACACATCCAGTGTTGTGAGAGGACAGGAGGACTCCCCGCTGCCTGCCTGCCTGGCCTGCCTGGCGCTGCAAGTCAGATCTGTCAAGAACGAGACCCACGGAAATTATCCACCACCGTGATTTTCTTTTTCTTTTTTTCCTCCTCTCCCTCTCTCCTCCTTCCAAAATGGCTGCACAGTACATGGGCAGATGACGTCATACATACATGCCACACTCACATCCTGCTGGCCTGGCTCCCAACGATGATTGATCCCTCTCTGGGATTTTCTGTGGTTTATTTATAGTTTAACTTTAAACACATACACATTTAAACATTCAGCTTCATTATGTATCATATCAATCCATATTTTATTTCCTTATTCAAATAATCTACATTATCTAAACATAGTATAAATGGCAAAGTATTTAGTAGACTTTATATTGGAATTGTGAGGGGGGAATAGTGTAAATAATGCAGTGTTATAGAGTAAAACATAAAATTATATTTTTATTTGCACTTTGTAGGGGGTTTGCTAATCTTCTCATAAGTATTTAGATAGAAGTCTTTCAGTTCCAAAAGTTCATATTTCTTTGTTTGAATTCTAGTGTTATTTTGCCTTTTGCCTTCTTTCCAGGTTGCTATACTGAATTATTACATTAAAGTTGAAGGATGTAATGGGTGTAGTAGTAATCATCTCTCACATTATATGGTACGTGGGTGACATCTAGTGGACAAACGAACACATACTTTTATGTGTTTTTATGGATTCTAACAATAATAAACTCGACCTCAATATAACCTCAACTCCATGCCTGTCAGTGCCAGGATTGGGCCTTTTTAAAGATAAAGGGAAAATTACGTTCTGGACCATTAAAAATAAATAAATAATGATGATAATAATAATAATTATTATTATTATTATTATTTGAATGGACTGCCTCTTGGACTTCAAATGTCAGTCCCATTTTGTTATGGATGGATCAGAATTAACCAGATTGTGTAATCCTCTTTTTTATACACCAGGTCAGATCAGACAGATCTGGCTGATTTTGTGTCAATTAATATCAGATAGGATGAGGATCACCCTGTCTTTATACTGTATAGGTCTCTCTCTAAAAATAGCTGCAATAAAACTGCAGACTGCATTTGATTCAGAATACTACGGCTCAAGTCCTTACTAAATGCTAATACCAAGAAAGTGGACCATATCAAGCCTTTGCAATGGCTGGCCCTAGACTCTGGAACACCCCTCCATTTGCACCTTCACTAGAGACTCATTTTCACTATGTGGCCCAGGGCTCCAGACTAAGGGGGTCCCTACGTCCCAGGGACTATAAAATATCTATTTGGGACTTCAATTAATCTCAGCCGGGACGGTTTCGGGACTAGAGGAGTTTTTGCACTGAAAATGTGTATAATTGTGCACACCTACATGAGGCAACACTTCAGCCACAAACTATTACTGCAGAGAGAAACCTGCAAAACAGGTGCAGCAGTCTGTACCCTCATGTCAGAAAAATGCTGCGTTATTTGAAGAGGGGAAAAAAACATGGGAGAAGAACAGACAGAGACAGACCATTGACGCAGGTTCAGTGCTCCCTGCAGCACAAGGACATAAAAAACGTAATTTGACGACAGCATAAAGTTAATATATGTAAGGAAACTGTCACAAATTACTATACACGAAGCAGTGGCTCTCAACAGCCTGTGGACGGTGGATGGAAAGCATCCTGCTGTTGATAAGATATTAAGATCCATAAAAAGATATCACACACCTTACACCGGGGGTATCTTCAATAATATATAGAATGCCGTAGCTCTCCTTTTTAATGATCTTTCTTTCTTTCTTTCTTTCTAGGCACCTATTGAATTAATTTAATTTAGTTCATGTTATTTTTGCACATGCTTTTTTTGTTTGTTACGGTATTATGTTGAGTGTTGTTCGCCATGTTGTCTAAGATGTCTATTCATTTTGTTTTGATTTGATACTTTTTGTCCCCTTGGGGGAATTTGTCCTGCATTTAACCCATATAGATTGAAGCAATGAGCAGCCACCGTGCAGCGCTTGGGACATGTCTTTTAGGTGTGGTTGGAAACCGGAGTACCTGGAGGAATCCCAATGCAAACACAGGGAGAACACGCAAACTCCACACAGTTCTTACCCCTGCCAGGGTAAGAACCCAAGACTTTCTTGCTGTGAGCCGAGGTAACCATGCAAACCACTGCGCCACTGCGCCGGTTCAAATAATTAGATAGTGACTCGGTGTTAAAGGTATATTCAGTGATTCCACTTAATTCAAATACCACTTTTTTTCACTTTTTTTTGTGTGCTGACCATGTAAGGAGTTCCTTCCTGTCCCCAGTGAGCCCCTGGGGTCAAAAAACCCTAGTTTCGGTGGCGGGAGAGAAAGCCTTCGTCCAATCAGGATGAGAGGGGCATTCCTCCAATCATGATCGAGTGCCTAGGTGTACGTGCTGTTGGCCTGTCGCATGTCTCCCCACTGTAGTGTGTGCATGTGCACATCTTGTTACCGGGGCAGACCGGGGGAAGGGGGGTTTCCAAATCACCCAAATCACTGAATGCTCCTTTTTTCTAATGTCTTTCACCTTTATTTTATTTTTATTTTTATGGAGGGACAGACAGTAGGCTGACAGGAAATGGGGAGAGACATGCAGTAAAGTCCGTCGGGATCCGGAATCGAACCCGTGCCACACTGCCAGACTGGATTACCAGCCAAGGTGCCTGGACCGCTGAGCCACGGCCCAGGCCTGAATGCTCCTTTAATGGGTGAATGGCATGCGCATACACCAAAAGGCCTCGCTATCTATAGAACTATTACTGCTTCTAACACCTGATCTATTACTACTATTGCCACTACCACAACAAAAGTGAAATCTTAATTAAGCATAGTATACCTATACAAGTATACCACAACATAAACAACAATTAATAATAATAATAATAATAATGCTGTACATATTATCGATGCTGCATGGCTGCACATAACCTTAGTTTTTATGCTTAAGATTTCACTCAAAGATGTATTGACTATAAACTAGAAATGTCATTAAAGAAGGTCTTAATGTAAGAAAGGGTTAAGATACTGCATGAAACTGGACACACTATTCACCTATAAACAGTCAAAGCTAATAGACAGATAAAACGTTCTAGATTATTCAAAATGACATTCTACTTATCATAGTGCCAACACTTGAGTGGCTACAAGTTTGTTCCCAGAGGCAATCAATATTCCCATCCTTTCTGAAGTGTCCTTGAGACTTAATTCTTATTAGGGAAGCTACCCCTGTTCTGTTCTCTTGCCCCCTTCCTCTATCCCCTACTGTGGGTGTGGATGTATATTTGAGATCCTTTCATTGGTTAATGTTAATTTCCTTTTACATTTGAATAGTTCAGTCAGATAACGCACAAATAGATTTAACCAATATTTGTTATAGAATGAGAATACAAGTGTGCATATAATATTTTATCTTGGAGTTCGGCTCTGCTACATTTTTCTCCCTGCTCGGCACAATTAAACACCATCGTTAAACATTAAGAGCAGGGAGATAGATATACTGTACAACCAGTAAGAGGCCTTAAAGGCGAGTAGCGACTGAGACACTGAGACACTCTACCGGAATAATGGGGTAGAGTGACCGGATGGGAATCGCAAGGTTCCCAAACCGGGCTCCCCTAGAGTTAGTGTCGAAGTGTCCTTGAGCAAGACTCTGAACTCCTAATTGCTCCTGATGTGCAGGTTGGTGCCTTGCATGGCGTAGGTGTGTGAATGTGTGTGGGAAAGGGTGAATCAGAATGTAATGCACAATTTCTGTAAATGCACCATTTACCAAGTGTGAAAATACAAAATATCCTACGACAAGTTGCATCCCTATTCTGGTGAAGTACATTACCTTAACCACTACTGGTTGCTGATGAGATGATGCTGATTGTTAGACATGTGCCTCTTAAAAACATGTCCATATAGTTGATAATGAAATGTTTATTCTCTTCTCCGTCACTCTCGGTATAAAAGAAAACACACGTGTGAGGGGCGCTCTTATCATCATACATCATCACATTCCAGCCAATCACTTTTGGCGTCCTCACTTCTCTTTTACACCTGGGGCTAACATTCAGTGAAAATAGCAGATCTAGCTCACAACATGTCGCAGCACTGCAGATATTTAGTGTAGACTGTAGCAGGCACATGCACATACCCATCTGTAAAAAGTGCCCTCTCCAGATCATGAATGTCATTGGTTAGACATGGGTTCGCACTTGCAAATTAAATGCAAATAAATGGCATACCTACGTAAATGCAGCATAAGAAAATTGCCTTTTCTCAGACTCTCCTGAACTTAAATGCAGCATTTTAGATAGATAGATAGATAGATAGATAGATAGATAGATAGATAGATAGATAGATAGATAGATAGATAGATAGATAGATAATACTATATTGCTAAAATCCTAAAATACACTTCTAAAACCAAATTAAAAACCAAAAACATAGATATTGCACAATAGGAGTCCCATAGCAGCATAGCAGTCCCATCCAGCATAGGATAAAGGTTAGGGGATATTGCACTTGTTTAAAGGTCTAATGGCTTGGGGCAAAAAGCTTGTGGAGAATCTGGCTGATTTATGTAGCCTATAATAATTGCATCTCCAGTATACTTAGTTGAGTACGGCATCATGCATCACGCGCCGATCTCCAAGCTCACAACGTGTCGCGCTGCAACGCGCTGTGAGCTTGGAGATTGCCTATTTTAGGTATTTTCCACCATGCCCTTTTAGAAAATAACCCCTTCCCCAACATTCAATGCACGTCCCTGGACTGTAGAGGGAAAACAGGAGGGGGCCTGCGTGCGTGCATGCGTGAGTGCGTGTGAGAGAAAGAGAGAGAGAGAGAGAGAGAGAGAGAGAGAGAGTGTGCGCGCTCATGTGCAGGGGTGGATTACCAGGCCTCAGCCCAGGGGTCCAAGAGCTCAGGGGTCCCCTAAGCGAGAGGCTTTGAATGAATTGTCAAAGGGCTTAGTCATTCATGTCAATAACAGAGTCCCAAAATTCCTTCTTGAAACTGAAGGAATAGCCTAAATATTCACTTTGAAGATGGCACAAGAAACATGTCTAAACAAACCATCATGATGATTCCATCAACGTCAGTGGAAACTTGACCAGACTGCATGCTTGGTTTTATTACCTTAGTCAACTTTTTCATGAAGACTCAATCGCTAGTTTCAGGTTTTCATTCCACAGCGTGATATGCATTTTTGTAAATTAAGTTTTTAATTGATCATAAAGCAGGGTATGCTTTCGGAAGAAAGGTCTCCCCTGCAGACCAATAGCACACTGTTTCTGCTTGCACTCACACAGACATTCTTCACTGAACTAGTGGCTTCAAAACGGATCTGTAGGGTGACGCCAAGGTACAGTCAGACATTTGAGCTTAAAGGATCTGGCATCTGAGTCTATGCCAATAGGCATAGAGAAGTAGTTGTTTTGGCTGGACATTGGGCCAGCCCTACAGATGCAAATGTCCAGCCTGGTCTCCATAGAAAATGTTTGTAGATGGTTTGTAGATATCTTAATTCAAAGAACATTATGACTAGAACCTATTATTGTCTCTGCCAGGCCGGATGGCAGCCAGACGGTTGAATCCCATAGAATAATGAAATGTACATTGGAAATGTGTGGGAATTTTACTTGGTGAGACTTTGTTAAAAAAGGAAAAAGGAAAAAGAAACGATTGATAAACAACGTCATGAATTGTAGGTAGTAGTAAAGGATTCAAAATGTTTCAAATTAAATGCCCTCTAGTGTTTCATACACAGTCTTTTGATTTATATGATGTAACAAAAAAAGATATAGGCTACTGACAGGTCATACACTGTGGGAAATTCATTGAAAATGTTAAGGATAACACAATAAAGTTAAAACTTATTTCCACCGTGTTCTAGCCATATAGTATGTTTGGAGAGTCTATTTGAGGTTTGGCATACGTACCACTATCGTTTTATCGACTGCTACAGCTATACCAGCACCTTCCCACATGTTTCCAAACACATAATTTCATCACTTATCAAATAACAAATTCGGTTGACTTTTCATAATACTCATTTTGTGAGGGCATTGCTGCTCTGCTCATTAACGCTCCCCACTTCTGTTTTGACCTTTTGTTTTTACTCATAAGTAAGTAGCCTTGGGAACCAATGGTTCTCGAGCCATGTGGCCCATAGGTCAGGATACTATCTTCTGTTTCCGTAGCATGCAGGCAGCTTGATAGTACACCCTCTAGAATGTCACAGGGACTTACCCTCAATCCAAATCTTGATGCTGAGTTCAAAACCACTGAAGCAGCGAGGCATTGGGTACCATTTATTATAGTATGACACGGCGGAGGATTGAACTCTGACCTACGAGTCTAATGGCAGACACACAAGGCCACTGATCTGGTCTTTTGGCCTGCCGTTTATCATTGTATCCAACTTCGAAACTCAGGTGACAATTTGATCCAAATTAAAAATAACATCTTGTGGGAGTTCCTCAGTCAATGGTGGTGAGGGCAGCCTTTATAAAACCGCTGGGCAAACGATTTCAGGCCTGGAAATCTGTTACCAAACATATGGAAATACGTTACCAATCGTGTATATAGGACTGGCCACACTGTTGTGGTCCAGTTATGTGTTACATAACATTCAGAATCAGGATCATCTTTGTCACATGAAATAGGAAATAAATAAAGTGGAAAGTGTTCACGTTCTGGTGGTGTGGTGAGGAGAGGACCCAAATGCAGGACAGCAAGGCAGGCATAGTTCAAAATCCAATATTGGGGATTTATTACAAAAACATCACAATCACAAACACTGAACATGAAGTGACACCAAACAATGACTCGACAGTCGACTAGGAATGACTGGGGAACAAGACTATACACAAGAGGGCTGATTACACATGAGAAACACCTGGGGAAGACAAGAACATAGAACCAAAACAACTAGAACACAACATAGAAATACAACACCTAGACAAGCAAAGTCTGTGACTGTGACAGAAAGAAAATGTAGAAGCTTGTTCCACACACAAACAGCACACTCGTAGGGTCTTATCTTATTTATAAGTAAATCGGTTTCCATATATTTACAAGCTTATTTCACAAACGGCACGACTGTAGGGTCTCTCTTATCTTATTTCCACAAGAAAAATTACACAGCCTAAGTACCTGAGATACTCGCAATTACTATGAAATCGTGCATTTCCAGTCAGTCAGTTAGTTAGTCAGTCAGTCAGTCAGTTAGTCACCACCCCCAGGCATGACCGGTCATGCGGCATGCCTCGTGACATCATGTGACATAAATCAGGGATGGAGATCCCTGATGTCATCAATATTAAGCCCATATATGGAGATCCCTGATGTTATCAATATTTGCCAGCAACTCTACATCTGACCTCAAACCTCAAAACCTTAGATCTCCATATATGGAGCTGACATGGTCTGACATTCCACATGTTGATCCTTCCCCATCCATCCTTCCTCTTCGATGTCTCCCTTTTGACTGATACCCTCGCCCAGCAGTCTGTTGTCACCCAAGCGGATATGTTGATCTGACCCCCCATTCCAAAGCGCCATCGCTTGCCCAGCAGTCCCAGAAGGATGCGTGCACGCTTCTCGCCCTCAGGCGTCTTACTGGTATATATATGTGCGTGAGCATAGCAGCCGCTGTGTACTGTCTGTGCAATATAAGGTAGCCTACAGGATTCAGGATTCAAGGTGCAATGTTAGTCAAGGTGCAAAATTGTTCAAGGTGCGTATAGTCAGTGGGTGGTTCAAGAAGAGCTAAAGTCCAAGCCAACTAGTCCCTGCATGGTATAATCCATATTAAATTCAGGAAGAAGATAATTAAGGCCAGCCTAACGGCATTAAATGTTAAGTTATGAAGAATTGTTCATAACTTCATGTATTTCCGCTATAATTCCCAGAATGCAACGGATTGATGAGTCATGGCTCATAACAACTCATTGTAAACTCATCACTGTTAGCTTAGTTATCGTTAGAATAATACACACTGGTTTCAGCACCTGTGTTATCCTGCTATGACAGGCCAAAAAACGGCGTCCCGTTTGTTTTAACACAAATACTCGCACTACATCTCACATCATACTGTACGTACCAGTGTTACAAGTGTGTAAGTAGAGCACTTTGTTATGTGAGGCGAAATGGGAAATGGATTCATATGACTCACGAGCAGGTGTCACGTGTTTGTGTGGTGAGAACACCACACAGTTTTTTGTTTTTTTTGTCACTTCTCACTGAGAAGTGAGAACCCAAACGCAGGACAGCCAGGCAAGGTAGTGATCTAATTATTGGCCATTATAACACCCATTGGGTGTATACAGGAGACAGATGAACAAGAACATCTCAGACAAAGTAAAACATGTGACACAAGACTAATGACTCAACAAGGACTGACTGGAGAACATGATATACATGAGGGATGATTACAAATGAGATAGCCTATACAGCTGGAGCAAACGGAAGAACCTAGAAAACTAGACGAGTTAACAAAATATGTAGAAATACAAGACTATAGACACTACAATCAATTACACGAAAGTATGTGACTGTTCCAATAAGGTGAATTATTTTAATGCCATACTTCCTTTTAGGGGGACAGTGCGTTTTGGCATTTCCACAAGACACACCGTGTATATGTGACACTTAACTAGCACTATAAGGCTAAGGCCAAGATTTGATTCCCCATCATACTGGGGAATAAAATCTCATGATTAAAAAAAGAAAATACTTAGCTTAAATAGCTTACCTGGAACATTTCCTACAGTACATTTAAATGAACAGGTTAAGTGCCGTTTGAGAACAATTCATGGAGTAAAATTCTAACTTTAATGCCACCAACAATTGTTCTCTGTTGTATAAAATGAAAGAGCTCCTTTCTTGTATAACTCATTTAGTTGAGAGGGTAGAACATCACTGCCTCGTCTAAACTAAGCACTCCTTCGGAATATGGGAATGATTGTGTTGAAGTTAAACACCACCAAAAGGGAACCATTTGACTCTAACCTGGTTTGTGATTTTTTTCACAGCTTACTAATGTACTGTTATTCTCCCTGCACATTTGTGCAGCTTCACTGTGTGTGTGTGCTGTGTGTTCCGCCGCACCGTTGCTTCATCAGGTATAAGGAGAGGTGTTGACTTTATTCCGAGCCTCCAGTAACACCACTGACTCTGATAGTTCCCCATCCCGGTGGGAATTCATTATAAGACAGCTAGAGGCTGCTTGTGGATGGTTACTGTACTGCCCGTATGTTAACTTGTCGCTATCGCGCAAGGCAAACATGTGGTGCAGCTGCTTTCTCTGGCTGTGGGCAACCTGGAGAGATTGATTGGTGAGCCTTCTGTTTTATTCAGGATCAGGGCCACATTGAGTAGACACGGTGCCTCCGGAGAAGCAGCCATTTTCCTGAGAAAATATGGCTCATTACCAGCACAGACAAAATGAAGGTATATTGACTTTTTTAACAGCTTACAACACAGCTATTCCTGAGCTCTTTAACAACAAGCGCCTGTTTTCCCTGACATCCTTTGCTCCTATAGTCTCGCAAAAGTGAGCACAAAAACAATGCATATAGGCCTAGGTGCTTGCTTGCTCAGTTCTACAGATTGATTTTTTAAAAACACTACTATCTGCTATACAACACAGGCCTGCACATGCTCTCACTGCTCTCACCTGCCTGCATGTGCATATACAGGTGTGTGTGCACACACATGCACATCCATCCATCCATCCAAATCTACCCATCCCCCAAATTTGGTCAATCACTTAGTTTCCAATACAAACCATTGGCCATTGGAGGCATCTGACCTGCTCTGGGGCATGCGCTCTGTCCAGCATCTCAGGCACACACACACACACACACACACACACGCACACGCAAACGCACACGCACACGCACACGCACACGCGCATGCGCACTTGCACGCGCGCACACACACACACACACACACACACACACACACACACACACACACACACACACACACACACACACACGCACTTGCACATGCACACACAGACATGCAAAAACACGCACACACACACATGCACACAAACAAATACACATGCACACACACACACACACACACACACGCATGCACATACGTACGTACGTACGCACCCACGCATGCACGCACGCACACGCACACAGCAAAGACAAACACAATCAATTATTCAGCACTCTTGTTTGGCTCCTGTGTTTTGTTTTTTGTTTTCTTATGTATCCTCTGTTGTCTCTATAGCCTCCTCTGGCAGCCTGCAGAGCCATGAGGACCAATGAGTGAGATATTAGGCCTGGTGATTTGAGCTTCATGCATGTCTTTGTCATTTAGACGGGTACAATTTGCATGCATCACCTTCAACATTGTCTCGTTGTTCGAAGAAGAGTATCCTTGCGGCTTTCCACAACTGAGGGTTGCCAAAGATGTACTGAAGCTTCTGAGAGACTGAGACAAACCCCGGACTGTTGGTTTATTTTCCCCCTGAGCAAGAATTGCCTGTGTGGTCATTGAGTGTTCTTACACCACACATCTATAGATAGACAGACACATGAGAAGCCACCAGCTACACTGTATTTTTTTCACCTACTAGTTGTTTGAATTGTGCTTCCTTCATACGGTTTCATATACCAATGTCTTCCATACATGCAGTGAAATGGACTTTCTCCTTCAGTGTGCAAACTTGCACACTAGATGGCACTATGTCACTTATTATTCAAAGCCAGAGGAACATTTCCATATCTGGAAACTCCATGGGTGGCAATGATAAGTGTTATAAAGGCACTGTTTGTATTTTCTCAAACTGAACCTCTGTTGATAAGTTGCTGCTTCATTCAAAAATACATTTTAAACCATATTAATTCACAATTAGGAAAAAATACTCAGTAGCAGAACTGTTTAAAAAAAGAATGCATGTTGAAATTGATGCAAACTGACACTTGAAAGTTGACAATTATATGGTGAAATCTGCTCTACCTCTCCATGACTCCAGTATTCCAGTGGAAGGTATCATTTTGGACAGTACAGGTGTACAAGTCCCCCTCCACCTCTATGTTTCTATACTGTACACGTTTTCCCTTTCTTCTAACCATGTATTTGAAAATGGAGGACCCTTATATAAACAAGTCTTAGTGCTATTTCTGGTTTTATCCTCTTACCAGTTTTTGTACCATGCTATTTTCCTTGAACTGTACACATTCTGCAAACTGTAAACAAATTTAAATCAATCAATGAACAATGAATAAATCAATGAAGGAATCAATGAAGGAATCAATGAATCAATCAATGAATCAATCAATCAATCAATCAATCATTTCAAACAACATAAGCCTGAGACACATTGTAAGCTTGTTGTAGATCTGCTATTTGTGGTGGTGCGCGATACAGGCACACAACTAAGTATAAATCAAGGAATGCACTCTACAGAGTAAATGACAACAGGGACAAAAAGCCCAGCTACCATAATATTAGATGTGAATCCTTTCTGTAATGATGTCCCTGTTACAGATCATATTGTAAATAAGATGGGTTAAATTGCACTTGTAGCTTCCATTCAAACAGTCAGGGTGATCCTCAAGGGGGGGAATTGGAGAGTGCTGCAGACTCTTCCTCTAATAACGCCAGACAATGAGAACCTGGCTCATAACATAGGCCTCCACTATATAGAACAAGCATAGGGGGCTTAGCAGCTAATAAAGTGGCAAGTCTTCAAATCCATGTCAGAAGAGAGAGCAGAGAGCCAGGGGGACCTTTCATAACACTTGTATGCGCAGGTTCAACTGCAGTGTAAAGGTTATACATCCATGGTCTAACCTGATGTGTTGCCTTAAGCCCATCACATTTCAAGGCAATGTGTCTCGTAGCTTTTTGTAAGAACCGCAGACACAATAACATTTGCAAATTCTTCCACCTTACTGTGAGAAACGGTATACAAAGAGAGTATAGGGAATTCATGTTTGAGGTGTGTGTGTGTGTGTGTGTGTGTGTGTGTGTGTGTGTGTGTGTGTGTGTGTGTGTGTGTGTGTGTGTGTGTGTCAGTGTGTGTGTGTGTGTGTGTGTGCACGCGCGCGCATGCATGTACTCGGGTGGGCAGTGGGCACACACACACACACACACGCACGCACGCACGCACGCACGCACGCACGCACGCACGCACGCACGCACGCACGCACACACACACACACACACACACACACACACACACACACACACACACACCAACCAGCATGTCTCTATTAGAAGACATTATAGCTCATTGGGTGCATCAAAGGGGAACATGATCTTTTTATTGGTCAAAGTTCATTTCCTTTCATAATTTAATAAGGTTACATTGCTGCAGTCTTGCTGCCTCCCTAAATTAAGTGTACATTATAATACACACACAGCAATATCCTCAATGTTAATTTAACTCAATCTACCCAAATGGACCTGTAAAATGTACACTCATGGGTCCATGTCTGCATTCTCAGAGTAAAATGAACACTTTAAGATGTTGTTGTATATCAGTGTTGTCAAATGAGTTTTGTCACCCATGGTGCTCACAAAACATGGAGTCAGTAATTAAGCATGATTGCTTAGTCTGTGTTTCATAAATGGTCTCTCCTTCTTTCTCTCGAGTGAACCTGTCCTTTACTCAAACACAGACACTCCTCCAGCATTTCCACCCACTTTGTTTGTGAGTCTTTGATCCACAGTATTCCAGTTAAAGTTACACCCATGTGCTGCAAGTTGAAACTTTCAGCATTGTTGCTCAGAGGAACCTTATACCCGTGGCGCCTTCTGCTTTTGTCCTTCCCTTTAGCAACAGAACTCTCCTATGGTCCCGGACAAAAGACTACTCACGACACCATTTTATGATCTCTGTGATGATACCGTTTTTCTTCTCCTGCTTGCATGTTACCTAGGTCTGCTTCTCTATAACCCAAAATGTTAATGTCACTAAAATGGGATAAAGATGTCCCCCCCCCCCCTATGACGGCAGCTGACTTGGTGCAAAGTGCAAAGCAAAAGAAAAGGTTGAAATTTGAATTATATTTAATACTTCTTCTGAGTGCTTTATTTTGAGATAATGTTCACGCGCAATTTAGGAAGCTTACTGAATTCAGAGTTTATGAACTGTTTGGGTGAATAGTTTTTTAACATACAATTTGTATAACAAAAGTCAAAGTCACTGCATAGGCCTACCATATTTATGTAAGTGTGTATGCACATTGCACACATGTGCATGCCCATTGTACATTTGGGTTTATGTGTTCGTGTGACTTATATGTATGTTGAACCTGATTAAAACATTAAAGAACATCAGCAGCAACAACAATACAATCTGATATGAAAAACACATAACGGCACAGAACAACAAATACAGTTAAATTAAAGTAGAGTATAGTGCTGCAATCTCTTGCCTCTCCAGTCAAACTAATCACTATGTGAGTGAAACATTCATGGTACACTAGATCAGTTCAATATTTAATTTCTCAACAAAGACTACATGATGGAACAGATGCTCAAACTTTGTAGGTTTCTCCAGAGAGCAAAACTCACTTCCACGGAAGCTATGCTGTCCTCGTATAGGAGTGTTGAATAGAATTCTGAAGACTATTTCACGTTGCACTAAGTGTAAAGTACTGTTGTGGCTGAAAACGGTTCACAAAGATGTAAATTGTGTATGGCGAGTCAGTGCTCGAAACCATGGGCTGAATACCTCAATTGTTTACATCCAAAGGTGCTGAAAACTAGACTAATAACGCCACATTAGAGATGCACCAAGGTTGCCCTCTGCCTACTTGTCACATTTCTAGTGAAAATTTGACTTGGCATGTTTACATAGGATTTCTTCATCTCCTTATCAAAACCCCTGTGGGCAAGCTGAAGGTGAGGGGAACTAAGATTATTATCCCCTGTTACTCTGAGGGGCTTTTCTTGATGAGCACCCTCACAGATGTCGACATTTGGTTAGGCGGTGTACATAGAAACCCCAGATTAGATGGAGCTTCGGAGAGTCTGTTTAGCAAAAGTTAGGAGTGGTTACTTCACGGCACCTTCTGCTTCTAGACAACGGAAGATCTACCTGTGTTCTGTTCTATATATGCAAGAAATGCCTTATGCCTGGACATATTTATGAGTACTATATTTTTAAAGAATGCATTAGAAAAGAATATTGGCAGTTTCATATTTGCCAATATCCAACAGAAACCACGGAGCACATACCGGTATGTAATGACAGCAATATACTTCACTTGGGCAGACATAAGAGTTAGAGACGGAGACAGGGTGCATAACAGATGGTGTACTATATGTCATAATGCTATAAAATCCAACAGGAATTGAATATTGAAATCCCACCCTGGAGTTTGCCTCTTTTAGCTCTGGCATAATCTTCTCAGGATTTCAATTGCAAAGTCAAAGAGAATAGTCTAGCACAGGGACTAGTTATCTGGGGCAAATGCGGTCTAAGGTTGACAATGCAAAGGCTATGTTTATGTGCATCACACTCGCTATCCTGAATGTCTCCCAGAGTGCAAGAACATCCTCCCCTGAATTCTATTCCTCTTCCCACGTCCCAGTGCTGCCGTGGAAAGTAGGCCAAGTGAGCAGCAGGGCGTTGCTTTTTTAAGATGATCAGTTTGTCAGTGTGTTTTTGTGTGCGCTCAGGACGGCTATTCATGTGGCTTGACTCTGTAGAACAAAGACCAGCATTATACAATTTGCACCACTTCCAATACCTAGGCAGAGGGAGAGGTTGTGAAAAATAAGGACAGGACGAGTGTGGATAAAACAAAGACACAAATTTGGCTTGTTCTCTAATTCATTTACTTCCTCTCTACCACCTCTTTGTTGCAGCAAAAAGGTCCCTTGCCAGTAGCACTCTGCAGAAGAATGTTATACGCTGGCTGCCATGGATTATTTTTAGCTATTGCTGTGCTGCTTTTCACCTTGACTCCCCCTCTCTGTCTTGACATCATAATTAACATTTCTGTTAATAGTAGCACAGTTCAATATTCATAAGGATCTTCCACTAATGCCAGCATGTATTAGCAAGCTGTTAATGAATTGCATTTAGGATGTGATACATAAGACGCCACGTCAATGTATACCTTGCCTTTATGCCTGTATCAACTTTAGAATGGTAATCTTACTAAATGCATTGCCACAGTACACATGTGCAGCTGCAGCCAAATATCTTGTTACAAATATTCTTGAGAATTTCAAGACTCCTGTAGGTGGGGCAATATCACCATAGGTTGGCAATAGCTTGATCAGTAGCTTCACTGAGCAAATGAAAGTTGTCCTGAGTTCTGAGACATACTCTGTTGTGGTCATGCAGTTACAATACTGACTGTATGACATACTCTGTTGTGGTCATGCAGTTACAATACTGACTGTATGACATACTCCGTTGTGGTCATGCAGTTACAATACTGACTGTATGACTGATTGTATGACATACTCTGTTGTGGTCATGCAGTTACAATACTGACTGTATGACTGACTGTATGACATACTCCGTTGTGGTCATGCAGTTACAATACTGACTGTATGAGTCGACATACTCTGTTGTGGTCATGCAGCTACAATACTGACTGTGTGATGTTAAAAATTACACAAGAGCACTTATCTCAGTTTCAAGGAATGCACAATATCACGTTAATTTGACCATGTCACACAGCCAGTTTATGAATCTGACTTTCATGACAGATTCCGCCACTCATTGTTACACTAACAATTGTTTGGCTAACATGAGAATGCACACACACGCACGCACGCGCACACACACACACACACACACACACACACACACACACACACACACACACACGTCACACGCGCGCACGCGCACGCACACACACACACACACACACACACACACACACACACACACACACACACACACACACACACACACACACACACACACACACACACACACACACACACACACACACACAGATATATGTATATGTATATGTATGTATATACCCGGTATATATATAATATATATATATATATATATATATATATATATATATATATACACACACACACACACACACACACACACACACACACACACACACACACACACACACACACACACACATATATACAGTCCCATCAACAACACAGCATGCAACATTATCATGCATTGACAAGTTGTTTTTCAGATAGGCCTATATATACAAAGGCTGTGATAGGCACAATGAAGACTGGCTTTTAGAGCGGAATGATGGTATCCTGGGGTATGGTCATGTGTATTTTGGTCTAAATTTCCAGGGGATATTTTAGATGTTAATAGCCCTGAAGTGGTCTCGGTTTCTTATTTAATTTCTCTCGCCTTCTTTAAATGTAATTCGCCCACAGACTGCGCCGCGAGGCTCTAAACCGCGCAGAAACTCTCTCATCATTTCCACAGCAGAATGGAAATGCAAATTGTGCGCGCGGGCAATGCCCTTGACAGAACTCACCACTGAACACAATTAACACGAGGACTCTTCTGACTGGAGCCAGTGACGACTGCACGTGAGGTCACACACACACACACACACACACACACACACACACACACACACGCACACACACACGCACGCACGCACACACGCACACACACGCACGCACACACACACACACACACACACACACACACACACACACACACACACACACGCACACACACACACACGCAGCACACACATGCATGGATGTATGATGTATCATCAAAAATCAATATTTATTTCAGACAATACTTTTTTCTTTTTCTCATAAACAGGGATAGTGGCAATAAAAAGTTTCAAAAATATATTACAAATACAAATCACAACATATAACACGAATAATAATAATAATAATAATCATAATAATCATAATAATAATAATGTATTTTGATATGGAAAATGGCACATTTTTGCGAATCTGGATGCTGACTTCTGAAAAACACGCCTGCGCTTATTTATCCTCAGAAACTCAGAATATACAAAGAATTATTCTTTGCAAAAAATATATAAATGCTATATCCATGTGTCACCCGAATACCAGAATAACATGAGTGGTCATCAAAAACATAATTTAGCGTATACGTTTTCAAATTCTTAGCGCATTTTGGTCTGTATTTTAGATGTGCTGCAGAGCACAGCTGCCTCATATCGACACAATGATCTCTATGCTTTAACCAAAGAGGGGCGCTGTCCGTCTATCCGCGGTAACGATTTGACACGAATAGCCCCCCTCATGATTGATCTAACTTTTGTATCTTTCGGGTCATTGATATTACACTCCGATCATTTGGGAAACAATAACACTTAATCCATGTTGCAGCACTTGAATTGCGCTCGATAGCAATGCAATATTTAACGTGTGTTAATTGGGCAAAATTGCGAATCGATATTTGCTTATATTAATATAGGCTTTCAGAGCACGAAACAAATTATTATACGAAATTCCATATTTATGAATAAATAAAAAATAACAAATCTGGCTTAATCAGAATTCTCCCACGTAGTGATGCTTGTAACCTTATTTGACCTTAACATAATCTATATTTTGAGAAGAGCTACAAGTGATCACAACGCTATATAACCAATTAATTACGAGTAGGCTAACAATCCAAAGAGACAAACAATTAACGCAAGAGCACAATTCTTTACGCAATCAAATCAAGCGTCCTTACAAAAAAAGAAAATCCATTTCGCTTAAAGCAAGACTCCTAAACAATTGTTTAATTTGAAGTAACATAAGAACGAATG
The DNA here is from genome assembly GCF_963924005.1 of Protomyctophum bolini. Lineage (NCBI taxonomy): Eukaryota > Metazoa > Chordata > Actinopteri > Myctophiformes > Myctophidae > Protomyctophum > Protomyctophum bolini. The sequence goes on along the minus strand of NC_137875.1, from coordinate 33,910,677 downwards.
TTTCTGGGTCCTTATTTGGAAATAGTTCAAAATGTAATTATTTGTTTAATAATTAATAGCAAACAAACTAGGCCTACTTTATACAACCACCGAGTGAAATTGTTTCTGGATTCTTATAAGTTAATTATAATTAGGCCTAACCTATTATTATGAATTATTAATATGATTATTACTATTGATGTACCGGTAATAATAATTATTATATTATTATTACTATTACTACTATCATTACTATTATTTAATGCTGCTTTTATTTTTGCCAGTCGACCTATTTAAAACAATGCAGGTGAACATAATGATAGGCTTGTCCCAGAGTCCATGGATGGACAGCTGGCCAGCGGCCGGCTGATTGACTTCTGCCTTTGACATCTGGGAGGCCCGCTGCCGCTGGCCCGTGGCACGCGCACAGGCTGATGTCGCCATTTACATGCAAATGTAAGGAGATCATGAGGGCCTCGCGCCGTAAATTCGCACACGCACACACACGCACACGCACACAAAAAGAAAAGAAAAGAAAGCGGAGAAAAAAAAGAAAAAAGAAGAAGACGTCACCCTCAATACGGAGGAAGCTCTAGACGGGAGGTCTCTCTCATACAAGTCAGTGTACATTTTTATTGAGAGCCACGCGCCACGGAATCCTGACGACTTTGCTTTTTATATCAGCAGACACTGACTATGGGGGGTTCATTCACTGCGTCCATTGAATGGTATATAAGATAATGGGCCCGTGTGACATTAACCGGTCATTAAAATGACATAAAGGGCTGCCTTGCTTGGCAGTATGGTCAACATCTCAGGGAGCGAGCAAACAGTTTGCACTTGTTTCTTTCCTCGGGCAGACACCCCCACTTACCTTCAGCGTATATGAGAGTTAATCTATACGTAAACCCAGAAAATAGCTAATTTTAATAAATGGGGGAAAAATGATGACAAACATCACAATTCCACGCATGTGACAAAAGTTGTCCATGCATATACATTCACTAAAAAAAAATCAAACGGGTGGATCAACAGCATTTCTTTTTATTTTTGAACGTGTCATGCTAACATTCACCTAATGATGGAGAGCGCATTTTCCACGGTATAAGCCCACCACGCAGATGATCCCACAGAATGAGCCGAGACGGATTCAGGCTCCGCGCCTCCGTGCGTGGAGCAGCTGACTCCCTCTCTCCACGTCCAGATGGCCCCTGCACACAGATTTGCATTCATTTTCCTCTAATATCTTCTGAAATAGCGGTGGCAGCTGCATTTGTTGTCAAATACGGTTTAAAGCCCCCTTTCAGGACAGCATCGTTACCTACGTGACGGGTGTGGGGATCCATTTTCCCTCTCCAGTCAACAGTATCAGATCTAAGAGGATTTGTCTCAAAGTCTCCTAATTTGATAATCAGATTTGAATCGCCTCGGTGCGTGTAATCAGGGGTTAAGTTCTAATAAACGACTTGAAACCATGTGCAAAAAAAACAACTGTGAGTTCTGGGGCAGATCAGAAAGATATTTGCAATCTCGACAGAACAGACAAAAAATAAAATAAATAAAAAATCGAATAAAAACTATAATCATCACAACGTGCACTTCTTGTCTGTTTCACCTAAGAGGGGGAGGAGGGAGGGACAAAAAAGATAACATGTCAATGATGAGATAACCTATTACGAATCTTGCTTGATATTTTCCAGAAATAATAAGAAAGCACCCTTAAATGATCAAAAATATTATTTTCACACCCTCGTCGTGTGACGAGGAAATTTGCCAATAGATTTTTGTGAAAGGTGCAAGCAACAGCTTATAATTCACTTATCTTTGGCAGCAGCTATTAACCCTCAGCACCAGCTAGATAGATTGCTCAGGATATAGCACACATCTCTCTTCCTCCTCTGCACCCTCCCCTCCTCTCCTCTCTTCCATCCATGCTCTCCTCCTTTTCACCACTAATGAACCGAATTGGTTCCTTTGCCACCTCTCTCTCGGACAGACAGACTCTCGGACATGTGGGGCAGTTGGCTCTTTTTGAAAAAAATGATTAAGATGTTTCTGATTACTACTGATTTCACAGGACGTGCGTGAGACAAAAGGGCGACACAAAGCCATGGATTTCCCCTCAAGTTTGTTTAATGTCACCATGCACCACCAGACACCTATATCCTCTGATTATTAGCTATGTCAAAAGAGGCTGTGATATGAAAATCGTGAAATATTTGCATGCACCAGGAGGTGGTGATTGATTTGGTTTGACACGAATAAGCGTGCAGGTCAGAGTCAGAGTCACATCTATAATGATTAAAATGCTGGTATTTTGTGGTCTATATTAACAAAATTAAAAATAAATACATAAAGACACATGTCTATGTTATACACAGCATACAACAAAATGAATGCATGAAGGCTAACAACTTCTGTTTAAATATTTAAACTAAGAATGAATCTAATTGATTTATAATCACATTATCTTCTGTAAACTCGTTTATCTTAATTGAATAATAACTGCAATGACAAATACACTATTATCTCGCTGCGTCATTATAATCACCATCAAATTATATACTTTTAAATGAAGAAACACGATCTATAATAGCTGGAAAAGAAAAATTAAGATTTATGGTCAATGTATTCTTTGGTGCTTGTTTCGTTACACCAGTGAGCAGACACATCTCAACAAGTCAACGTTGCACAATGACATATAAATGTAATGAAAGTTAAGGAAAATAAACAATATAGGTTTAATTTCATATTAATTAAAGCTATTAACATGTAAGGCCAGACAGGTTATAAATGTATAAGCCATGACAATCTATGAATTCCGAGTGTATATATTTTTCTTTCCTGAGCGGATATTGTGTGATGGTTTACACCTCGTTGAATTTTCATATCATTAAGAAAAAAAAATTCAACTCACCACATAGGCCTAAGCAAGAGGAAAAGTAGAGCGACTGTTCTCAGGTTGCTGCTATAGGCTTGCTCTCGCATAGTGGAGCGCCACTGCTTGACAGGAACCGTCAGAGCTCCATATATGGTCAAAGCTACGCCCCATGAGCGTCATATTCTGACAGAGCCTCTCCCGTGGGTTTAGAGTTTTGGCTCCCGGGAAAGATTTCAGTCCTCGGGGAAAGAGGGCTTAGTTTTGCATGTTCCCATCCATCCTGCACGACGCGAAAGGCCCCTTATCCACCTCTCCTGTGTACTAGGAACACCTCCACCGGTGATCAGCCTTTTGCCTGTGTTTGTCTTCTTCGCGGAGACGCGGCAACCTTTTTCAGGAGTGGTTTTATTCAACAAGAAGTCCTGAAGGTTTTGGATGCTGGTGCTTCGGGGATGTCGCCACTTTGAGAGCATCACCAAAACACAAACAACTGCCATCGATTTTTCTGTGAATCGCCAAAAACAAAAGAGGAACAATAGCAACAACAAAAAAATCTCGCCTATTGAACAATTCACTTTTCTCCAGTCTGTGGATACCACTCTAACTAAGTACAGCACTTTGAGAATTGTTCACACAACGTTCCAACGCAGGACGGACTGAAGAGGGAGAGAGGCAAGACCTGTGGACCGGGTTTTCCCTCGCAAGTGTGAAGCGGCTCTCTCGCCACTTATCCTGTAACACCCCGAAGGATAACGCGCCCTGGACGTTTATTTACCTAATTTTTCGCAGGAGGCGTTATTTTCCACGCAAATCGTCCTAAATGTTTGGGATTCAGGAAACTATACCGCGGGGTGGGACGACGATGAAGGAGGAACCGCTGGGTGGACTGAATTCGGTCCGCTCCTGGATGCACACAGCTGGGGTTGTGGACGCGAACACGGCCGCCCAAAGGTACGCATGCCAAATCATCTGATTTTCTCACGCATTCCTCATATCGACCCTCAATCCCCTCAATACTCTGTATCAATTACGGTCTCCCAATGCCCCCCTTCGGCTTCCCCTTCTTTCATTACATCAGATTACCCTTATTGTGACAAATCAAGAAATCTCCCCCGTTATACTCAAAGCGTGCTTGTGCATCTCCAATGTTTTCATCAGCTCCATCATCTATCCCCCGTGTCCGGTACTTAACCGAGATGGTCTCTTGTTTTCTCCCCGCAGCGGTGTTGGCTTGGCACGGGCACATTATGAAAAGCAGCCGCCTTCCAACCTCAGAAAATCCAATTTTTTCCATTTCGTCCTGGCGCTGTATGACAGGCAGGGTCAGCCCGTGGAGATCGAAAGGACAGCTTTTGTGGACTTTGTGGAGAAGGATAAAGTAAGCGCTTATTTGAGAATATAACAACATCACCGTTGTTGATAATCTGCACATGTATTGAAATTATGATCGTGTTCTTTTAAATGACAATTGAGTAAGTAAGGGGAGTGACGTGCACTATATTGATTTTTTTACTCAATCCGTTGATGACAGACAACGGTTGCATGAAGGCAGATTTTCCTGTTTTTTCCACCCACAAACTATTAATTTATTTTCAATAGATATAGATGTGAAAGGACCATTTCTGAGGATATTGATTTTCACTATATTGTCTCCTGCAGGAACCAAACAGTGAAAAAACTAACAATGGGATACATTACAAACTACAGTTATTGTACAGCAATGGTGAGTAAAGCAGTTTTTAATGTTCTGAAAACATATAGGTATATACACTAATCTATATAGGCTTAAAAAAATATAACATATAACTACTACTACTACTATAGTCTACTATACTATAGGCTACTATAACCACCAATCATAATAATAACAATATTAACAATATTAATAACAACACAAAACAATTAATAAGGATATAGGTTAATAATAATAGTAACAATAATATTAATAATAACAATTCAACAATGACTTAGCCTATAATGGATGTAAAATAATTATTTTATTTTCATTCTCTTAATTGGCGTAAAATCAAGACTGTATAATTTCCTTTAAAAACTATACAACCTATATGCTCTTCCTATAACAAGTCTTATATATTTTTTCTTCTTCCCAGGCGTCAGAACAGAACAGGATCTTTACATACGGTTAATCGATTCAATGACGAAGCAGGTAAGCTACTGTTACTCGTGTTTCCCAGCATGCCCAATGTGCCCAATCCATGCACTGCCCGCACGACTACACTTCACCGGTGCAAAACTTAACACGCTGCGCAAATTGTCACCCCTGAAATATAGCATTTTCGGGTGCGTTTGCAAAATGCAATCATCCTCCAAAGAAAATCAAATTACCAATGTAACAAGAAGAGACAGCTTCCATTTTGTCTGTTTACGTTGGGCCATATCACATTGCATAGCTGCAAAGTCAATTTTGCTTGACCGAGGGTTAGCCTTCTTTAGACTGAGTTTTGTCCAGCATTACATTTTGAACTGCAGGAATGGTCTGCAGTATGGTGCATGATTTGATTTGACTCTCGCTCATAATGTCAAATGTAATATCACAGCAGCACACACACATTGAATTTGTATGATTTGCATAGCCCATATGTTAGAAATCATAATGTCTGCAATGTTTCATTTCAATTTACGCACCCCACACACAGACTCCAGTGCAGCAATACTAAGTTATGGTGAAATGTACACGTCGCTATACCATGTCTTATGCACATCTGAACCCAACACACAGCCCAGCAAACACAATTACAATTCATAAAATAAAATCAGGCGGTCGAATTTGAGCTTTCCAGCAGTGTTTTTGTTATTAAATTGAGGTTTAAAGCAGAGCCATTCTGAATAGAGCCGTGAAGCATGTGCCACACACTAGACGCAGGGAACATTCCTGTGCGAATGATCCGAGTCAATGACGCAGAACAAGCAGTTTATGGATTTCTGTTTCTACAGCTGCAAATAGCGACATAAATCAAACCAATATAGATAATCACCCGGTGCCCAACAAAAAAGATACATCAAGTCAAAGCAGAATTGCCTTCCACAGCCAGAATGTGATACAACTATGCTCAGATTTGTCACTTTTACAAATCCACATTATGTGCTGGCTTGCAGCCGACATGCAAGACATTTACAATTGGTAAAATATGTTGATTATTTTATCATTTTAGCGCGCTGTATTAATAATGACTCGCCATGCACGCTATTGCATTTTGGTATACATATATATCCGTATGAGTGAGTAAAGTGGCTTATCCTTAGCATAAGAGGAAGGAGAGAGGGATGGAGGGAGGGAGGGAGAGAGAGAGAGAGAGAGAGAGAGAGAGAGAGAAGAGCGGCAGAACTGATAGCTCCACGCCATCTGTTTCAGCCAATGCTCAAAAATTACTCAACCGTACCACCAGACACGCTTTTTATCCACAGAAAGATCATTGTTAGCGGCTCAAAATAAACAACAGATTGGCCATTAACACTTTCCCCCAAATATCCCCAGATTATAAGCATATTGATGACACTTCTATTGGATCTCTCCTCGTGAAAATCTGTCTTTCCCTCCCTCCCATGCGTGTGTGTGTGTGTGTTGTTGAAAAAAAGATTTGTGATTTTTAATATAATTTATAATAATATTAATATTAATATTAATATTAATATTAATATTAATATTAATATTAATAATAATAATAATTATGATTATTGTTGTTATATTAATATTGCTGCTCTGGTTGCTATAACAATTGGAATTATTAATTGTTTAATTGTAATTATTTCTTCACAATTGTGTTGGTCACTATAATGTCATCATGCATTAATATTTTTTTGCAATGCTATATGTGTGCTGTGAAATACAAGAGACATTAGTGTATTGTTGGTTTAGTTGTTTAATTCTGAAATATAGTCACAGTGGTGACTGTATTTATATATTATTAATAACATCTCATTTTCTTTCAAAGGCTATAATTTATGAGGGTCAAGACAAGAATCCTGAAATGTGCAGAGTTCTTCTTACTCATGAAATAATGTGCAGGTAAGCATTCTTTCTTTTCACTCAATTCATTTTGCCAGTATAGGCTAAAAGACATTCCCTCTCCCTCCAACACATTTAGCCACTCATGCATTGATGCAGTAATCCAAACTTATATGGCAGACACGCTGCAAAGCCCCGAGTGTTCATTTAACCCATGAGAGAGTGTACACATGAAACCAAATGGACCCATGAGTGTGTCCACGTGGTTTCATTTTACACTCACAGCGTTGCACGAATGGATAAATGAACACTGAGGATTTCACTGTGCATATATAATACACCTGTAAAGAGAAGCCCTCAGCATGGGGTCTGCTTTCATTTCAAACATGGACAGCCTAATATAATCCAAACTTCGGTTTTGGGGTCAGGTTAATTGCATGTATAATAAACAATCAATGACACAATTACACACATGGTTAATTGTGTCCTCCAGTCCCCCCCGCAACCCCCCCCCCCCCCCAAACCAGTACCCCATGGCACCATGTAGGCTGACAACACAACACAATGTGTTACCTACAGTATGAAGTTATGCATACAGTCAGTGATTTCATATCTATCAGCTTGATAGCTGTCTTGTTAGTCAGCTTTCTCTCTGTTAGCATGAGAGTCAGTTCTCGCTTGATCCCACCTGTCATCAATGATCAACCAGCCTTTTAGCATCATTTAACCACATAAATCTCAACCTCTCATGTTCCCCCGTGCTATTCAGCGATGTCATTGATACTAAAAGGAAAAACGTCTTTTGTTGTTATTGTTGAGCTCAGCATGAGCTTTGTGAACATTGAATTCGGATACTGTCGGTTAACCTCTCCTTTGTTGCACCGGTGCATTGTTCAAGTTACTGCTTGTGAGCAAGTGCAGCACGAGAGAGAGAGAGAGAGGCGAGAATGATTTGTCTTTCTCCATGCATAAACTCATCACTCACGCTCAATTTATACATGCATCCATCACTTATTTGTGACACGTTGAATATGCTCATGCTTCGAGAGGTAATATTTTTCCGTCACAGGGGAAGTACATTTTGCTGTAGGAACGAGGACCCAGTAGAACGGCTGCCTATTATCAGTCACAGACACACATAATAAGTGCCCTTCATAAAAATAATCCCCTGCACTCCACTTAAAACAAATATTTTTAGGCACGAGAAAACAGCATCCTTTGAATTCTATTATTGCTCTGATGTTTCTGCAGCACCTTATCTACAAAGCTTGTCTCTTTAATAGGTTTTACTACATAGACATGCCGGATATGAGACAAAGTTAAATTCTATATGGTTTGACTGACAGATAGCCTCGTTCAAAGATGTTGTTTTTCTCTCCCTCCCACCATATGGCACTAATCAATCATATCCATATACACATGTATATGTTTTCATTTCAAATGGAAGCTGGCATGCTGTATTTGTGATTTATCCCCCCAACCCCCCCCCCACACACACACACACACATGCGCGCGCGCACACACACACACACACACACACACACACACACACACACACACACACACACACACACACACACACACACACACACACACACACACACACACACACACACACACGCACGCGCCCACGTTTGATTAAAGTTCCAATCAAAAGAACTGAAGGCAGTTAGCTATATAGGCTTATATGGGGGGAGATGGTTGAAACATGTGGTGAGGGATAGATTAGTGCGTTTGAGGCCATAATTGATAAATGCCCCTCAGAAATATTGGTTGAGGGTGGCACCTTGCATCTCCCCCAGAAATAGCAGCTTGGCAATTAGAGGTAAACAAAAGCTGAAGCTGTGAAAAGTGACTCCCCTGCCTCCTGGCCTGTTCCCCGCTCCACTCCCCTCCCCTCGCTAAGCCAAACAACACAACATGTTGTTTTCACCATTTTTATCAGCCATCAGCATCAATGGAATGGATGGATGGATGGACGTGGTGGAGGGATATTTCACTCTATTTATTTTTGCTTGTATCGAAACAGCTATACGAGGCAATGTGTTTGCACGAGGTGTGTGTTGTTTAAAAACAAAACGGCGCAAAAAGAAAATTGTTTGTTCTGAAACACACTGTCTTGTGTCCTTAGCCGATGCTGTGACAAGAAAAGCTGTGGAAACAGGAACGAGACTCCATCAGACCCTGTGATCATCGACAGGTAGGCTTCATCTAGTCTCCTATGTGTGACTGGCATTTCTAAGCAATATAGTGAGGGAGTGAGTGTCTGTGTGCCTGCGTGTCTGTGTGCGTGCGTGTGTCCGTGCGCACGCACACGTGCGTGTGTGTGAGTGAGTGAATGAGTGAGTGAGAGAGTGAATGAGTTCCCATGAGCGAAATGGAAGAGTGAGCAAATGGATAAGCCAATGAACGCACACGTCAATGAGTGAGAGCTCCCTCCTGATGTGTCTGGGTACCCAGGTGGGCTGACTTCCACCCTCAAGCCCACAGTGTGGGAACCGTGGCTGACTCTGTGTGAGTGTCTGAGGGGCGTCTTTCCCAGGTACCTGTGTGCTCTGAGGGGCGGTCGCCACCTGGCTAGGGTTTGCTCAATCACAGGTGTTTCAATCACAGGAGGATCATGCTGGGAATAGTCCTAATTAGCCTAGGAGAACTTCACGTTCATTTGGCTTCCTTCCCTTCTTTGTTTACGGCGGTGATGCTTACATTGTCAATAGTTGTTTTGGGTTTTTTTTTTCTTCCTCTATTGACTGTGTTTCCTCCTCTTTCTCTCTCAAGTTAGCCCTGAGCTTAGAGGTTGTTGAAGTTTTGTTTCAAGAATGGATAAACGTTTTACACGTTTTACACCAGCCATTTGTTTCTGAAGCTTCGGGGGTGGAGGGCGGAGGGGGATGGGGGTTTATACAGTACATTGATGTTGCCTTCATCATGTTCTATAAAGGGGTTAGGAAATATCGTTTTTAGCCACTGACATTTGCGCCTCACTCCGTGTTTATGTTACCCTCCTCGGGCCCACTTCTATCTTCCCCGGACTGAACATGTTTGGGTGGGGTCGGGCCGTGCGGGTGGGTTTGCTGAGGTTCGTGGTGGTGGGGTGCATTTCGGATGAGGTGGGGGTCACGATTTCGGCGTCAATCTCAATGTAACTCTCGCCACGTAGCGGGGAGAGACAGCAATGCTAATGTTTGACTAGCCAGAATCACTGTTTGCTTAGTGGAGAATGCCTGGTATCTGACAGAGGGGACAACTCTCTTATTAGTAATCAAATAGGGCTGAGCAGTTGTTGCCGTCACTCCACTCCAGCGGCTTCTCATGCATCAGGAAGTAGGAGTGCTGGCTGCCCTGGGAGCCTGGATGGATTACCAGAGCTACTGCTGTCTGCACCCAACACACGCACACACACACACACACACACGCACGCACGCACGCACGCACATGCACACGCACACGCACACACACACACACACGCACACGCACACGCACACGCACACGCACACGCACTCGCACACCACACACACACACACACACACACACACACACACACACACACACACACACACACACACACACACACACACACACACACACACACACGCACGCAGTACTTGGATATGTGTTGTTTATACTGTGGGTTATGCTTTAAAGAGACTGTTTATATTGTGTTGTGGCATTAGTCACAGAGCATGATATACAAATGTAAATGGCTGATGTACTTGACAGGACAATATATATATAGAGAGAGACTGGGCTTCATGTGCTGTATCTGTTACAGAGTGGATGGCTTCATATATTGGTCAGATGTGTTGCGGAGGAGCGATAGCACGCACATTAACATATAACTTGAGACGTGTACTTTTGTTTGTCTAATTTCCGCTGCTTTCATGTTTGCTTTGTGTCGCTCGGCTGCCTTTTTACTGCTTTGAGTTTCTCACACCATTGTTCTTCAATCTGCGGGACAAAACATGTAACATAAGTACAATAAGCAAAATGAATGCATGGAGAATTAAAGTCAAGCAAGAGGGATGGGAAGAAAAGAAGAACAGGGGGAGAAAAAAAGAAGGGGACGGATATTGTAAGCTCAACTGGCTCAGGGAGGGCTCCGATTTTCATTGTGACGAGCCTGAATAGGAGTAGAGTATCCCTTTCCTTGCACAATGAGCGGCTCTGTTGAATCACAAAAGCATATGTTCCTCATTAGACCCTCCCATTGTCTCCATGTCGTAACTATGAGCCCGTCAGCTCACCCTAACAGACCCACGCCGGTTCCCAGTGACTGGAGGAGGCTTGCAGAGAGGGGCAGTTGTGAAAGGTTGCTGGGTTGAGCCAGAGTTAAGCCCGATTAATACTTGGTTGCGCGCCGGTGTCGCGCACCAAAAACAGTAGATCTACAAGCTCGCAGCAGGCCGTGGTGCGACGCGTTGGGAACTTGTGTCTCTGGCTGCTATTTTCAGTGTGCGACACGGCACGCAACCAAGTGTAAATCATGCACTACTGCTGACATGTCTGCCACACACTGTGGGCTTTTACTAGGTTCTGTCTATTTACCGCAATTACCTGGCTATTCCCGCTGAACTTGCGGCAAGCTTTTAAAGACACCATGTTTTACAGCCATTTATTTTGTTACATCTGTCATTTTGTCAATGCGGTTGCTGTTGGCAAAAAAAGATATTTCCAGTTGAGTAGAACATCGTTGAGTGAGAGACATAAACCTAGAGAAGAGGTTTGATTGTTGAATCAGGCATGACTCGTCTGTCTACAATTACAGTACGAAAAACAGCTAGTACTGCCACATTTCCTAGAGAAACAGTAGCATGGCCGAAACTTAAGAAACAGATTTGGAGTGAATCATTGATGGCGTTCATTTGCTGTAACATTTTCCCAGATGGTACGAGGGGGAAAGCGCACACAGCTAGCTGGCATCTAGCAAGACATTAACTGGCGTTCCCATGGATCTGGCATATCTAACGGAGTTTGGGAAACTTATCATTCCAAATGTGTCCTATTTTCCTGCGGTCAAGCCAGACATCTGTTTACCCTATTTTCTCTCAGAGTTTTGATACAGATTTTCACTCAGATTTGTTGAAGAGGAAGGATTCTCTATAAAACTGAATAAAAAGATTTAGTTAGATATACTGTAGGCCTAACAGCTGTCACAAAGTTTCAACACTGTTTGGTGACTAAATATTTCAGCACTTACATTTGATGCCCCTTGCATTATTCATGCTCATTTTTGGATGAAGAAAGAGCCTATTTTTATTACAATTCTGTGTGTTTATATGTGAGTTGTGGGGGGATTTCAGTACCTCCTGGGAAAGCTGGTCCATCTCTGGCTCTGTATAAAGAAACTCTATTGTATTCCAGTTGTGTTAGCAATACATATTTTTCCCCACAGTCTCCTCATCAGGAAATGAAAACGTTGGAGACTATGTTGGCTCTGGCAGAAATAGAGGAGACACTGATTTCATTTAGTCACTAATTGTATCTCTATTGCTATGACTACAGCACTTTGCAGTTGGTTATAATCATATCTCCCCTTTATGAAGCCAGCAGTGGAATGGATGTCACATCTATAAGCTAATGGCGCCTTAAAGTAAGTGGGGGCGTGGGTTTATTCAGACGGTAATTTGAGTCCTGAGAGGTATAGTGATGAGGTGCCCAATATCTGATTAGGCGGTTTCCCCATTTACAGTATATGTAGAGCAGTGTATAGCCAAACATAACTCAATTTGGGATGACGCTTCTGGACTGGTATTTGTCTTCACTCTCTCCCATATTGACTTTGTCTTCCCGCGTGTGAAAGATTAGATACATTGTTCAGGCTTACACATGGATTTTGTAATAAGAAAGCACATGCTGTTGAAAGAGGAGGGAAAATGACTCATTCTGCCTGTCAGAGTTCAAAGGTCATACGTTACACCGAGGAGATGCAGCAGATTATGCGAGGGGAGCTGGGGGTAGAGAGAGAGAGAGCACTATCAGCGTGCACGCAACCATACATGAATTTTGAATTTAATGTACGCTCCCACGGCTTGGAATCCCAAGTCAATTTGCGCTCTGATTCAGAAAAAGGACTAGTCTTGGATCTAAACATGTCAGCTCCATTTATTCCACCGGCAACGCCACTCCCTTTCACTTCCTGTCACAAAGGTCAAAGGGCACTGACCTTTGGAGTGCTGCCCAGCCACTGAATAATTCATGACATTGACTTGTTTTTTCCCCTTGTCTCTTGTTTTTTTTTTTTTTTGGTCAGCACACATGGTTGTGCTGTGGGAGGCTTTTATTCATTTAGCTCATTTATAAAGGCCTCACCGCACCTGTTCGTGTGTTAATGCAATTAAATTTTGGCGTAATGTAAATTTTGCTTAGCTTTCCGTTATGTCCCTCATTAGTGAGCCTGTATTTTCTAAATGACTTAGCGCTATCGTTCATTTATGGAACACCTACGAGGTCATTTCCCAGAGTGCACTTTTACTTGTTGTCTAGTTGTTTACCGACAACAAAAGACCATCTCACATGTGGTTTCTTCAGCCTTCTAAGAAACAAATCGGAAAATGTGTGCGGCTCCCATCTGGTTTTTGCAGAACCGCGATTACCTCCAAAATCTGAACAAATGCCAGTATTTATAAGGTCAGCCCTTTATGCGGAAATGTGATGTAAATGAGAATCAGTGAAAGGGGACATTAAACAAAATTAAATTCATTGTCTCCTTTAATGTCATTTACATTTTTGGCTAAGCCCTGGACTGTCAAAGAGGATTTCTAAAACCATTTTAATTACACATCGCCAAATGGAAAAGAGGGCGTGATTTTTAGCCCTCACTGTTTTGATAACCTGCAAAGAGAGGTCTGTTTATGAAGTACCTAAATGACATGTTTTCACTGCATCTGCCGAGGGGCAATTAAAATTACACACGTAGGACGTGATAATGCGCTATACTCCTCCTACCAGCCATAAGTAAGGATGATGCAATGGAAGGGTCACAGAAGCGCTCTGTTGTTGTTATTGAGAGTCTTAACGCTGCAGGTGCTGCTCGCAGATTCTTTTCCATCATATACTGTAGTGTAGCTTTACAAGCGTTGGACCATGTTTGATGCTCTTAATGTAGTAGTCAATTAAAACAGTTGCTCTTGTATTGGAAATTCTCTCTCTCTCTCTCTGTCTCTATACACACAAACACATACTGTGTGCTTGCAGGCACGCACACACACACACACACACACACACACACACACACACACACACACACACACACACACACTCACCCAAAGTGCGTGGCTCAAAAAGCCATTTCCATCTCAGCATTTTATTTACGGCTGTTTTTGTGTAACTCGTGTGACAGATGCGAGTTTTTGACACCCGTTGAGAAACGGGAGAATAAACCGACCACCCCTGGCCAGGCTGACGTGCTGTTTGAGTGAAGCCTGTCTCCTCGTGAGCCAGGGCAGGGAAGAGCAGGAAGTGTTGAGGGCGAAAGCTGTACTTGGCAGCTCTCCGTTGGCTTGCACTTGCCGAAAAATGAAACCCAGACCCTCTCCGCAGCCCCGGAGCCAGAACCTCCTTCCCATAGCGCTCCAACATCCAGGATTGGGTAATACTGTTCACTAAGCAAAACATTACCTCAAATTATTCTCGCCCTGTTTTCTATTCCCTCCTCCCTCGTGTCGGTTTTATCGCAGTTTGTAAATGTCAAGACACGTACAGAGACGCAGAGTATAAATGATATTTTCCAAATTATGCTCTCATGTTTGGGTTCACATGAGTGGCGGCTGAACGTAACGTGGTGCCTGGCGCTCCCACGGGATGCCCACCTCACTGGGGTAGGATTCCCCAGTGGCATCAGCTAATGGCAAGACTTGACAACAGCAGAGAAGCCGGGGGTGTTGTGTTTTACTAGTGCTGAGCAGGGGTGATGACTTTAACATGTGTGCGGAGAAAGAACGAGATGTTTGTGCGTGTGTGCACGCACGTGACGTGTGTGTGTGTGGTGTGCACATGTGTGTCGAGTCGACATGCATATGAGTGCTTGTGTGTGCATGTGTGCGTGTGTGTGTGTGTGTGTGTACACGGTGTGCTAAAGAGAGGTGTGCAGTACGAAAAGAGTGGTGCAGGCCAACAGAGCGACGGATTGGGCTCCGGCTTGACGGCAGTGAAAGACGAAACATGGTTCCACATGTGTTGAGAAAGAGCAGTCCATCTGTCCGTGGAGACAACCCCTCCCCCTCACCGCCACCCAGCCCCTCCTCTCCTCTCTCTCCTTCCCTTCCCTCTCTCCTCTCTCTCTCTCTCTCTCTCTCTCTCACCCCGCCAGCCCACCCCCCACCTCCACCAACTCTCTCTGCTCCCCTGGTTCTCTGTGCTGACAGAAACAAGGCCAGAGCTGGGGTGATGGGATGAAGGCTGGGCCAAGAGAAACACTGGCCCTTGCACATGCAAACACACACACACACACACACACACACACACACACACACACACACACACACACACACACACACACACACACACACACACACACACACACACTGGAGAGAAAAGGTTATCAGAGTTTTGTTTTGCTTCAACTTCCCCGTCTTCTGGCGCATTTGTCGACTTCGCGGAGCACCGCCACTGACAGGGTGCTTGAACGCGGCCGCAGAGTTGACGCAAAGCATTTATTTTCGTATTATGAAGGAAAACAATCCATTGCGATTTATGCAGTTTTTTCCACGGTGCACCGCCCGCCACAGGGCCATGCCATGCAAAAACCTTACATTATTGAAATTAAATCTAAACTAAATAAAACATGCCACACTCACCCTCAAATATTTAACAGCTCTCTTTTATAATTAAACTAGACTGTAGCTGTTTTGAAGATGTTGTTTGGTTTTTCTTAAAGCATTAATGACGCAAGAGCTTTCTCTAACTAGCCACCCATGAATCTATGAATCGCATTTAGGTCACACAGACCAGTGTTTTTCTTTTCTTTTTCTTCGCCTTTTTTTGACCATTTTTTTCTTGTCTTAAAAAAAAAGGAAATAAAAAAGGTCTCTTTTCTTTCTCTTGGCAATGTTCTCACTCCCATTCAATCCTTATTAGGTTCCCCCTAATTGTCAAACAAACTGTTGGGTCAACCTCAGTCGTATCTGGCCGTAAAACAGCACATTAGGCCCTGCTGAGGGATATATGTGGTATTTCATCGGAGACGGAGTAATGCTGGGGTTTTATGGTTAAGTACCAGTTCACGCCCACGCCATTTGTTTCGCATTAGAGTGGAGGTTTTGTAAATCAGATCAATATGCTCGCCGAGATGTGATTCCTCGCTGGGATCTCCCGAGTCGTTCTTTTTCCTCGAGTATTTTTCTTAGGGGACTGGTTGTCGATGCGCTTCTCCACACACACTCCACCCCCCCCCAACCCCCCCCCCCGACCCCCCTCCTCTTTCTTCCCTCCCTCTTCCCTGTCCCTCCCCCTGTCTCCACCTCAATCTATTTCCATTTTCTGAATGTAGCAATTTGTAGTGTGACACGGGCAAGATTAGGATGGGAAGCAGTTGGAGGATTTCATCGGACATGGTCCTGCTCCCACTGGCGTGGGGTCACAGGACAAAGATGGTGGTGGTAGTTGAGAGGGGGGGGGGGGGGGGGGGATTCAGGGATAGGGTCATCAGTTACCACGGGGAAACGAGCTGGTCTGCTGCCTGCTCCGCTGGCCCCAGGGGTGCCCGGGATGTATCGGAGGAGAGGCCCCTGAGAAAGAGCCCTGAACCAGTGTCATTTATTAAAAGTGACAAGTTATTTCTAACTATAGCTCTGTTTTTATTGTTTTACAATGCTGTCATTTGGAACAGTGCCCCTCTGTCCGGGAATCGTGAACGAGTGATGAATGTACAAAGTGACCCCCTTTCCTTAGCATGCACACATATCACTCGATGCACTCGGGGAACATTTGTGTCCAGTTAATTTTTTGTTATGTGTTCCGTTATGCTGCTTAAACAAATAAAATGTGTGGTTTCAATAAAGATCACGTACACACGATAACCCACAAGCGAAAATATTTCGCCACACACCAGCCTTTCTCCAGGACATTTGTTTAGTAAATTAATAACAGCTTACAGTTATGTATCTCGGCCTGACCGCCCCCATAATCAGTACCAGAAGTTCCACAGAACACGACCGCACTGTGGCGTGTCTGTGTGTGAACTGTGAAAGCAGAGCCTCTCACCATCTATTCTCTGAGAGAGAGATGAGTCCATGTTCTGTTCCTATGTGTAGACCAGATCGAGAGTCATCCTGTCCTAATAGCGGAGTGTTTATGCAGCGCTTGACCCCCCCTCTTACGCATCGAGGGTCAGCGAGGTACTCTGGCTTAGCCCCCATTTTTACAGCCTGCCCCAACTGCGTTAATGATATATGACAGAAATTTCCTTGTGCTGGTTCAGTGGCAAGAAAGGTCCTGGCTAGTCTATATCAATCCATCTGACTTATGTTCCCATGTCTTGAATTACCGCTTGATGGAAACCTGCTGCGGGCTCCTCTTGCCAATTGAAATCAGATCTCCTCCGCAGCCTGCTGTGATATTGATCCATATTCAACACCCAGGCTGCCGATCGATCCACTATTGATTTACAATAAAAAACACTCCTCTGCTTGTTCAGCACCACGTTCAATATACTTTCAAAGAAGGAAAAAAAAAACAACAACAAAACTGCGATTGTTTTTTTCCCTTCTTTTTTTATCATGTAGTGACCATATATATAAATATGTGAGAGGAGATATTTCATTCCATGAGAGTATTGTGAGTTTAAGTGAAGAGACCTTGACCATATGGCCGGCGCGGCCGTCGGGAGAGGCGACGGTGGGAGTGAACAATGACGCCTCGCCACCCATGTGAGACAAACCCGTAAAAATGGTTTCACAGGATGACACCTCTATAAGGACTCATTTATTCAAGTAGGCGTGTCCATTTTTCGAATTAGCTGCACATCTGCAGTGCAGTGCGGGGCGCTGGAACTGTCATATCCAATCCCGGCCCAAAATTGAGACGGAATGCTAAAAGTGCGGGATCAGCCATGTGCACTTTGGCTTGATTTCTGCGCGTTAACACGATGACATGACTTCCTGTGGTTTTGATATTAATTGGCCACTCTTTTTCTCGTTAACCCGCCCTCACACACACACACACACACACACACACACACACACACACACACACACACACACACACACGCGCACACACACACGCGCACACAAACATGCAAACGCTTTCATGGACACTGCCTCCCATGCAGTCGCCATTAGCGCTGAGTGCAGTGCACACTGCAACAGCAACCTGGCATACAGTGCAGGTTCAGTCCAGATCCAGTTTTCTCCGCAGCACATCTCAGTCCTAATCTCTCGGACTTCCTCCCCTCTGCCAAATAACTGTTCCCATCCAGCAGGTCCCGGGCTCGGGCTCAGGCTGCCGAACATCTGAAAGTTATTATCCCCAATCTCTGACATCCAGGAGTTTACAGTTATATAATGATGGGGAAAACCACATGTCCCTGGGGGCAGAGAACATTTTTGAGATGCCTCCCCATCTGTTTGGAGGTGTAGGGGGGGGGGCTGCCTGTTCTGGCCCGAACCCCTAAACAGGACGGAGTGGCAGGCAAGGCATGTTTCTTATTTGTTTAAATCTTTGTATTTTCTACCATTGGAGCGAAGCCCTGGCCTGAGAGTCATTATATGGTGTGATAAAGCAAATCCAATTGGATCGGGTTGCCTTCTCCGCGCAGCGCTGGTGGCACCAGCTCTCGCCGCTCATCCCCGTCGACTGTGTTTAAGTGCTGGTTGTTTGTTTGTCCAGGAGAGGCCCAGGCCGGGGGGTCTAATGCGGGCCCGGGGGCCAGCCAGGTCGGAGGCAGCGGTAAACCCGAGCCGCTACAGCGTAGCTGCGCTCCTCTCACCGCTCGGCTCGGCCTTGTTTGGACTGCAGCTCCGGTTTGCTTTCTTAGAGGGAAGCTGAGCCCCCGTAATCACCGGGCCCTTCCCTCGGGTGGGGGAGCGCGGCAGAGACCGGAGGGAGTGATGACATAGGCCCATAGAGGCCTGGCCCTGTCCACCCCTGCTGCTCTTAGCGTATTTATTTTCTCTTCTCATTGTATGGTTTAAGTCACACCGTATTATGTTCGGACCCTATGCACGTGCACGGACACACTCAGATGTGATGAGGTGCATGGCGAAAAAAATCTGTAGGCTTTGTTTTTACTAATAACGCTGGGGATTAGTGACTTGCTGACCTCAGTGTAATCTTTATTAGTCTGTTAGCCATATCCTCTGGTTATGAGGCGGCCATAATTGATCTGATAGCAGAGGCAGAGGCATTGAGGGATAAAAAACAGTGTTAAGGCAGTGCTCGATATATGACGGCTAAAACATTTTAAAGCAAACCGGGTGTCACATTGTGACAGTTTAATAATGTGTGATAGCCCTGGATATTTTATGTCGATGTCTGGCTGGGGGCTTTTTCTGAGACATTATTTGATAGGTAGATAGTGTAGAGCAGGGATACTCAAATAGATTTACCTGTGGGCCACATTACAAAAATGGCAAGGGGCCAGGGGCCAGTAGATAAAATTACGACATTAATGATACTTGATAACTTCTCTCTTTCAATTGCTTTATTTTCGCAAAATGTATCAAAGTACAATGTGCATGCACACAATATGTAAATAAATAAATGTGTTACATTTTCTTGCATAAACACAAAGAGCCATAACTGCACAAATTATTGCACATAACATGAGTAGCTGTTATAATAACATAATAACATAACATGAGTAGCTCTTTGCCTGCCTGCCTGCCTGCCTGTCTGTCTGTCTGTCCATGAGTAGTTATTTGTCTGTCTGTCAATGAGTAGCTGTCTTACTGTCTGCCTGTCTATGAGTAGCTGTCTGCCTGCCTGTCTATGAGTAGCTGTCTGTCTGCCTGCCTGCCTGTCTGTCCAATTGTCCATGAGTAGCTGTCTGTCTGCCTGTCTGAGTAGCTGTCTGCCTGCCTGCCTAATTGTCCATGAGTAGCTGTCTGTCTGCCTGTCTATGAGTAGCTGTCTGCCTGCCTGCCTAATTGTCCATGAGTAGCTGTCTGTCTGCCTGTCTATGAGTAGCTGTCTGCCTTCCTGCCTGTCCAATTGTCCATGAGTAGCTGTCTGTCTGTCTATGAGTAGCTGTCTGCCTGCCTGCCCAATTGTCAATGAGTAGTGATATGGCTGACTGAGTAAAATAAAACAATCTACCTGAAAATAGATAGCTATAACTGAAGAGCAATTTCCGCAATTTCCGCAATTTCCATTTCCGCAATTTCCTCGATTTCCATTTCCGCAATTTCCGCAATTTCCATTTCCACCATTTCCGCAATTTCCACAATTTCCGCAATTTCCATTTCCGCATTTCCGCAATTTCCGCAATTTCCATTTCCACCATTTCCGCAATTTCCGCAATTACAATTTCCGCAATTTCCGCAATTTCCATTTCCGCAATTTCCATATCCATTTCCAACTATTAATGGCAGCTGGGTTTCATCATTCAAATAAAATAGAATTCTGTCCGTTTAGCTATAAAATTATGTCAGGGAATAGGGATACACAGTACATATATGTCTTTCATTTGCATTGCATCTCCCCCCAAGCTTTTATTTTCGTTCGAGTAATAGTACAACTCTAATAGTATTACTTATAATAATGTAATTAAAGATAACTTCATTCAGATTTATTTATTTTTATTTCATTTTCCAGATTTTTTTTTCTTCTTTTTTTTATATTTTCATTGGTGGGCCAGTCATAATGGTTCCGCGGGCCTGATGTGGCCCGCGGGCCTGAGGTTGAGTATCACTGGTGTAGAGAAACAGGACAGCAAATGCAGACATGCAGCAAATGGTCCGGCTATAGCCGGGAATCAAACCAAAGTCTTGCTGTCAGATATTAGAGCCCATGTGGTATGCAGCTATCAGGTTGCCCCTATAAACACTTCACTACTATCTCAAAGATTTCTGTTATTTAAGACCACCGACCGCATGGCTCTGTATAGTTTACCCCCTAAAAAATGTTTTATTCAACATCAGCACTCCGTTCTGTTTTGTTACTTTATTGAAATGGGTTGTCGATTCGAATAGAGTCAACCTGGTTGGCCAATCTCATTGTGGCCAGTGGAGAGTGAAAGCCATCTCAGCAAGCAGCATAGCCTCACCAGAACACACACAGAGATTGGACGAGGGGGGCATGAGAGAGAGAGAGAGAGAGAGAGAGCTAGAGAGAGAGAGAGCCTCCTCCAGATGGAGATACCAGATAAGGGGGGAAATGTCTGTGCCTTTTTTCAGGGTTTCCATAATGGGAATCTACCCCTTCACTTGCTTATTAAGTTGTGCACACAAGGAGGAAAGGAGCAGGGATGGAGAGAGATGGAGAGTGGAGGAGGAGATAAGGGGCCTACGCGGATGGCGAGGTGGACAACCGCATGCACTGTCACCCCTCTTGTTGTAAGTGTCAAGCAGACCCTGTCAGAGAAATCACAGGTCATGTGGATGGATGATTGTCAAAGAAGCACATTGATATATATATATATAAGACCCTCTCGCCCTCATCGCTGCAGAGGCACCGCGATAACATTTGTTTTTGTTTTCCGTCGGAGAGAGAGAGAGAGAGAGAGAGGGAGAAAGTACGATGTTCTGGGGTCACAGGGGTCAGCCTGGGGGGGTCACAGGGGTCACGGCCCTTTCGTACCTGAGTGACCTCTCGCATGGCTAAGCCATTTCTCAGGCTCTCTCTCCGAAACAGGGGTGGGGGGTGTCGGCGTCGGCGAGGGGGGGGGGGAGGTGGACATGGAGAGAGAGGGGGTGGGTGGGCGCCGGGCGGGTGGTGGTGGTGGTGGTGGGGGTTCGAGGCAAGGAGAGCGATCTATCAGCAGCGGTGTCAGCGGACATGCAGACAGCGCGGCAGCCGCTGCAGCTAAACAGAGTGAGACGGATAGGCAGGAGTCTCTCATACGTAACACCGGGAGCAGGGAGGAGACAGCGCTGTGAGTGTTATGGATGCTTGACATTGACCTCTCATGCACAGACGGCGTATTTATCAGCGTTTCCCAGCACAATGCCATATTTGTTTGTAAATTATTTCGTTCAACGGGTGGATTGCACCGCCGCGCCATGTATAACACTTGCCACTCTTGCATTTCCAACCAGATGAAAAATCTGACACTTTTGCTTCCAATTTATCTTTTCTTTTTTTAGGAGGAGGGTATGGGAGGGGGGGGGGGGGAAGCATTTATTTGCTGTTTCCTCTTCACGCTTAGAATTGAAGGTGATCATATTCTGAACACTGACAGTTGTAACAAGCCGCACGTTAGCCACTTTAGAAAGAGAAGCCAGTAAAAAGGAAATGCTCTGACGCTTGCATTTTTCTTGAAGAGAAATATTTGTGTACAGATAGACCTGTCATTTTTTGCCAAACGACATTCATGATTCTTTTATTGTTGCACAGCCATCGCCCCCTCTCTTCCTCTGTGGGGAGGAGGAGGGAGGAAAAAAGGCTAGTCTACAAAGTGGCTTTTTGTCGTTTGAGGGAAGTAAACTTCATCAGGTCGACGGCGAGGTGTGCTTCACGTGTCACTCAGTCGAGCTCCCCCCTAATGAAATGCTGCATACAGATTTCTGCCTCCGGGCTCAGGGGGATAAGACCGTGGTAACAGAATGAAACAAACCCCTTCCCATTTCCCTCTCTCTCTCTCTCTCTCTCTCTCTCTCACACACACACACACACACACACACACACACACACACACACACACACACACAATCTCTCACACGATCTCATTCTCTCTTGCACACGCACACATGCATACACACACACACACACACACACACACACACATGCACGCACACGCGCACACACTCCCACGCCCGGTGGGTGAGAGCATCCATGTGCGGAGATCCAAATCTGCAATTTATTCAAATATTGATATTTCTACTTGTCAGGAGAAAGGTGCCTTGAAATTTCCTCTGAGTACTGCTGTCAGAAAAATAGCAGGAAATATGTCAGATAATTCATAAATGGAGTTCAGCGCCGCAAAGTCAGTTGGGAACAGCGAAAAAAAAAATATATATGCTTGTCAATGAAGAATAGGAGGCAATATCACAGACTGAGGCTGCTCATTCTTCCATCATGTCAAGCAAACAGCCTTCGAGGGCCCATAAGTGTCCCGTCCAACAGCTGTGTGTGTATTTGTGTATATGCATGTATATTTGTAATGTGACTGTGTGTGTATGCGCGTATGCGCAGTAAAATCCAGAGTGTTCATTCGACACTCCGGCAGTTGCAGCACATGTAACCAAATGGACGCGTACGTTCCGGGTTCATTTGGTTACATGTGTGCTATGTACCACTCCCGGGAGGTACAAATGGATAAATTAACATTTTACTGTGCACGCATGTATATTTGTATATACGGCGTGTGTGTATGTACATCCATATGTATATTTATGCATGTGAATTTGTGTGTGTGCTTTGGCTGTGTTGTGACTCCTACTTAGACGTGTTTGTTATCTTTCTCCATCGAGACACCCCATTTCCCATCCCGAAGCAGCCAATGGGAGCGTGTCCTGTTTTTTTTCTTTTCTTTTTTTCTGCAGAGGTCCGTAACCGGACGCTGGCCTCCATGTGGTTTGAATTAGGGCCCCTGAAGCTGTGAAGGACGCCTCGAATGACGTGAGGCACTTTGCACACCAAATTCCTTTCTGCTGAACGGCGGAGAAAAGTAGAACTCGCCGGGAATCCTCCGAGATTTTTTTGGCTCGACCCCGCCGGGCGATTAAAACAGGGCGGAAACCAATAACTCAATGAATCATGGTGAAACGTCCCATGAAATCTCTTACTGCTCTGTCACACCCTTATGCAAGTCCAAATCAACTCCTACTCTCTCCTGATTAGCCCCCTTTTCACAATTTGGAGAAAAAAAAGAGAAGCGGAACAAAAAAAAAGAAAGAATCAAGAAGCCAAACTCTTGTTCCGTTCTCCTAGTTTGTTGAATAGAACTTTCGACACTTTGAAACGGATAAGGCTCACTCCTCCCCCCCTCCCCCCCACACCCCCCGCAGCGAGCTACCTCTGTCCTGACAGACAAAGTGTGCTCTCCGATGATGCATCGGTTGACCGCGTCGTGCCAAGGCGAGACAGAAAAGGACTCCCCCTATCTCCTGTGGTCATGTGATGCCATAGTTCATAGCTGTTGACGAGATGCGGTTTGGCACAGCCCGGGACCCATCTGGGAGACGCAGATACCCAGACAGGGGAGGTATTTTACAGCAATGCATCTGCGTGCTTGAAGAGCTATTTAGCATATGCTGCTATATGGGAGAATGTGCTTTGGCATTGCCAGCTGCAGATTAGGGTCCACCACCCGCCCCCCCGCCCGCCCCCGAAAAAGAAATCCTGCCGAACAGCTGATGCAAAGTTGAAAACGGCTAACAACGACCGTTATTACGGCATTTCATCTGCCACCTTTGTTAATTAAACGCCCATATGTGCTATAGTTGTAAAAAAACAAAACTAAAACGGAAAATATGTCATCATTGCTTTAGAATAACATACAGTATAGGCTAACCTGTGTGCTATCTCCCAATTTACAGTCTCTCTCCTCCATGTCGGTGCTATAGTATAACAATGCCATGCGCTGCGGTGCTGTGCTGCCATAGCGGCCAGTTTGTTTTCTGTTAGCTCTAGCAGAAAGTCACGGCCCATGCTGCTGCTCTAACTCAAGTGGCTGATGTGTTCAGGCCATCCAGGGCATGGCAGGCGGTTGACAGTCCATGCAGCCTGTCTGCGTGCAGGACATCTCCACACAGTGTGTCCACAGCGGGGCCAGTCCTGTCATCTGGGCCCCACTATGGACCAGTGCACTGCTGACAGTGAGATGGTAAACGTTTACCACCTCAATCCCCCATTAACTCTGTGAAGGCGCTTCGATCCTCTGTGAAAATAATGATATTGATCGGAGCTCGGAGCTCTACAAACGAAACGGTTGCAAGTAAAAAGAGGGGATGGGCCTCTGCATTAGAATATGGGATTTTCAAGGATAAAAGAGCGTTTGGGTCTTGTTATATTTTCCCTCTCCATGCCGCCTTTCTCTCTCTCTCTCTCCTGTCTCTCTCTCTCTCTGTGTGCATTTTTATGTGTGTGCATGTACTGTGGGAGCCCACGTGTCTCTGAAGATTACCCTCCACTATCCCCACAATCAAACAACAAATGACAACATCATTGCTCAGGCCTTTTCAAAAATACGACACAAAATGCGGGTGGTGGCTACATTAACTTGCAACAACCCCCCTAATAGACCCTTGTGGGCTTTGTATCTCTCCCCCTTTACCTCTCCTCTCCTCGCTTCTCCCTCTAGCTGGCTGTCACTATACCCCCCCAACCACCACCCACCCACACACACGGACACGGACACACACACACACACGCACACACAAACACACGTACACAGAGAGCGAGCCTCCAAGCCTCAGCGGAGATCAGGAGCTCCCTGTCGGAGGTGCTTTGTCACGTAGCCCAGGGAGCGTGGAACTCACCCAGAGCTGTTGAACAAACACAAGCACAGGGGCTGTCAATAGCAGCTCCGCAAACTAATTGCCTGTCAAATGAACCGCCCTCGTTAAGCTGCCCACACACACATACACGCACGCATGCACGCACACACGCACATGCACGAGCAATGTGCATATAGATGTGTGCACGTGCACACACACACACACACACACACACACACCTCTCGGGCACTTTGATTCGACGCGCAGTGATACCTTGTTAGGGGGGAAGACACACGAGTGGCACTGCTCTGTTTGCCACCTTGTTCCTGCAGTCGTTACCAGTGTGTGGAGTGCAGTGACCGTGAGATTGGCTTTTTGTTATTATTAAGGGAAACACAGCGCCGTACAGCATGGGCCCCTGTAATTTACACACACACACACACACACACACACACACACACACACACACACACACACACACAAACGCACGCACACACGCGCATGCGAACACACGCACATAAGGCTAACCCTAGCCTACAGTACAGTATATCAGCGGGCGTTATTTTTCACTTTTTTAAAGCCACTCATTAGACGGTATAGCAGCGCGCTCCAATAACACGCACAAGTGTTATTGTGTTTTTGTTTGCTTTGCCTTTCTTTTCCTCTTTTTTTCCTCCTCTTCCTCCCCGTATAGTCATTAGGCGCTAGTGAGCGGTGTAGTGCCCAGCGCCTTGTCTGGGGTGCCTGTAACAGCGCTGTCGGATTGACACAGCTGGGGAGAGCAGCTTGAGGCTGCACGCTCAGGAATACACAGGGGTGTTCAAAGCCCCTCTCTGAATCCTGATCAGAGCGCTGCCCCGGCCAACTGATGGCCTATTAAATATACATGCGCAGGGGTCAGAGCTGGAGGTCCCGGCTTCCTCCCAGCCATGTGCACTTAAGCGGAAGGGCTGGGCAACAATAAAAAACTCCTCTCGCTCCAGCGAGCTCTCCCCTGACACCCTCACCTCCAGTGTGTACGTCAAGTACAGCGCTCACCTAGCGCTATATTACAACCATCTTTGTGAAAAGGCCAAATGATGCATTTTTTACACGGGGTTATTATATATTTATATTCAATAACACCAAGGACCACTCTTGTGTCTGTCCGTCTCGCTCTCCATTGCTTTCCCCGCCGCTCCCCTCCTTCCTTGCCTTCATTGATAAATAGCCTTGGATGATACAAGTGCGGAGACTTTGAGGTGAACCCCCCCCCCTCCCCTCCCCTCCCCAGCCCCCTCCTTTTCCCTCTCTATAGTTCACCGGGAGGTAGGGCTTGGCAATATATCAATAATATATCAATATCGTGATATGAGACTAGATATCGTCTGGGATTTTTTTGGGAATATTGTACTTATCATGATATGGCATGACTTCTGGTTACTTACTGGTTAACTACTTTAAGTCCTACTGTATTTTATACTTTCAAAAATGAAATCTACAAGCTTACAATGCCTCATGACGCATTGTAATGCTTGTAGATTGCCTATGTTTTGAAGATATTTCGACATTTTTGATTATTCCCAGAACATCATTATTCTCACGAAATTGATATCTGGCGAGACTATTGCTGATGTTACATTTCGTCCCTAATGGCCAGCCCTTACCAAGGAGGTAGACACAAGGTGGCCGAGGGGAAGAGGGCCCATAATGGCTGGTCGTGATTAACATATTCACAGTGACACACTGTGTCTGTGTTCGTTCGTTAAGCCTGGTCTGTCTGACTAATGGAGTGAAGCGGCAGTTTATCAATTAACCCAGTGCTGAGCCATTTGTCCCGGGGATAACACTCTCACCGGGTGTCACGGTGATCCGGTTTGGTGCCCTTTAACCTCCGCGAGTGTCCAACGAGACAGGGACTCTGTGACAATGACAACAACAGTGAGGCACGCGTATACGGCGGGCGGAGACCTTGTATGTCCATATTTAAACTTTTGTTTTGAGTGTAAATTAATGCCCTATACTTCGTCGCATGGCAGTGTCGCGCTAAAAAGTAGTGAAGGTATAGCCGATCTACGCAAGCTCACAATGTGTCACGTCACGACATGTCGTGCTGCTATTTTCACTATTTCTGAAAGGTTTTGAAATATTTCTATAACATCTTCAGCTTATGACATGCCCAAGACAGGGAAGCCAGGTTCAGTGGTTAGTGGCTTTTTCTAAATATTTAACCGACGAGGCGTATTACCGAGAGCTTGTGAGTAAATGAAAACTACATTGGAAGGTTTGGACATACGAGGTCTGCGTCCGACGGCCTCGACAGCGTACGACAGTGCGGCCCACCGAAACAGGATTTGCGCCTCATGTTCGCTGGTGAAAAGCAGAGGAAAGGTTGTGGGTGGGTGGATTGATTGGGTAATAGGATCATGGAAAGGGGGGGGGGGGGGGGGGAGAAAAAAAAGAAGAAGATCCCTGCACAATGACGTTGGGTGAGGATGGGGGCAGGGTGGGTTTCAGCATTCGAAAGAGTCAGCATAGATCATAGCAAACAACTTAGTGCTGTCTCTATTAAAACAGAGCCTCCCCCACCATTATATCCTTCCCCCCACTGCTCGTACCTCCATTTCACATTGTTTGTGTTCATTAAGACATGGACGACCTGCCTTATCCAACGCATCAGACCCTGCTCTCAAGAGTAATTGCGATGGTCTCGCGGAGGATAATGTGGTTTAAACTCAGCATAGCCTGTCTATTAGGAGAGACATGATGGGCGACCACAAATAATAAAGAACTATTTATTCCACTCTTTGTGACGCTAACTAGGTAACATATCAAGCCGGCGCCGCTAAGGGTCTCTCCCTCCTGTCAGACGTGGCACCCTTCATCCATTCCCCCTGGCCCTCGCCTTCGACACGGCGCCTCTTCATTTTCATACATTGGGCTCGGTCATAAAATGCACAACACGCCTCATATATATTTGATAGTTAATATTTATCCACACCAGGGAAGTGCACTTTACATGTGGTAACATACGATTACCTGCAATTCGCATGGCAAAGAAACAAAATCGATATGGATATATAATTCATGATGGAGGGGCTATCAGTTTTTATGGCCCTCTATCCAGGCTCATTAAACTTTTATCGTAATTGACTGGAACTGAGAGTTTTTAAGGCATGTTTCTGCCCCTCACTTTCTACCTTTAATAATTAAGTAAAGTTTAATTGGTTGTGTTTTGAGGCACCTAGTGGATGACAGGACTCCCAAATCCAGAGCCATGAATTATACAGCGTGATATGTTATGCATTGACCTGTCAGTTTGTTCATTTGTTAAGGCAGAAAAGTATGGTCTCGATACCCCACCCCTTCCACACCCCCCCCCCCAATCACATCCCACCAGAACACAAATCAAATAACTCTCTCAACCCTTCAAAAAATTCCTTTTACTGCCACTCATCGCTCTGTTAATGCAGTGACATGACGCTGTCACTCAAAACGCTGCCATCGCCCACCCCCCTCCCCTCCCCTCCCCCGCCCAGCACCACCACCACCACCAGCCACCCTCCTCCACCCCCGCCCGGAATCGACTCCGCTGATTGGTGGTCAACTTGTTCTGTTGAAGGGAGATTGACAGACGGAAAATTGCACTCTCAGATTTCACCCTTCATTCGTTGCAGTTGTTCTTCCACTCGTCAAGCTCCCCCCCCCCCCCCCCCCCCCCCCCCACACACCACCACCCAGCGCCAATGACTGAGACAGACAGAGGCTTTATCCATTAGCTGCCGGCTTGGTGGGTGGGTGGGCAGATCGAGGAGGGATGGAGGAGTGGAAGACGGGAGGAAGGTTGGGGTTGTGGGGGTGGGGGGACGGACGGTAGAAGACAATCCTACATTTGAGCACTCTGAGGGAAAATCAATCATGTCATCATAAGTGAGAAGTATGGATGAATTTCATCAGCTGGTTCCCGTCCTGTTCACGTCGCTGGCTCTCTGACTGGGCCCTGTCCCTCTGATTGGCTTCCTCAATGACCCTTGAATCTGAAACACGGAGGGGAGAGTGTGCGGGGGGGGGGGGGGGGGGGGGGTGGTTTTGGAATCGCTTTAATAGGAGAGAGAGAGAGAGAGAGAGAGACAGAGACAGAGAGAGAGAGAGAGGCAGCAGGAGAAATAGGACATGTAGTTTTCGCTGTGGTAGTTTCCCCCACTCTGCCCGCCGCTGAGCTCCAGGAAACCTCAAGTGGTTTCTCTTGACAAAGTGGTAACAGATTTACCATGCGATTGTGCGCCAAACCAGCATTAGGCAATTTCGTAAGAAAAGGGTTTCTCAACTATTTTTTCCGTCCAACAGCAGATATGATGAAGTGTTACAAAGGGCAAGTGGATGTGATACACTCCTGCCGCTCAAAATCCTATTTCTGTAATTCGTTTCTTTCTTTTTTTTGGGGGATCCGATCATCTCTCAAGGTTGCAGATGAGTACTAAAAGCATTGCGGATGCAGGGTGTGAAACAATCAAAAATGGATGAAAGTGATGACATGGAAAGCAAAGGGGAGAAATTGACAGCTCGTTTACAGCCTTGTTGTTGATGCAAGTGACAGAGAGAGAGAGAGAGAGAGAGAGAGAGAGAGAGAGAGAGAGAGAGAGAGAGAGGGAAGGGACAGGAGAGAGAGAGAGAGAGAGACACAGAGAGAGACAGAGACAGAGAGAGAAGAGAGAGAGAGAGAGAGAGAGAGAGAGAGAGAGAGAGAGAGAGAGAAGGGACAGGAGAGAGAGAGACACAGAGAGAGACAGAGACAGAGAGAGAAAGAGAGAGAGAGAGAGAGAGAGAGAGAGAAGCAGAGATAGAAAAGGAGTGTTAAAGTGGTGATAAATTTAATGGAAAAATCAAATACGAAACAAATTCATTCCTCTCAACTTGATGCTTGAGTCGTTCCTTTCTCGGCCCTCGCTAAGCCTTAGAATAAACTGTCACTCCTTATCGATCGCATCTGAATTGTTACCTAGATTTCTGAAAAGTAGTCTTGACACACACACACACACACACACACACACACACACACACACACACACACACACACACTGCAAACAGTAATCTTGGGAGATGAGAACATGCAGACCGAAGGGCTAACCCCCTGACTTATAAGGAAAACAAAGCTTTCGTGTCTGTCCTCACCCCGAGCTAAATCGCCCCATATACACAGACCACGGACGTACATTATGCACATTGGGCAATGAATCCGGCTGCACCGAGGGAGAGGGCCGTGTACACCAGTGTATATCAGCATCCTGCTGATAATGTGGCAATCTGTGAATGAGGAGAAGGATGGCGGTGGTTTCAGCGTGGCGAGGGAGGGGGGTGGGGGGGAGTTGCCATTTTGTCACAGGGGATTGTTTATACCCAACAACGGAGCGTGAAATGGTTGTACACGATTTGTTTGCCATTTGCGATGGAGATGACATGATGAAAAAATCAATTCACTTCACATTTGATTTCCAACGAGCGGTTAAGCGGACGCCGACAACGCCCCCTCCCTCCCCCCCCCCCCACCACCCCATCACCACCCCCCCCCTCTCGACATGGTTGATCATACTCAGATGGCGTATTAATTATGGTGTATGGATGGAGAGCTGTTCTCTGAGCTGGGACCTATACAGTATAGTACAGTACAGTACCAGTACAGTAGGGCTGCTGTGTGCCAGCCAGGGATAGGGTTATAGGGGGGGGGGGGGGGGGGGGGGGTGTGGGTGCTAGCCCGAGGAAGCCGGGCTCCGCTTGTATCCACTCATCCTTCAGCTGACAGGCCTGCTCCGGGAGAAAAGGATTTCTCCGGATTGAGTGCCATTTTCTCTTCTTTAACAAGGAAATTAGTGTGTAAAGGAGATCTGTCAGGATAAAGTGCTGCTTGACTGCTACCGCCCTCCCCTCCTCTCTGTCTTTCTTTCCCCGCCCACTCCCCCCTCCCTTTCCCCACCATCCTGTAACTCTCTCTCTCTCTCACTGACTCTTCCTCTTGTCCCCCGTCTCGCTTTCTCTCTCCCTTCCTCTCTCTCTCTCCTTCTCTCTCTCCTCTCCCTCTCTCTCTCTCTCCCCCAGTCAATGACTCCCTCAGGGGATCTTCCTTGAGCATTAGCAGAACACATCCAATGTCCCAGCTACATGATTTTGTGATATGATTTGTACCGGGGATTTACAATAATCCGCAAATAAAGTTGAAAGTGAACGTCTCTCAATAAGAGATGCAGACAGGCAAAACCAAACCTTTTAAGGTCTTCTTTCATCTCTAATGGCATGAAAAATGGATTTGCGTTGCACTGGATCACAACAATTTAGCCATGGCCGCGGCATGTTGTTTTGTCTTTTATGATCATGATTAATTCCTGCACAGGAACCTCAGTGATATACATAATGCATCATATGCTTATTTAAATGTTCCGCTCCTCCGCAGTCGCTGAGTGCTTGGTAGCTCATTACACATTACCCATGTGTGCCTGCCTGGGACTTGGAGTCCTCCCACACGACTTGACTTGTAGTCAAAGATACAGTATTTGCTGCTTTAGAAGGATGTCGTGAATTGACAATGCGGTTAAACTCACCTGTCATCCCCGGCCCTCCTGCTTCACTCACCTCATGTTAATCCCTTTATTTCGCCTCAACATCAATAAGCGCTAACTTTTCACCTCGAGTATAGACGGACAGGGAGGAGCCCCACAGGCAAATTCTAATCAGTCTGCTTCAAAGGCGTGGGATGGTAGGAAAACAGAGTCAAAAACAGTCCAGGTTAATTTGAAATGTACTCTGCTGCATCTGTGATGGTGGAAACAGCCTCACAGGTAAGTAAGGGGAGACAATTAGGGAATATTCCGTAAGTGAAGGCGCTGCATACTAAAAAACGCAAATCACTATTTCCCCATCTGGCCCCCACTGTGCCGAGAGCTGCAGCTGAGGTCCGATTTCACCCGTCAATCACCGCCGCCTCGCTGTGGGGTGTGTGTCCTGGTGAGAGAGCCTACCCCCAAGTCATTAGCACACACAGTCAAACTGTACCGAGAACGGCCTCCGCGCCGCACCGCTCTGCTCTGTGCCACGGTTTAAATATCCCCAGCCCTGTGACAGGATCAGTTTAGCGATCTGTAGGATTGATCTCCTCTTTAAAGTTTTGCCTGAGGCGACTCTAATTGGGAACGAGGCTGCCTCCCACTCCCCCCTCTCTCCCTTAACTGTCAGTCTTGGCTTTGTTTACTGAGGACATGCCCAAACCTATTTACTCAATAATGAGGAGACGTGGTGGGGATGCTACTGATCACGTCGAGGTCCCCCAGCGGGACTGCATGCACGCTGGGAGGGGAGGGAACATCATTTTAGACTTTTCCAAGCTGGTGAAACTTGAGTCTCAGTCAGTGGTGCTGCAGTGATGGAGAGGAGAGTGGATCATCTCTTTCTGTTTTCTCCGTTTTCCCCAATATGTGTATACCTCAGGGGAGCTATTTTGCATGACATCAGGTAGTTCTCAAAAACAGAGGAGCAAGGCAGACAAGCAATGGGTTTTGTTTTAACATTATACCTCCCGAACATACATTCAGGTGAGCCATTTTCAGTGTTGATCCCAGAGAGACCCGTGAAGCTATAATCCCGAGACCTCCAACAACGTATAACATCCGCCCAGTGAAGTGGACCATTCATGACTGGAGTGTTTGAACCCTGTTGGGCCACTTCCTTCTGACCCTTTAGAGTGAGGGTGGCGTCTCTCACTCTCGCCCTGGTCGGTTGTTTTTTCTCCCTCCCCGGTGCTGAATGACAAAGCCTTTTTGGATGTGGATGTGGATGGGCTGCGCGGAGCCATAGAGCCCACTGATGCCCACTGGGATTATGAATGATGAAGTGGAGGGGCCCGTCGCTATCAGAGGGACACAACACTGCTCTTAATAGAAAAGCATTTAGGAAGGCAGGCAGCACGAGAGGGGGGGGCGGGCGGCAGGCAGCGCGGGGGGGCTTTTCTGACACTCGGCAGATAAGAGGCAGCTCTTCAGAGGTGGTAGTGGGTACAATGAAACACACTGATGGGGACACAATGACACACATGTTGCGTCTGACAGGCGGTGATTTAGATGTGGGGGGGGGGGGGTAGTGACACACAACCTGTGCTGCGGAACATGTAGAGTTTTGCGGCGAGCCACTATTCTGCGTAATTGCATGATGTCGTACGCAAGAAGACCGCGTGCTGTGTTTTCCTTTCGTTCGCGGTAGCGGCCTGCGTGTGTGTGTGTGTGTGCGCGGCGGTTTGATTCGGCGGCGGGCGGGCGGGCGTGGGGGGTGGGGGTGGCTAGAAGAAGCATAGCGTTGTCGTTACTCATTTCCAGCGCCGGCAGATGGAACGAGAGGCGAGGGAAAAATGGGGAAAACGAGGAGCCAGTAGCAGTGCAGCGGCGGTGGAGGAGTGAAACAGAGATATGCAGAAAAGGAGAGCTGTCAGTTTGAGGAATGAGCATGATAAGAGGAAGGGACTGGGCAGATGGGCAGGAGGAACCAGCAGCACACTTCTCAATTAGACATGTAAATACAGAAAGCACACAGCAGAGACACACGGAGGAGTTAAAGTTAAATAAACGTAGCCGCCGCTCTGCAATTTACACGGCCTACAATGCCACCACCACCACCTTTGACATTTCTTGCAGTGGTTTTTTTAAGGTCTTTATTTGTGCCCAAGGAACACCAAAGGGCAAATCTCAAGGCACACATCTGTATTCGTAGGGAAAATAATCACACCCGTGTGAAGAGAGGGGCGCTCTAATCGTCGTACATCATTGTACAGTACATCATCAACAATGGTGGTCCCTTATTGGCCGACATACGTACATATGCCGATTTGCTTAGACACATATGACGTAAATTCTCCATTAATTGTCAATGGCATTTAATGTTTGTGTTAACCCATTTTGGACAAAAAAAAGGCTTCTAAATCCTAAAAAAAATCTGAAAAACCCATGTTTCTATGTCAGTGGTGCTCAACCTTTTTCATATCAAGGATCCCCAGAATTATCTCTATTGGGCCACGGACCCCCAAAGTTCCAGGTACCCCCAGAAGCCAATATTTCAGTTAAAAATGTTCGCTCTGAAATATATATTTTGTCTGCCACATAGCAGACCTACAAGCTCCTAGCATAACACTGACAACTATTTTGTTATTATTTTGTTAGACAATTGTCAATGGCATTTAATGTTTGCGTTAACCCATTTTGGACAAAAAAAAGGCTTCTAAATCCTAAAAAAAATCTGAAAAACCCATGTTTCTATGTCAGTGGTGCTCAACCTTTTTCATATCAAAGATCCCCAGAATTATCTCTATTGGGCCACGGACCCCCAAAGTTCCAGGTACCCCCAGAAGCCAATATTTTAGTTAAAAATGTTCGCTCTGAAATATATATTTTGTCTGCCACATAGCAGACCTACAAGCTCCTAGCATAAATGTTCGCTCTGAAATATATATTTTGTCTGCCACATAGCAGACCTACAAGCTCCTAGCATAAATGTTCGCTCTGAAATATATATTTTGTCTGCCACATAGCAGACCTACAAGCTCCCAGCATAACACTGACAACATTTTACGAACGATCAAGAAACTAAAAACACAAGGGCATACTTATAGACAAGGACTAACTAGACACAGGTGAACAACTGACAAATCAACACAGGGATTGGCTGGGGGACTAAGAGGACACAGGTGGAAAACTAATCACAAGGTAGACAAGGCAGGTACAGAACTACAGGGGCATACAGGAAGGCACAAAACAAGACTACAAAATAAAGGTACACAGGCAGAAGGTGAAACTCTTAACTGCAACTAATAATAATAATCTATTAAAATCGATTATATATTTTTTTATGTTCACCTATATTCTGCAAACCAATTTAACCACAAACATTAACAACTTTGAGAAACACTAGAATTGAAGTAAAACTCTGCTTTTGGCATTCTAGTGTTTTGCTGGATGTTTATGTGTAGCAGGTGTGACTGATCACCTGCCTCCTGTGGCTACCTTGATTCAGTACGGAGAGAGAGAGACAGCCTATGCGAAGTTGGAAGCCCACCAGGAAATCTAAATATGGAGTTAATTGAACTGTTCATCCATTGACTTTATCCTTTGTTGTAGTTCCTTCATTTTAATTTTCCTTTTCTTTTTTCCCTCACCCCAGTAATTGTTTCGTCCAGCGTTTTCGCACACACACCCAGGAGTCCTCCCTGCTGTGAGACGGAAGGCGTAGCTTAAATACCTCTGTAGGCTATGTCCCTGACATAAATAACAATGAGCCCTGGCATAACCATGGCGCTTTAATAGAGCAAGATTCATAGCTTGACATTCAGCCCAGATGCTATCACGGAGCCCCCCAAGTATTTAAAACCACGGAGAAGACAGACATCTGTCACTTGTTGCCTTTGAAGTGTATAAGAGCGGGCCGCGGAAAAACACGCCGGACAAAAGACCATTCTGACCACGCGGGCCCTCAGTGTTTACACACGGAAAGAGAGAGTGACAGGAGAAACCTAAGATGAATGGATGACTGCTGTTGATCTCGCCTCCTCATTCCGTGTGCTAAGTTATTCCGTGGCTGCTCCCCCCGGTGGTGGTGGTGGTGGGGGGGAGGGAACAGGAAGTTGAGAGAGGCAGGCAGAGGCAGACAGAATGCCTCCAGGACGGTATAGAGAAGCATGCAGCGTTGCAGGCTGCGCGGGCAAAGAAACTCCTTAACAACTTACTGTCTCTCTAACCCGGGGTAGCAAACACTACAAATGTGAACATAATCCACATTTTAATGACTAGATGATGCTATATTAAGGCAATATTTGCAATGTTGTTTAGCTGTAATCGGCAACACTGACAAAAAAAGGAAAGAGAGAAAAAGAAAGAAGGGAAAAAAAGAAAAAACATTCACTTCGGCAACTGCTGTGTACTAATTTCTTATGAAATCAAACATTAACCCAATAGTGGTTAACGTTAGAATAGCATGGCTACATTAAACATGCATGCTCTGTTTTGTACTTAATTGTACGATGGTGTCAGACAGCGAGAAAAAAAAGAAGAAAGAAACGTGTTGCATCGTATAATACCTCTATTTTTGCTCTATTTTCGTAAACGATTTAGAAAGACTTCTGAATGAAATTTCACGCACGCACGACGACATTCCCGAAATAGCGAGGCCGCGGTTTTGAAAGTGTGAATTTTTCTATATCATTGTTAGAACAATGGCGACGTTCATTTATCTCCTGTCAGGTCTCCTCAGACCTGTATCTATTTCAGGTTGTGTGAGTCAAGTGAGTGCAGCTATATCTGGCTGGCAATTAAGCTGGTCCTGCCTCCCCTTGATGCTTGATTAGTCCGATTGATGGAGGAGGCCATATGTGGCGGTGTCAAAACTTGGCAGCCAGGCTCCATCCTCTCAAATGAGAGGCAGGCAATAAAGAGGCAGGCTGCCCAGAGTGGGTGCACGTATGTGGAGCCTGCAGCACTGCGATTCATGCTCTCCCCCACCCCCCCCCCTCCCTATATGGAGCCGTTTTCTCTGGGGTGTGTGTGTGTGGGGGTGGGGGGGGGGGTTCTGTTCTGGAGTGAGGAGTATAGCTGACCACTCCAGCCAAGTTCCCGTTGGGGCAGAGGTGGCCACCGGCTAGGGGTGTCACTGGACCAAGCCCTCTGGGGCACAGGCTCCAGGCAAAGGGTGGGAGATGGGGGGTGGGGAGGCTGGGAGAGAGAGAGAGAGCTGAGAGCTATGGCCCCCTTCCCAATCTCGCTCGGAGACAACAAAAAGGGAATGCTTGAGAAGGGGAACCAGCGGGAAGAGAGCATAAAGACAAAGGCGCGGGCAAGGTCAGTCTAGCTAATGGGCCTGAGCCTGTGCCTGCCTGAGGCTAGGCACACTTCTGTTCTCGCTCACACACTGGGCCTTCAAAGACCCTCCAGTCCAGCCCCTCTCCTCTTCGCCTCTCTTCTTCCACCATTCTTCTGCCTTTTCCCCTCTTCTATGGGTGACACCAAGCTCCCATACAGCCTCCCCCCCACCCACCCACCCACACACACACACACACACACACACACACAAACGCCCTCCCTTTCAAAGGTTCGGCACCTTTAAAAACACAGCTTCCCCCTTAAAGACTTAACCGCTATAATGTTATACCCATTTCCCATCCTCGGAGCCGACCCTGTTGAGGTTAATGAGTGTCATTACCAAAACACAGCAATCATTCCCTGCAGCACAACCGAAAATACGAAAAGAGAGCGAGACTCTAACGTCTGCCAGGTTGTTTTCCTTGCGGTTATACGAGACTGAATTCTTCCGGTTTATCTGCCATCATCGACGCTTAGTGGTCCAAGGTGGGTCGAGGCAAGTGCTGGGAGGAACTGCTGGAGAGGAGGAGGCGGCGAGGAAGGAGGAGGAGCAGTGTTGTTGTCAGGTTGGCTGGCTAGCGTTGCTTGGCTCCACTCGAGGGCTCCTTTAATGTGCAGCGGAGTAGAATAAGTGAGTGGCTGTGGGCACCAGCTGAGCTCACTCTCGTCTTCGCCTGGTAGCTGAAGGGTGAGCTGCTGCCACCTGACACTGGGCACACGGCTCGGCTCCTCTTGGCAGCGTGGCACAGCGCACATGTCCCCTCATTTGGATGGAGATTCAGACACAACACACAAAAGCTTTGCCCCCCACCGCCCGCCCATGCCCCCAATACTCCTCCTCCTCTTCCTCCCTTACTTCTCTCTGTGTCTCACTCACTCACTCACTCACTCACTCACTCACTCACTCACTCACTCACTCACCCTCCCCTCCGGCTTCTACCCCCTCTCTCCTTCTAGCTTTTTGACAGCGCCATAATAATCTGGGTATCTTCTTGATCATGCCCCGTGTTTTTTTTCCCCTCTCCCTCTCCTCTCTCCCTCATCTTCTCGGAGACGAGTTTGAAATTGCCTGCGTCAGGACTTTGCTAATTAAAGTCATACTTTCAAAAATGCCATAATAACTGTTAATTAGCTTGATGCTATTTTCAGCATAATTTGCTAATTAGTGGAAAACCTGTACAGCGTTTCTCTCTAATTACAGTATGGCTCCGCACGGCGCATCTGTGCCTTGACTCCAAATGATACCATTACAAAGTCCTGTATTACGCATTCTCTCAAAACAGTTAATTGCCTCCACAGATACTGAGATACTTCAGTCAGCTGATTTTTATGGTAATAAATGGACAGACACAGATGAGTCTCCCTGGCTCATATTTATGAAAATATGAAAAACGAAAAAACAACCTCCTCATGAGGATGCATGGAGTTAGTTTAGAATATAATCTGGCCCGGTTCTGCGATGATGTTGTGCGCTCGTGTGCCGAGTTGCCAACACTTTTAATGAAGTTTCATTTATTAGGCCCACACGTGTTACAGCCTCGTATAAGTGCGTCAAGTCGTAACATCGTAATTACGGCAGAATTGGGGGGGGGGGATTCAGACGAGGTAAAGACAAAGATCTGATTAATTCTACCGTCACAGGTAGTTACCATGTAAATACAAGTAGGAACATAATAGGACCATGCCAGCGCTTATTACTGAGAATGTAACTACCTCGTTGGCCACTGGTTATTTTCATGTATTCTAGCGAGGGGGGGAATAATGGACATGACCGCAGCTTGACCCTAGTACATGTGTGTACTAGACACAAATTATGACTCATTAAGTGTGGTGAGGAGCGTGATTGGCATGACCTTCGACCCCGGGACGTCAGCCGTGCCCGTCCTCCTCCCGCTTTGCCCCTCGCGTTTTGACAGCCACCGGTTTGACAGGGCTAGCATCGGCGCCGGCTAATTAATGCGCCACTTCAGAGACCCCTTTCATTTATGGCTTCTGAAAGGCATTATTAAATTAATTAAACCACCAAGAGTTAGTCATTATGAAATCAGGAGGTTTACATGGATGACAGCGTTTATGAATTAAACATCCCCAAAGTTCCTCGCAGGAGATACCCCGAGCTGCGTGGCGGGTACCTAGTGCGACAGATGTTTGCCCCCCCACCCCCTCCCTCAAGCTAACCTGTATTGCAAGCGATTTAGGTCTCATTTGGGGGTTTGGAAAACCGAGAGCAAGAGAGAAAAGAGGTTCAGGGCAGCTAATGAGCAGAGAAAGAGAGGGGAAAAGGAGGTCACTAGCTCTGTTCATCTGTAGACAGTGCAGATGGTACTTTTTCGTACGACGCAACAATGGCGTACACCAATTTGTTGATCGTTAATAGATAGACGCTCTCTGATGAAATCTGCAAAGGGCCCGAGATCAGTTGTCAAACTCGCACTATTCGTAGCCTCCAAACATTTAGAGGGGTCTGCTGCTTGTGTTTAAATCATCGCGATCATGTGATGTTTAACCCATTCTGACCTGAGATCAGATTCATACGAGGTTTCCACTGGACACACACTGGTCTCATTAACCTCATTCTGACCTGAGATCAGATTCTAAAAATGTCAGTCGTTCTTCGATTTTTCAAAAATAGCAGACCTACAAGCTCGTAGCGCGCCACTCGGTGGCGCGCTATGAGCTTGTAGATCTGCTATTTTTCAATAGCTAAAGCATAACATGATGCCAACACCAAAATGGGTTCCCGTTCAGAATGGGTTAAGGCTACAAACGGTTCAAGAGATAGATCCCTTAAACTTGGGCTTAGCTGAAGAGCTCAGGGCAGAGATGAGTGGCTCACTCTGGAGCAGCAACGATAGACTCCTTTTCATCTGTGGACTGAGATTCACAGATTATCTCAAGAGGCTCTCTCTATCTCCGTCCTCTCTATTTCTCTCTCTACCCCAGCCCCCCCCTCACACACACACACACACACACACACACACACACACACACACACACACACACACACACAACACCACCACTACCAACACCCCCTCCCTCGCTCACCCCTTGATTCAGGAAGTTTGCCAGCAAGTGTCTTTGTTTACAATGCCAAGGGAAAATGTCAGAGCTGTTGAGAAAAATATCCTTAGAATCTATTTTTTTTTTTCATCTTCTTAATCTAACAGTTTACTGAACTTGATAAGTGTCCTATCAACATGCTAATCAAATTACTTCGGAACCAAAATTGACAGTTTTCATTAATTATACAAGATTATTCTAATTGCAATTCAAATTTATTCATTCCGAACAGAAGGTATTCAGTAATATTTTACAAAATTTGCATATTAAATGGAGGGAGTTGTGCATTATGCATGGTAATGTATGCACAGTTTCTTATTTTTAACTTCACGGCCATATGTGGTGTCGTTGTAGGAGCAGGTGAAAAGTCTAAGTGTGTTTAATTTGCTTGACAAACATTGGGCTGGAGCTTGTCAAGGGGAGTATTGTGAATGCCAATCTTTATTCCCTCTTTATTGATTACTCCAAACTCTAAACATCTGGAGGTAAATGGCACTGGGAGAGATGAACTGAATCATGGGATTAGTACCTTCAACGACTGACTCACTATCAATTACTTGAATAGCATAATTCAAGTGCACTGCATAAAAGCTACAGTACCTTGGTTTCAGACAGGATTAATATTGCAATTTAATGTGACAATGGAAGCATGGGAACGATATGGATGGCGTCCAACTCCTTCACATTGATGTCATAAAGCTAATGCCGTTATCTAAATACGAATGTGTTTAATTCCTTAATTTAGGCTTTGTTTGTGAAAATGAAAA